>NW_024423319.1:60949877-60979888 GCF_017311325.1 Ursus maritimus
AGTTTGAGAAGCACTGTCCTAGAGTTTCTGATTCTTACTCAAGCTCCTTAGGTTATCTGCAGGTGATTTTATTATCAGTCAAGTTTAGGAAACAGGTGAATGGAAAAATGACTTGGAAGTCAGGACACTGGAATTTCTGATCCCTATTTTACCACTAATTAACTTTGGGACCTTAAGATATTCACTGCCTTGGGCTTCACTACCTTAGCTGTAAAATGTAGGGTTGGATATGATGATATATAAATGCTTTTTAGCTCTGAAAAATCTTGAGATTAATTCACCCAACATTTGCTGGCACCTTCTCCTGTTTCAGGTATTGTGCTAGTACTAGGGACATTCAAATATATATAAAACATTCTTCATAAAAACTCAACCAAAATGTACAAAAGAAATAAATATATGGTTGAACACATTTAGTTGCCCAAATTCTCATACCCTGCTAATGAGTAATTAGAATTGAAATTGGCATATCCACTTAGCAAAGCAATTTAGTAATATCTACAGTCTGCTCTTAACATAGCAGCCAGAGTGGTCCTATTAAAATAAATCCGATCATATCATTTTACTGCTTAAAACCCTCCAGTGGCTCCATATCTGCCTCAAAAGCCAAATTCTTTGCAATGGCCTATTAATACTCTATGGGATCTGCCTCACTCCACTTTTCTGACCTTATTTCCTATTACTATTCATTAATTTCCTCAGGCACTTGGCCTCCTTGTTATTTCCCAAACACACCAAGGACATTTGTGTCTAAAAACAATTC
Source organism: Ursus maritimus (assembly GCF_017311325.1). Classification (NCBI taxonomy): domain Eukaryota; kingdom Metazoa; phylum Chordata; class Mammalia; order Carnivora; family Ursidae; genus Ursus; species Ursus maritimus. The sequence continues at coordinate 60,950,641 of NW_024423319.1, forward strand.
CACTTGCAGTTTCCTCTGCCTGAATGCTTTTCATCCATCTTGCAGACATCCACATTTCCCACTCCCCTTCAGTTCTTTATTCAAATGTCATTTTCTGACTGAGGTCTTTCCTGATCATCCTATTTAAAAATACATCAACAGCATACACACCCATGCCATATACTTCCTATCTGCCATCCCTGCTTTATTTTTCTCCATAGTACATATTACCTTCTAATATATGATACTGATGCATTAAAAAACAGTATCTGGCATAAAGTATGGGTGGTTAATTAATATTTATTGAATAACTCAGAGTATATGAAAAATGCACATGACCTATAACCTAGTCCTTCTACTTCCAAATTTATATTTGCAGAAACCCCTACATATGTATACAAAGATACCTGTATATGAGAATGTTCATGCACCATTGTCTGTGATTAGGGAAAAAAGTCAATGTCCAGATATAAAAGGAATAAATACAATTGTATTTATAAACTGCAGTATTATACAGGAAGTAAAATGAATGAACAAGATCTCTAGATCTCAATATAATAAAATCTTACAAAGTTGAATGGGAAAAACAAGTTGCAGAATAGTATACATAGTATAATATGATTTAAGTAAATTTTTAAAAAAATGTTATTTTAGATACAAAGACAGCAAAACGCAAGTGTATGTAAGTATTGGCTCTATTATTTCCTGAACATTTTCTATATTTTTAAATGTTTTTTTATTATATTATGTTAGTCACCATACAGTACATCCATGGTTTCTGATGTAAAGCTCGATGATTCATTAGTTGCGTATAACACCAGTGCACCATGCAATACATGCCCTCCTTACTACGCATCACCAGTCTATCCCATTCCCCCAGCCCCCTCCCCTCTGAAGCCCTCAGTTTGTTTCTCAGAGTCCATAGTCTCTCATGCTTCATTCCCCCTTCTGATTACACCCCCTTTCTTTATCCCTTTCTTCCCCTGCCAGTCTTCCAACTTCTTATGTTCCATAGATGAGAGAAATCATACGATAATTGTCTTTCTCTGCTTGACTTATTTCACTTAGCATTATCTCCTCCAGTGCCGTCCATGTTGCAGCAAATGTTGAGAACTCGTTCTTTCTGATAGCTGAGTAATATTCCATTGTATATATGGACCACAACTTCTTAATTCAGTCATCTATTGAAGGGCATCTCGGTTCTTTCCATGATTTGGCTATTGTGGACAATGCTGCTATGAACATTGGAGTGCATATGGACCTTCTCTTCACTACATCTCTATCTTTGGGGTAAACCTCCAGTAGTACAGTGCTTGGATCATAGGAGTAGCTCAGTTTTTTACTTTTTAAGGACCTCCACACTGTTTTCAACAGAGTGGCTGTACCAACTTGCATTCCCACCAACAATGTAGGAGGGATCCCCTTTCTCCACATCCTCTCCAGCAATTGTTGTTTCTTGCCTTGTCATATTTTGCCATTCTAACTGGCGTAAAGGTGGTATCTCAGTGTGGTTTTGATTTGAATTTCCTTGATGGCTAATGATTTTTGAACTTGTTTTTCATGCGCTGGCCCTGTTAACCATTTGTATGTCATCATTGGAAAAGTGTCTATTCATATCTTCTGCCCATTTTATGATTTGTTTATTTGTTTCTGGAGTATTGAGTTTGAGAAGTTCTTTGTAGATCTTGGATACCAGTCTTTTATCTGTAGCATCATTTGCAAATATATTCTCCCATTCAGTGGGCTGCCTCTTAGTTTTTCTGACTGTTTCCGTGGCTGTGCAGAAGCTTTTTATCTTAATGAGGGCCCACAAGTTCATTTTATCTTGTGTTTCTCTTGCCTTTGGAGATGTGTCATGAAAGAGGTTGCTTTGGCCGATGTCGTAGAGGTTGCTGTCTATGTTCTCCTCTAGGATTTTGATGGATTCCTGTCTCACGTCGAGGTCTTTCATCCATTTGGAGTTTATCTTTGTCTATGGTGTGAGAGAGTGGTCAAGTTTCATTCTTTTGCATGTAACTGTCCTATTTTGGCAGCACCATTTATTGAAGAGACTTTTTTCCACCAGGTATTTTTTCCTGCTTTGTCAAATATTAGATGCCCAAAGAACCGAGGGTCCATTTCTCGGTTCTCTGTTCTGTTCCATTGGTCTATGTGTCTGTTTTTGTACCAGTACCATGCTATCTCTGTGATCACAGCTTTGTAGTACGGCTTGAAATCCGGCATTGTGATGCCCCCAGCTTTGTTTTTCCTTTTCAACAGTTCCTTGGCGATTCGGGGCCTTTTCTGGTTCCACACAAATTTAAGGGCTGTTTGTTCCAGTTCTTTGAAATATGTCATCGGTATTTTGATCGGGATAGCATTGAAACTGTAGATTGCTCTGGGTAACATGGACATTTTAACTATGTTAATTCTTCTGATCCATGAGCATGGAATATTTTTCCATCTTTTTGTGTCTTCCTCAATGTCTTTCAAGAGTGATTTATAGTTTCTAGAATATAGATCCTTTATGTCTCTGGTTAAGTTAATTCAATTTCTCTTTCTTCGGTCTCGTTATTCGTGTATAGAAATGCAACTGATTTCTGAGCATTGATTTTGTATCCCGCCACGTTACTGAATTGCTCTATAACTTCTAATAGTTTGGGAGTGGCTTCTTTTGGGTTTTCCATATAGAGTATCATGTCATCTGCAAAGAGAGACATTTTGACTTCTTCTTTGCCAATTTGAATACCTTTGATCCCTTTTTGTCGTCTGATTGCTGTTGCAAGGACTTCTAGTACTATGTTGAATAATAGTGGCGAGAATGGGCATCCTTGTCGAGTTCCTGATCTTAAGGGAAAGGCTTCCAGCTTTTCCCCATTGAGAATAATATTTGCAGTAGGCTTTTCATAGATGGCTTTTATGAGATTGAGAAATGTACCTTCTATTCCTACACTCTGAAGGGTTTTAATCAGGAAAGGATGCTGTATTTTGTCAAATGCTTTTTCGGCATCAATTGAGAGGATCATATGGTTCCTGAGTCTTTTCTTGTTGATATGATGTATCATGCTGATTGATTTGCGAATATTGAACCACGCTTGCATCCCAGGTATGAATCCCACTTGATCGTGATGGATAATCCTTTTAATGTACTGTTGGATTCTATTAGCAAGGATCTTGTTGAGGATTTTGGCGTCCATATTCATTAGGGAAATCGGTCTGTAATTCTCCTTTTTGATGGGGTCTTTGCCTGGTTTGGGGATCAAGGTAATATTGGCCTCATAGAATGAGTTTGGTAGCTTTCCTTCTGTTTCTATTTTTTGAAATAGCTTTAGGAGAATAGGTATTATTTCTTCTTTGAATGTTTGGTAGAATTCCCCAGGAAAACCGTCCGGGCCTGGAGTTTTGTTATTTGGAAGGTTGTTTATCACTGACTCAATCTCTTCATAATTAATTGGCCTGTTTAAGGAATCAATTTCTTCCGGTTTCAATCTTGGTAGTTTATAGGTTTCCAGGAAGGCCTCCATCTCTTCCAGATTGCTTAATTTATTGGCATAAAGCTGTTGATAAAAGTTTCTAATAATCCTTCCAATTTCATTGGTGTTGGTTGTGACCTCTCCTTTTTCATTCATAATTTTAATAATCTGGGTCCTTTCTCTTTTCTTTTGGATAAGTCTTGACAGTGGTCTGTTCATTTTATTGATTCTCTCCAAGAACCAGCTTCTAGTCCTGTTGATCTGCTCTACTGTACTTCTGGTTTCTGCTTGATTGATTTCAGCTCTAATTTTGGTCAACTGCTTCCTCTTGCGTGGATTAGGCCTGTCCCTCTGTTGCTGTTCCAGCTTCTTGAGGTGAGAATATAAAAACTGCATTATAGATTTTTCTATTCTTTTGAGCGAGGCTTGAATGGCTATTTATTTCCCGCTTAGGACAGCCATTGCAGTATCCCATAGGTTTTGGACCGTTGTGTTTTCATTCTCATTGGTCTCCATAAATTGTTTAAATTGATTTTTGATTTCCTGGTTTATCAAATCATTCTTGAGAAGGCTGGTTCTTAGTCTCCAAGTGTTTGAGTTTCTTCCAGATTTTTCCTTGTGGTTGAGTTCCAATTTCAGAGCATGGTGGTCTGAGAATATGCAGGGAATAAATTCAGTCTTTTGGTATCAGTTGAGACCTGTTTTGTGTCCCAGAACATGGTCTATTCTTGAGAATGTTCTATGGGCATTAGAATAGAATGAGTATTCTTAGGTTCTGGTGTGTAGTGTTCTATATATGAGGTCCAACTCGTCGAGTATGGCATTCAAAGCTCATGTTTCTTTGCTGATTTCTTGCTTTGGTGATCTGTCTATTGCTGATAGTGGAGTGTTGAGGTCTCCTACTATTAGTGTATTTTTATCTATATGTCTCTTTATTGAGGTTAAGAGTTGGCTTGTGTATCTTGCTGCTCCCATGTTGGGAGCATATATATTTATAATTGTCATATCCACTTGTGGGATACCTCCTTTAAGAATAATATAGTGCTCTTCTGTGTCTCTAACTATAGCCTTTAGTTTAAAATCCAATCTGTCTGATATGAGAATTGCTACCCCAGCTTTCTTTTGAGGTCCATTGGCGTGAAAGATGGTATTCCATCCCTTTACTTTTAGTCTGAATGTATCTTTAGGTTAAAATGAGTCTTTTTTAGACAGCGACTGGATGGGTCATGTCTTTTTATTCAATCTGCAACCCTGTGGCGCTTTATGGGAGCATTTAGGCCATTTACATTGAGACTGATTATTGAGAGATATGATTTTAATGATGCTGTGTTGCCAGTAAAGTCTTTGTTTCTATAGATTGTGACTTTCTGTTCTGTATCACTCTTGGAGCCTTTTTACTTTTATAGAACCCCCCTTAATATCTCCTGTAGGGCTGGTTTTGTGGTTATGAAATTGGTCAATGACTGGCGATTCTGGAAGATCTGTATTTTTCCATCAATTCTGAATGACAGCCTTGCTGGATAAAGGATCCTTGGCTGCATGTTTTTCTCTGAAAGGGCTTTAAAAATGCCCCCCCAAGCCTTTCTCTCATTCCAGGTCTGTGTAGACAGGTTTGATATAATTCTGATACCTTTGCCTTGGTACGTGAGAAATTTCTTTGCCCTGGCCACTTTCAATACTGTATCCGTGGATATAATATTTGCGAAATGCACTATGACGTGACATGGTTTAGGTTTGTCATCGTTGAGCTTGGGAGGAGTCCTCCCTGCCTCTTGGACACAAATGTTTGTTTCCCTCCCTAGATTAGGGAAGTTTTCAGCTACAATTTGTTCAAATATCTCTTCTAGACCTCTGTTTTTCTCCACCCCCTCGGGGATGCCGATGATTCTGACATTGGAACTTTTCATTGAGTCAGTAATCTCCCGTAACCTACATTCCCTAGCATGGATTTTTTTGAGTCCAGATTCTATTTTAGCTTTTTCTTCTACTAACCCATCCTCCAATTCGCTGATACGTTCTTCTGCCTCATTCACCCTTGCCATCAGAGCCTCTAGTTTCGACTGCATTTGGCTCGTAGAATTTTTAATTTCTGCCAGATTCGCTCTCATTTCCGCCCTTAGAGATTCTATATTCTCATTAACATTTTCGTTAATACTTTTTCCAAGTCTACACATCATCTTGACCATTGTTCCTCTGAATTCCATTTCTGATAATTTGGTTATATCCATATCCATTATTTCTGTGGCAGAGGCCACAGACTCACTGTCTTTTCTTTGCTGGGGGGGATTTCTTCTTCTCGTCATTCTGATGAGGAGAGGTTGCGGGGTTGTCCAGAGCCCAGATTATTGACCGGGAACCACGCTGTGTGCCCTTGTTTTATAGGGACCTTAGGGATGTGGGCTTCTTGATTTTTCAGCCTGCCTTCTGGGGGAGGGGCCTGTCGCGCTGATACTCAGGCAACCCTGTTTGGGTAGAGTCTCCGTGTCCCCTGGGGGGGGATGGGGATGGGCACACTGTGAGCCGGTATTTCCAGGCTTTTGTTCTTTGGCGGCTTTCCCTTTGGGAATGTTTTTGAAGTGAATGAGAGAAGAAGAAAAACTAAGGCAGAATAGCAAGTTTAGTGACCTGCTTAAATCATACACCACATTTACAGTAGAGCTAGGAATACATTTTATAAAAGTCACACCTATGTATCCAAAATATTTTTAACAACTATTTAAAAAAAAAGAAAAATTTTTTAAATTAATCAGTCTATTACCTGAGAACTGTACTGTAGTAAATATCTCAGTCCTTACATTCTATTATTTTACTCATCTCTAGATGTTTTTACATTATTTTTTATTGAAGTATAGTTGGCATACAATGTTATTCTAGATATTTTAAAGAGTAATTCTTAATATAAAATTTGTATTAACTACTAGAAAGAAAAGTTATGACTAATCCAAAATTTAAATCCATTACACTTTAAATACATAGCAAAGTGGGTAGCAGGGAGAGCTAAGATGGCGATATAGTAGGAGGACCTAGGCTCAGCTGGTCCCTCGAACACAGCCAGATAACTCTCAAATCATTCTGAATGCCCAAAAAATCAACCTGAGGACTGATAGAACAAACTGCACAACTAGAGGGAGTGAAAAGATCACATCAAGTAAGGTAGGAAGTGTGGAGTCATGGTTTGCAGAAGAAACAGATAGTTGGTGCCGTGGAGAAGAGGGAGCCCTGGTTATGGAGAGAGGTGAGAGAGAGTGGAATGCTCAGGGATGCACACACAAAAAATATTTCCCCGAAGTCATTGGCTGGAAAAATGAGAGGGGCTGATTTTTGTAAGTTTTTACAACCAGTGGGGATCCAAGTCTGGAGTTTTGGAGGTCTGTAGACTTCTCTGGGATAAAGTTGTGAGGGTGCAGTCCTGCTCCTGGAGAGAAGGCAGGCAAACAGTGCAGACAGTGTGATCTGAGGATCGCCTAGGGCACAGTGGGGGTACTGTTCCTCTCCTTGGAGTGCATCTGCAAGAGGTGGCATTGCTTCTGGGGACAAAGGAGTCAGCAAGGTGCCATTTCACTTCCCCACCCCTCAGCACAGGCACAGAGACACTAGCTGAGGGCAGCTAACCTGGACATATGTCATTAAGCCTGCTTTGCTCCACTTCCCATAGCCTGTGCTCTAGCAGGTCTGCTGTTCTGGATCAGACCTCTGTCAGTCCCAGTGCAGCAAGACCCTCCCCAAGAAGACCAGCTCAGGTCCCTGCCACACCAAGTCCCTAAAGTTTGGAGTTCTGAAAATCAGTAGGCCTGGCTATGGTAGAGTCCACAGTGCAAGGTGCTGCTCCAGGTGGACAAGAAACCCAGAGACAGATAGTGTGAAAACAGCAATTGAGAAACACATAGGACACATGAGGGGAAATTGTTCGCTATTCTGGGAGTCCTTCCCTGAGACCAGCAAGCATGGAGACCACTCTCTGGGGACAAAGGGGTAGGCTGACACCATTTCATTCCCACACCCCACAGGATAAACCAACTCCAGTAAACAGCACAGCACCAACACCAGCTGCCTAACCTACTTAAACTAGGTCCCACCCTCCTGGATTCTGCTGGTACTGCTTGTCTCGGGCAGCTCTGCCTAAGGACCAGCACCATGGGCCCCTTCCCCCAAAGACCAGCCCAAACCCCTCCACCCTGCACCATGTCTACTGACCATACAGTTCTGCAGAGCTTCAGTTCTAGTGGAAGTAGCATCAGATCTCATTTAAGAAGCAGACCAGAACAAACCTATTTAAAACTCATCACATTCTGGCCAAGGTCCAAACACTGTCCACTGCAGGCAAGGAGAGCCTCTACAGATGAATAACCTGAGGCATAGAGCAGCCAAAACACAGCAGCAGAGTGCACACAGCACATATCAGAGATGGTTTTTGAAATTCTAGGCCCTGGGAATTATATAACCTATTCTAAAGCTACTACTCACAAAAGCAGAAAACATAACAGGTTTTTCTAACGCATGGAAGAAAGGGACCTAGACAAAATGTCAAGATGTAGGAATTCACCACCCCCAAAAAAAGAACAAGCAAAGGTCACAGCCAGAGATCTAATCCAAACAGATATAAATAATATGCCTGATACAGAATTTGAAGCAACAATCATAAGGATACTCAGTGGACTTGAGAAAAACATGGACGACATCAGGGAGACCCATACTGCAGAGTTTAAAAAGTTAAAACACAATCAGGCAAAAGTGAACAATGCAATATCTGATATTCAAAACCAATTAGATGTAATAACCACAAGGATGGAAGAAGCAGACGAGTGAATAAGTGATATAGAATACAGAATTATGGAAAAAATGAAGCTGAACAAAAGAGAGATCTGAACATGATAACATTAGTATCATAAGAGTCCCAGAAGAAGAAGAAGAGAGAAAAGAGGGCAGAAGGTTTATTAGAGGAAGCTATAGCTAAAAACTTTCCTAATCTGGGGAAGGAAACAGACATCCAAATCCCAGAGGCACAGAAAACTCCCATCAAAATCAACAAAACAACAAGGCATGTTGTAATTAAATTTGCAAAATGTATTGATAAAGGAAAAATCCTAAAAGTTGCAAGACAAATGAAGTCCCTACCATACAAGGGAAGACACATCAGGTTAGCAGCAGATCTCTCTACAGAAATTTGGCAAGCCAGACTGGCATGATATATTGAATATGCTGAATGGGTAAATTCTGCAGCCAAGTATACTCTATCCAGCAAGGCAATCATTCAGAATAGGAGAGATAAAGAGTTTTCCAGAAAACAAGCTAAAGGAGTTCATGGTCACTAAAGCAGCCTTTCAAGAAATTTTATGAGGACTCTTTGGGAAAGAAAAACCAGAAGTGACAAAAACTAAAAAGGAACAGAGGGAATCTCCAGAAACAATGACAAAACAAGTAATAAATTGGCACTAAATCTATAACTATCAATACTTACTCTGAATGTAAATGGACTAAACATTCCAGGCAATGATATAGAGTGTCAACATGGATGAAAGAACAAGACCCATCTATATGCTGCCTACGGGAGACTCATTTTAGACCTAAAGACACCTGCAGATTGAAAGTGAGGGGATGGAGAATCATCTATCATGTAGTTGGATGTCAAAATAATGCCAGAGTAGTAATACTTATATCAGACAAACTAGATTTTAAACTAAAAACTGTAACAAGATTTGAAGAAGGGCACTGTATCATAATAAAGGGAACTATCCAACAAGATCTAATAATTGTAAATATGCCCCCAATGTGGAAGCACCCAAATATATATAGCAATTAATATCAAACATAATATAGTAACAGTAGGGGACTTTAACACCCCGCTTGTATCAATGGATGGATCATCTAAGTAGAAAATCCACAAGGAAACAATAGCTTTATATGACACACTGGACCAGATGGACTTCATATATATTCAGAATATTTCATCCTAAACCAGCAGAATGCATATTCTTTTCAAGCGCACATGGGACATTCTCCAGAAAAGATCACATTCTGGGTCAAAAATCAGGCCTCCATAAGGATAAAAAAGATTGAGATTGTACCATGTATATTTTCTAACCACAACACTATGAAACCTGAATCAACCACAAGAAACAATTTGGAAAGACCACAAATACATGGAGGTTAAACAACATGGTAGTAAGGAATGAATGGGTCAACCAGGAAATTAAAGAAGAATTTTTTAAAAATACACAGAAACAAATGAAAATGAAAACATGATGGTCCAAAATATTTGGAATGCAGCAAAAGCAGTCATAAGACGGAAGTAAATAGCAATACAATAGCTTTCTCAGGAAGCAAGAAAAACCTCAAACAACTTAACCTTACATCCAAAGGAGCTAGAGAAAGAAAAACAAATGAAACCTAAAGCCATCAGAAGAAGGGAAATAATAAAGATTAGAGCAAAAATAAATGATATAGTAACTAAAAAAATAGTAGAAAAGATCAATGAAACCAGTAGCTGGTTCCTTAAAAAAATTAATAAAATTGATAAACCCCTAGCCAGGCTTATCAAAAAGAAAAGAAAAATGACCCAAGTATATAAAATCACAAATGAAAGAGGAGAAGTAACAACCACCACCACGTAATAAAAATAATTATAAGAGAATACTATGAAAAATTATATGCCATCAATTAAGACAATCTGAGGAAAATGGACACATTCCTAGGAACGTACAAACTACCAAAACTTAAGAATAAATAGAAAACTTGGACAGACCAATAACCACCAAAGAAATTAAATCAGTAATCAAAAGTCTCCCAACAAACAAAAGTCCGGGACCAGATGGCTTCACAGGTGAATTCTACCAAACTGAAAAAAAAGGCAATACCTATTCTTTTCAAAGTAGTCCCCCCCCCCAAAAAAAAATCATATGGAAGGAAACCTTCCAAACTCCTTCTATGAGGCCAGAATTACCCTGATTCCAATACCAGACAAAGACTCCACAAAAAATGAGACTTACATTCCAATATCACTGGCAAACATGGATGCAAAAATTCTCAAGAAAATATTAGCAAACCGAATCAAACAGTACATTAAAAGAATCATTCACCATGATTAAATTGGGTTTGTTTCTCAGCTGCAAGAGTGATTCAACATTCATAGATAAATCAGTGTGGTACACTGCATTAATAAAAGTAAGGATAATAACTATATGATCCTCCTAATACATAAAAATCATTTGACAAAGTACAGCATTCATTCATGATACTAACACTCATAAAGTAGGGGTCGAAGGAATATACCTCAACATCATAATGGCCATATATGAAAAATGCACCGTTAATATTATCTTCAATAGAGAAAAACTAAGACATTTTCCTCTATGGTAAGGAACAAGACATGGATGTCCACTCTTGCCAGGAAGTCCTAGTCACAGCAGACAGACAAGAAAAAAATAAAAGGCATCCTGATCAGCAAGTAAGAAGTCAAACATTTATTATTTGTAGATGGCATGATACTCTATATAGAAAACCCAAAATACACCTCAAAATATTGCTATAACCGATACATGAATAAAGTAATATCTCACGATACAAAATCAACATACAAAAATGTGTTTCACTTCTATACACCAATAATGAAGCAGCGGAAAGAGAAATCAAGGAATTCATCCCATCTACAATTGCACTAAAACCCAAAGATACCTGGGAATAAACCTAACCAAAAAGATAAAAGAACTGTACTCTGAAATCTATAAAACACTTATGAAATAAATTGAATGTGACACAAAGAAATGGAAAAATATTCCATGCTTTTGCATTGGAAGAGCAAATACTGTTAAAATGTCTATGCCACCTAAAGCAATCTACACATGAAATGCAATCCCTATCAAAATACCACCAGCATTTTTCAGAGCTAGAACACACAATCCTAAAGTTTGTATGGTACCACAAAAGACCCCAAATAGCCAAAGCAATCTTTTAAAAAAAAAAAAGGGGCAATGCTAGAATCATCACAATTCCCGACTTCATGTTATATTACAAAGCTGTAGTGATCAAACCAATATAGTACTGTCACAAAAACAGACACATAAATTAATGGAACAGAATAGAAAACCCAGAAATGGACCCACAACTCTATGGTCAACAAATACTTGACAAAGCAAGAAGGAATATCCAATGGGAAAAAGTCTCCTCAACAAACAGTGTTGGGAAAACTGGACAGCAACATGCAAAAGAATGAAACTGGACCACTTTCTTACATCATGCACACAAAAAAATTCAAAATGGATGAAAGAGCTAAATGTGAGACAGGAATCCATCAAAATCCTAGAGGAAAACAAGCAGTAACCTCTTTGAGATCGGCTGTAGCAACTTCTTTCTGGGTACGTCTCCTGAGACAAGGGAAACAATAGCAATAATAAACTGTTGGGACATCATTGAGATAAGAAGCTTCTGCACAGCAAAGGAAATAATAAACAACACTAAAAGGCAACATCTGGAGTGGGAGAATATATTTGCAAATGACATATCTGATAAAGGGTTGGTATCCAGAATATATAAAGAACTTATAAAACTCAACACCCAGGAAACAAATAATCTAGTTAAAAAATGGGCAGAAGACATGAATAGATGGTTTTTCCAAAGAAGACTAACAGACACATGGAAAGATGCTCTACATCCCTCATCATCAGGGAAATATGAATTAAAACTACTATGAGATATCACATCACACCCAGAATAGCAAAAATTAAGAACACAGGTAACAACAGGTGTTATCAAGGATGCAGAGAAAGGGAACCCTTTTACACTATAGTTGGAAATGCAAACTAGTGTAGCCACTTTGGAAAATAGTATGGAGGTTCCTTAAGAACCTACAACCTAGCAGTTGTACTACTAGGTATTTACCCAAAGGACACAAAAATATGCACCCCTATATTTATAGCAGCATTATCAACAATAGCCAAATTATGGAAAAAGCCCAAATATTCATCAACTGATAAATGGATAAAGAAGATATGGTATATAGTGGCTCCTGGGTGGCTCAGTCAGTTAAGCATCCAAGTCTTGATTTCAGTTCAGGTTATGATCTTGGGGTCATGTTATCAAGCTCCATGTCAGACTCTGTGCTCCATGAGGAGTCTGCTTGAGATTCTGTCCCTCTCCCTCTGCCCCTTCCCCCACTGGCATGCTCTCATGCTTTCTTCTTCTCAAATAAATAAAAAGTTGTATGTGTGTGTGGGTGTCTCTATATATATGTAAATAGATATCTAAATGTATACGTGTCTATATATATAGATAGAGAGCCTGCACACACACACACAATGGGATATTACTCAGCCATAAGAAAGAATGAAATCTTATAAGGACTGCATTTTAGATTTTTCTATTCTTTTGAATGAGGCTTGGATGGCTATGTATTTTCCCCTTAGGACTGCCTTTGCAGTGTCCCATAGGTTTTGGACCAATGTGGTTTCATTCTCATTGGTTTCCATAAATTGCTTAAGTTCTTCTTTAATTTTGTGGTTTACCCAGTCATTCTTAAGCAGGATGGTTCTCAGTTTCCAAGTGTTTGAGTTTCTTCCAAATTTTTCCTTGTGATTGAGTTCCAGTTTCAAAGCATTGTGGCCTGAGAATATGCAGGGAATAATCTCAGTCTTTTGGTGTCAGTTGAGACCTGTTTTGTGACCCAGTATATGGTCTATTCTGGAGAAAGTTCCATGTGCATTCAAAAAGAATAATTATTTTGTTGTTCTAGGGTATAGTGTTCTGTATATATCTACGAGGTCCATCTGGTCCAGTATGTCATTCAAAGCTCTTGTTTCTTTGTTGATTTTCTGCTTACATGATCTATCTATTGCTGAGAGTGGAGTGTTGAGGTTCCCTACTATTAATGTATATTATCTATCTGTCTCTTTATTCTGTTTAAGAGTTGGCTTATGTAGCTGGCTGCTCCCCTGTTGGGGGCATAGGTATTTATAATTGTTAGATCCTCCTGTTGGATACACCCTTTAAGAATAATATAGTATCCTTCTGTATCTCTAACTACAGTCTTTAGCTTAAAATCTAAACTCTCTGATATGATAATCGCTACCCTGGCTTTCTTTTGAGGTCCGTTGGCAGTAAAACTCGTTCTCCATCCTGTCACTTTCAGTCTGGATGTATCTTTAGGTTCAAAATGAGACTCTTGTGGACAGCATATGGATGGGCCCTGTCTTTTTATCCAATCTGCAACCCTATGGCATTTTATGGGAGTATTTAGGCCATTTACATTGAGAGTGATTATTGGGAGGTGTGAGTTTAATGTTGTCATGTTGCCTGTGAAGTCCGTGTTTCTATAGGTTGTCTCTGTAAATTTCTGTTCTGTATCACTCCTGGGGTCTTTTTGGCTTTATAACCCCCCCTTCATATTTCTTGTAGGGCTGGCTTGGTAGTCACATATTCATTCAGTTTCTGCCAGTCTTGGAAGCTCCTTATCTCTCCATCCATTCTGATAGACAGCCTTGCTGGATAAAGTATCCTTGGCTGCATGTTCTTCTCATCTAGTGCTCTGAATATGTCTTGCCAGCTTTTTCTGGCTTTCCAGGTCTCTGTAGACAGGTCTGACATTATTCTGATGTTCCTCCCTCTGTACCAGAGGAATCTCTTCCCCCTCGCCACTTTCAAGATTGTTTCCTTGAATCTAAGGTATACAAATTGATCTTGGGAGGGGTTCTCTTTGCCTCTTAGACACGAATGCTTGTTTCCTTCACCAGATTAGGGAAGTTATCTGCTACAATTTGTTCAAATATCTCTTCTAGACCTCTCTCTTTCTCTACCCCCTCGGGGATGCCGATGATTCTGACATTGGAACATTTCATTGAGTCAGTAATCTCCCATAGTCTTTCCTCTTGAACGTGGAGTTTTTTAATCTATGTTTCTTTTCTTTCCTTCTTTTCTATCATCTCATCCTCTAATTCACTAATTCGTCCTTATATTCTCACCTTAAGAAGATGGAGAGGGAACAAAAGAACGGGCTAACCCACGCACGAGAAGACAATTGATCAATGACTTAGAAACCAGAAACACAGTAGAGCAGATCAACAAAAGTAAAAGCTGCTTCCTTGAAAGAATTAATAAGATCGATAAGCCACTGGCCAGACTTATTCAAAAGAATACAGAAAGGACCCAAATTAATAAAATTATGAATGAAAGGGGAGAGATCATGACCAACACTGAGGAAATAGAAACAATCATTAGAAACTATTACCAACAACTATATGCCAATAAATTAAACAACCTGGAAGAAATGGATGCCTTCCTAGACACCTATAAACTACCAAGACTGAAACAGGAAGAAATTGACAATCTAAATAGACCAAATAACAGTGAAGAGATTGAAGCAGCTATGAAAAACCTCCCAAAAAACAAGAGTCCGGGGCCTGATGGATTCCCTGTGGAATTTTACCTAACATTCAAAGAAGAAACACCTATTCTCCTGAAGCTGTTTCAAAAAACAGAAACAGCAGGAAAACTACCAAACTCACTCTATGAGGGCGGTATTACCTTGATCCCCAAACCAGGCAAAGGCCCCATCAAAAAGGAGAATTACAGACCAATATCTCTGATGAATATAGATGCCAAAATTATCAACAAGATCCTAGCTAATAGGATCCAACAGTACATTAAAAGGATTATCCATCACGACCAAGTGGGATTCATCCCTGGGATGCAAGAGTGGTTCAACATTCCTAAATGAATCAGTGAGATAGATTACATTAATAAGAGAAGAGACAAGAACCATATGATCCTTTCAATTGATGCAGAAAAGCATTTGACAAAATACAGCATCCTTTCCTTATTAAAACCCTACAGAGTGTAGGGATAGAAGGTACATTCCTCACTTTCATAAAAACCACCTGTGAAAAGCCTACAGCAAATATCATTCTCAATGGGGAAAACCTGAGAGCCTTTCCCTTAAGATCAGGAACACGACAAGGATGTCCACTCTTGCCATTATTGTTCAACATAGTACTAGAAGTCCTAGCAACAGCAGTCAGACAACAAAAAGGAATAAAAGGTATTCGAATTGGCAAAGAAGAAGTCAAACTCACTCTCTTCGCAGATGACATGGTACTTTATATGGAAAACCCAAAAGACTCCACCCACAAATTACTAAAACTCATAGAAAATTTAGTAATGTGGCAGGATACAAAATGAATGCACAGAAATCAGTTGCATTTCTATACATGAACAATGAGACTGAAGAAAGAGAAATTAGGGAATCGATTCCATTTGCAATAGCACCAAAAATCATACGATATCTCGGAATTAACTTAACCCAAGAGGTAAAGGATATATTCTCTACAAACTAGAGAAAACTGATGAAAGACATTGAAGAAGATACAAAAAGATGGAAAACATTCCATGCTTGTGGATCGGAAGAATAAACGTAGTTAAAATGTCTATGCTACTCAGAGCAATGTACACTTTCAACGCCATCCCAATCAAAATACCAATGACATTTTTCAAAGAGCTAGAACAAACAATCCTAAAATTTGTGTGGAACCAGAAAAGACCCTGAATTGCCAAGGAAATGTTGAAAAAAAGAAAAACAAAGCTGGGGGCATCACGTTGCCTGATTTCAAGTTATACTACAAAGCTGTGACACCAAGACAGCGTGGTACTGGCACAAAAACAGACAGACCAGTGGAACAGAATACAGACTCCAAACATGGACCCTCAACTCTATGGTCAACTAATCTTTGAGAAAGCAGGAAAAAACATCCAGTGGAAAAAAGCCAGTCTCTTCAATAAATGGTGCTGGGAAAATTGGACAGCTATATAGAGAAGAATGAAACTTGACCACTCTCTCACACCATACACAAAGGTAAACTCCAAATGGATGAAACCTCAATGTAAGACAGGAATCCATCAAAATCATAGAGGAGAACATAGGCTGTAACCTCTTCGACATCGGCCACAGCAACTTCTTTCATGACATGTCTCCATAGGCAAGGGTAACAAAAGCAAAAATTAACTTGTGGGACTTCATCAAGATAAAAAGTTTCTGCACAGTCAAGGAAACACTCAAGAAAACAAGGGGGCAACCCACAGAATGGGAGAAGATATTTGCAAGTGACACTACAGATAAAAGACTGGTATCCAAGATCTATAAAGAAGTTCTCAAATTCAATACACGAGAAACAATCAAGTAAAAAAATGGGAAGAAAATATGAAGAGACACTTTTCCAGTGAAGACATAGAAATTGCTAACAGACCCATGAAGAAATGCTCAACATCATTAGCCATCAGGGAAATTCAAATCAAAACCACACTGAGATACCACCTTACGCCAGTTAGAATGGCAAAAATTGACAAGGCAAGAAACAACAATTGTTGGAGAGGATGTGGAGAAAGGGGATCCCTCCTACATTGTTGGTGAGAATGCAAGTTGGTACAGCCACTTTGGAAAACAGTGTAGAGTTCCCTTAAAAAGTTAAAAATTGAGCTACCCTATGACCCAGCCATTGCACTACTGGGTATTTACCCCAAAGATACAGACGCAGTGAAGAGAAGGGCCATATGCACCCCGATGTTCATAGCAGCGTTGTCCACAATAGCTAAATTGTGGAAGGAGCCGAGATGCCCTTCAACAGACGAATGGATTAAGAAGTTGTGGTCCATATATACAATGGAATATTACTCAACTATCAAAAAGAACGATTTCTCAATATTTGCAGCCACATGAACGGGCCTGGAGGAGATTATGCTAAATGAAATAATTCAAGCAGAGAAAGACAATTATCATATGGTTTCACTCATTTGTGGAACATAAGGAATAGCAGGGCGGTCAGTAGGAGAAGGAAGGGAAGAATGAAGGGGGGTAAGCGGAAGGGGGAATGAATCATGAGATACTATGGACTCTGGGTAACAAACTGAGGGTTTCAGAGGGGAGGTGGGTGGGGACATGGGCTAGCTCAGTAATAGGTATTAAGGAGGGCACATATTGCATAGAGCACTGGGTGTTAAATGCCGGTAATGAATCATGGAACACTACATCAAAAATTAATGATGTACTGTATGGTAACATATCATAATGAATAAAATGAATGAAATCTTGCTGTTTGCAATGACATGGATGGAGCTTGAGAGTATCACGCTAAGTGATATAAATCAGAGAAAGACAAATACTATCTTATTTCACTCATGTGGAATTTAATGAAACAGATGAATGTAAGGGTCAAAAAATTAAGAGTGGCAAACCAGAAAGCTGACTCTCAAGTATGGAGAACACACTGAGGGTTAGGTGGGAGGAGGTGGGCAGTGGAATGGGTTAAATGGGTTAAATGGGTGGTGGGTATTAAAGAAGACGGCAGTTGTGATGTGCACTGGGAATTGTATGTAAGTGATGAATAGCTAAATTCTACATCTGAAGCTAATATTACACTGTACATTAACTAACTGAAATTTAATTGCAAAGTTGAAAATAGGAAAAAATAAGCAAAGTGTGCTAAAACAGAGCTTTAGAAATTGGTTCACTGCATTAAAGAGAGTTACATTACTCAGATTAACATTATATGTGAATATCACTGCTAATATTTTTTATATAACCTCAGAATTGAAGGCTTCATAATTTTAACATTATTTAGAAATAAAATATTTTCTGAAATTTAGCTCCCTCTGCTGGTAAAAAAAAAATTTTAGAGGGTTTCTTTTAATCGTTGTAGAGCAGTGCCCCCTTTTTATTTTTTTATTTTTAATTCTTTTTATTCCATTTACCAAATACTTGTGGGTTTTTTAATGTTTTTTTATTATGTTAGTCACCATACAGTACATCCCTGGTTTTTGATGTAAAGTTCGATGATTCATTAGTTGCGTATAACACCCAGTGCACCATGCAATATGTGCCCTCCCCACCACCCATCACCAGCCTATCCCATTCCCCCACCGAAGCCCTCAGTTTGTTTCTCAGGTGAAGAAAGGGATAAAGAAAGGGGGGGTAATCAGAAGGGGGAATGAAGCATGAGAGACTATGGACTCTGAGTGCCCCTTTTTAAAAACAAAATCAGAAAGATATACTGCCCAATCAATGCCATTAAAATACAAATTATATTTCTTATTCTAGAACCAAGTAGATGTGCTGCTTCAAGAAATGGCAGATGAAACTGGGTCAGAATTTAATTGAATGATTTTGGATAATCTTGATTTAATATCTAGAGGTCTTAAAATTATGTAATGTGGATAAAGAAATTTGTCTTTACAACAAATGGTCAGAGTTAGATTTTTGACCCTAGAATTTACTGTTGGTAGAGCCTTTGAAACATCATCCTGCACTTCACCATGCTCTAAAAGTGTCACTGTGTTTAAAACATCCTAGTATTTTCTTAAAAATCTCTGGAGATGCATTTATATTGTGTGTGATAAGAAATGGAGGAAGGTGAGTTTGGGAGGCAGGAATTTTTAAACATTTCCTCAATATCTTCCATACTTTTTGTGTTCAACATATATCAAATGTTTAGATTTCTTTTAAAAGATCTTCCAAAAGAATTCTGCTGTGATCAATCCATTACATTTTAAGCCCAATTTGAGTCCTGCAATCTGAGAAATATGTGCTAAATGTTCAAAGGGTTCAAAAGATGGCAACATTGCTTCATTGCAAATGATCATTCATTTTTTAAAAAAGCTAAATAATTGACACTGTTTATGGTACTGTTATTAGAAATAGGGTGTCTGTTAATGGGCTGTTTATTTCAGGCCCATCATGTTTCAGGGGAATGACTTGGCCATGAGAATATCTGTGCTATAGAAGTCATGTTATATCAGCATTTTCTGGTATGTTATTTAGCTAAAGAGAACATTGTAATAAAGAATAAAACTGGGTGATACTGAAGTTTTATACTTTATCATCAAAGGTAGAGTAATAGATTGAAATATGGTTTATGTACTCTGTTTCTCCTGGGAAGAGAAGATATGTAGACACCTGGAAACTAGAGTTGTTGAATATTATTCTAGTGCCTAAGCTAATTTCTGATTAATATGAACAGTTAACTTTATCAGCTGTTTATTATCACTAATGTATCTTTATTAAATTAAAACCCAGTTTAATAAGTCGGGTTTGCAGTATTTGAGAACAGGACTGGAGGTTAGGTTATACAGTGTTTTGCTTTGTTAGTATCTCGATATAGCCCATTTACCAACAGGTCAGTAACAAGAAAGATGACTTTTGTTAAGTATTATAAAGGATACTAAGGCATTGTGTGTCAGAAGATTCCATCTTAGGAATATGAGGCTAAGGACTTGTGTTTTTTTTTTTCCCTACCAAAGACTAAGAAGATTGGGTTTGAAAATACAGCAAGAGAGGTCTTGTAAAAGGGGCATTGACACATTACAGCCTTGCTGACCTTCAGTGGAAAACCAAGTTCCATAGATAATTTTTGATAAGATACAGAGCAGGATTTCTCAACCTTGACACTATTGACATTTTAGGCTATGTGTTCTATGCATTTCTAGAATATTTAGCAGCATCACTGTTCCTCTACTCGCAAGGTAACAGTAACACCCCTCCCCCCAGTTCTGATAACCCAAAATGCCTGCAGACATTGCCAAATGTTCCTTGGGTGAGTGGGTCAAAATTGAGAGAGATGTGTTTCATCAATAATGGGTGGTGGCTGGAGCAGTAGAACCAGGTAGAATCACTGATATCCAAATTCTAATGCTCATTCATAAAGATGTTTAAGTATCCACATTCTGCTTGAGTTTGTGATTTCCTCAACAAATTTTAATATAGCATATCATTAACTTTTAAATAACAATCTGTTGATTCTGGAGGCAAGATGGTGGAGGAGTAGGGGGCCCCATTTCAACCAGTCCCCTGAATTTAGCTTGATATCTACCAAACCTTTCTGAACATCCATGAAATCAGCCTGAGATATAAGAATATATAGCTGGATCTCTGCAAGCAGAAAAGCACTGCCGTTTGCAAAGTAGGAAGTACAGAGTTGTGAATCTGTGGGGAGCTCTCGGAAGATAAACAGAAGGGGGAGGGAGCCTCCATAAGCTGGCTCCTGGAAAGTGACACAACACCAGAGCGCAAGATTGGAACCCTTAGAAATCTGCTCCAGGAAGTGACATCTCTCTCTGAAAGGGGCTCTGAAAATGAAAAGGCAGAATTCTAGGTAGAGCATTGTGGTTTCAGGATAGGACAAGCCTCAGAACCAAAGGGGCTTCCTGGACTGGCAGAGTGCCCGAGCGGTGGAGCCAGGAAGCAGGTTATGGTCATTGAGCCCAGGAAGGGTCTCTCAGCTCAGATCACCATAAAACGCAAGCTGGACTGGTTGAGAATCTCTCTTCTCTTGGGCAGTATGAAAAAATCAGGAGCCAGTGCTCACAACTGGGCAGAAACTGGCAGAGCAGTAGTGGCCAGGAA
Organism: Ursus maritimus; assembly: GCF_017311325.1. Classification (NCBI taxonomy): domain Eukaryota; kingdom Metazoa; phylum Chordata; class Mammalia; order Carnivora; family Ursidae; genus Ursus; species Ursus maritimus. Next base: position 60,971,446 of record NW_024423319.1, read on the forward strand.
AGGGCTTTAGAGCAGGACCCAGACTGGTTCCAGGAGCTGTGGGTGCACATGTGAGCCTGCAGCCATTCATGGTTTTAGAAGCATAAAGGGCAGGGACACTCTCAGACCCCTGTGATGACCTCTGAGAGAGTTACTGTGGGTGGGCACTGCAGGGGGCTGTGGTTTTTGGCGGCATATACAGAAATGGAGACTGTGTCCTGGAGGGTTTAGTGAAGAGAGCAGACTGATTTCTCTGCTCTGGGCTAGAGGTCTGGGTGTGACCATTTTTGCTCTGACCCTCAGAAGAAGTGCAGAAAGCCACCAGGGAACAAAAGCACAGAAGACAGGTTTCCATTGAGCCCATCCCCCTGACAGGGGCAGGGCAACTCCACCCAAGCAGGGTTACCTGAAAAACAGCACAGCAGGACCCTCCCTCAGAAGACAGGCTGGAAGAACAAGAGGACAACAGCCCTATGGACCCCATAAGACTGTAAAATCCCGATGCCAGGGGTAATAGTATATTGAGCTCCAGGCGTTGGCTCATAGCTTGTTTATTTTTCAGAGAAAACTCTTTTTTTCTCATGCTTTTTCTGTTTTTTTTTCTTTTTACCTTTTTCTCATTTCAACTAGATTTTTATTAACTTATATTTCATAGTAGCTTTTTAACTTGTATTTTTTTCAGAACTGTATTTTTGTAGATATATGCTTTATTTTAGTCCTTTATTCACTGTTCAATTTTACTATGTACACACACACACAAGTTTTACTTTCCTTGTAATTTTGGAAAGTACTGTCCTCTAGCACACAGACCAAAATACACCCAGGAACAACTAAAACACCCTGCTTTGTCCACATTGAGAGATTATTGCCTCTCTTCCCCTCACCCCCTTTTAATTTCTTTTAAATTTTATGAATTTTATTCTTGTGTTCATTTTGGCTTTGTTTTTTTGGTCGTGGATTCTGACCCCTCCAGATTTTGCTAGGGTGCATCTTGCTTGGCTCATGGTTCATATTTGGACTCTAATCACTCACTCAAACATCCCTTGACAGAATGACTAGGAGGAGGAACTCTGAACAAAGAAAAGAGCCAGAAACAATGTCCTCTGCCACAGAAATAATGGGCATGTGTATAAGCAAAATGTCAGAGATAGAATTCAGAATAGCAATCATGAAGTCAATAGCTAGGCTTGAAAAAAAGCATTAGAGACAATATTGAATCTTTAAGAGCAGAAATGAGTTCTAATCAGGCTGTATTTAAAAAATGGTATGGATCAGATGCAGTCTAAACTGGATACTCTAACAGCTGTGGTCAATGAGGCAAAAGAGAGAATCAGTGATCTAGAAGATAAGCTGATTGAAAAGAAGTAAATGGAGGAAAACAGAGATAGGCTGATGTACACATGAAAAATGGATTGCAGAGATTAAGGATGACATGAAGTGTTCCAATGTCAGAATTATTGGGATGGCTGAGGGGGTAGAGAGAGAGAGAAGACTAGAAGGTATAATTGAGCAAATCATAGCTGAGATCATACTTAATCTGGGGAAGGAAACAAGCATTTGAGTCCAAGAGGCAGAGAGGATGACTCCCAAAATAAATAAAAATAGATCAACATCCTGACATATAATAGTGAAGCTTGCAAATTTTATAGCCAAAGAAACTATGCTGAGAATAGCCAGGGAGAGGAGGTTCCTTACATATGGAGGGAGGAACATCAGCATAACATCAGACCTGTCCACAGAAACCTGGCAAGCCAGAAAGGGCTGGCAATACATATTCAGAGTATTAAATGAGAAGAACATGCAGCCCAGAATACTTTATCCAGCAAGGCTGTCATTCAGAATGGATGGAGAGATAAAGAGCTTTCAGGACAGGGAGAAACTGAAAGAATAAGTGACCACCAAGGCAGCCCTGCAAGAAATATTAAGGGGGTTTCTGTAAGTGAAGACAGAACGCAGGAGTAATATAGATCAGAAATTAACAGAGATGATCTACAGAAATAAGGACTGTACAGGCAATGCAATGATACTAAATTTATATCTTTCAATAGTTACTCTGAATAAAAATGGGCTATTTGCTCCCATCAAAAGAAACAGGGTTGCAGATTGGATAAAAAGCAAGACTCATCCATATGCTGTCTACAAGAGACTCATTTTGACCCTAATGATACCTCCAGATTGAAAGTGAGGGGATGGAAAACCATTTACCATGCTAATTGACCTCAAAAGAAAGCTGAGGTAGCAATCCTCATCTCCGACAAATCAGACGTTAAACCAAAGACTGCAAGAAGAGATGTAGAGGGACACTATATCATACTTACAGGTTCTACACAACAAGAAGATCTAACAATTGTAAATACCCATGCCCCCAACATGGGAACAGCCAGTTATATAAACCAATTAAGAACCAAAATAAAGAAACCAGTTGAAAATAATACATTAATAGTAAGAGCCATCAACACTCCACGCACAGCAACGGACAGATCTTCTAAGCAGAAGATCTACAAAGAAACAAGGGCTTTGCAAAACATTGGACCACTTGGACTTCTAGATATATACAGAACATTCCATCCTAAAACAACAGAATACTCATTCTCCTTGAACACACATGGAACTTTTTCCAGAATAGGCCTCATACTGGGTCATAAATCAGGTCTCAGCCAATACCAAAAGTTTGCGATTTTTCCCTGCATATTTTCAGAACACAATGCTTTGAAACTGGAACTCAATCACAAGAAAAAATTTGGAGGGAATTCGAACACTTGGAAGGTGAAGAGCATCCTGCTAAAGAATGATTGGGTCTACCAGGAAATTAAAGAAAAACTTAAACAATTCATGGAAACTAATGAGATATAAAACACATTTGTCCAAAAACCAATGGGATACTGCAAATGTGGTCATAAGAGGGAAACACATAGCCATTCAAGCCTCTCTCAAAAAAGTAGAAAAATCCCAAATGCACAAGCTAACCTTACACCTAAAAGACCTGGAGAAGAACAGCAGGTAAAGCCTAAACCAAGCAGGAGAAGAGAATAAAGATAAGAGCAGAAATCAACAAAATAGATACCAGAAAAAACAGTAGAACAGATCAATGAAACTAGAAGCTCGTTCTTTGAAAGAATTAATGTATCAATAAACCTCTGGTCAGACTTATCCAAAAGAAAAGGGAAAGGACCCAGATCAATAAAATCATGAATGAAAGGGAAGAGGTCATGACTGACACCAAGAAAATAGAAACAATTATTAGAAATTATTACCAGCAACTATATGCCAACATGTTAAGGAATCTGGAAGAAATGGATGCATTCCTGCAAAGTTTTAAACTACCAAGACTGACACAGGAAGAAATGGACAATCTGAATAGACTAAAAACCAGTAAAGACATTGAAGCGATAATTCAAAATTTCCCAAGAAACAAGAGTCCAGGGCCAGATGGCTTCCCAGGAGAATTCTATCAAACATTTAAAGAAGAAATCATACCTATTCGACTGAAGCTATTTCAAAAAATAGAAATGGAAGGAAAATTTCCAAACTTGTTCTATAAGGCCAGCATTACTCTGATCCCAACACCAGGCAAAGCCCCCGTCAGAAAGAAGAATTACACACCAATATCCATTATGAGCATGGATGCCCACATACTCAGCAAGATTGTAGCCAGTAGTAACCAAAGGTACATTAAAAGGATTATCCATCACGACCGGGTGAGGTTTATTACTGGGATACAAGGGTGGTTCAACATTGGCAAATCAATCAACGTCATAGAGCACACTAATAAAAGACAAGAACCATATGATCCTCTCAAATGATGCAGAAAAAGCATTTGACAAAATACAGCATCCTTTCCTGATTAAGACTCTTCAGAATATAGGAATAGAGGGCACAAACCTCAGTACTATCAAAGGCATTTATGAAAAGCCCACAGGGAGTATATTTCTCAATGGGGAAAAACAGAACTTTTCCCTTAAGGTCAGGAACACAACAGGGATGCCCATTCTCACCATATTTGTTGAACATAATACTAGAAGTCCTAGCCTCAGCAATCAGACAACAGAAAGAAATAAAAGGCATTCAGGGGCGCCTGGGTGGCACAGCAGTTAAGCATCTGCCTTCAGCTCAGGGCGTGATCCCGGCGTTATGGGATTGAGCCCCACATCAGGCTCCTCTGCTATGAGCCTGCTTCTTCCTCTCCCACTCCCCCTGCTTGTGTTCCCTCTCTCGCTGGCTGTCTCTATCTCTGTCAAATAAATAAATAAAATCTTTAAAAAAAAGGCATTCAAATTGGCAAAGAAGCAGTCAAACTCTCTCTTTTCCCAGAGATATAATACTTGCTGTGGAAAACCAAAAGACTCCACCCCAAAATTGCTAGAACTCATAACAGGAATTCAGCCATGTGGCAGGATACAAAATCAATGCATGGAAATCAGTTGTATTTCTATACCCTAACAATCTAACTGAAGAAAGAGAAATTAAGGAATCGATTCCATTTACAATAACACCAAAAACCATAAGAAAACTAGGAATAAACCCAACCAAAGAGGTAAAAGATATATACCCTAGAAACTATTGAACACGTATGAAAGAAATTGAGGAAGACAAAAGAGATGGATAAACATTCCATGCTCATGGACTGGAAGAATAAACATTGTGAATATGTCTGTGCTGCCCAGAGCAGTCTACACTTTCAGTGCTCTCAAAATACCATCAATATTTTTCACAGAGCTGGAAAAAACAATCCTAAAATTTCTATGGAACCAGAAAAGACCCCAAATTGCCAGGGAAATGTTGAAAAAGAAAATCAATGCTATGGGCATCATGATGCCTGACTTTTTAGCTATATTACAAATCTGTGATCATCAAGGCAGAATGGTATTGGCACAAATACAGACACATAGATTAATGGAACAGAATAGAGAGCCCAGAAATGGACCCTCAACTCTATGGTCATCTAGTCCTCAACAAATCAGGAAAGAATATCCAATGGAAAAAAGACAGTCTCTTCAGTAAGTGGTACTGGGAAAATTGGACAGCCACATGCAGAAGAATGTACCTGACCATTCTTTTATACCATACACAAAGATAAACTCAAAATGGATGAATAACTCAATGTGAGATAGGAATCCATGAAAATCCTAGAGGAGAACATAGGCAGTAGCCTCTTCGACATCGACCACAGCAACTTCTTTCATGACACGTCTCCAAAGGCAAGGGAAACAAAGGCAAAAAGAAACTTTGGGACTTCATCAAGATAAAAAGCTTCTGCACAACAAAGGAAACAGTCAACAAAACTAGATGGCAACCCACAGAATGGGAGAGGATATTTGCAAATGACATTACAGATAAAGGGCTGCTATCCAAGATCTATAAAGAACTTCTCAAACTTAACACCCAAAAAATAAGTCCAGAAATGGGCAGAAAACATGAACAGACATTTCTCCAAAAAAGACACACAAATAACTAATAGACACATGAAAAAATGCTCCATATCATTTGGCGCCAGAGAAATGCAAATCAAAAGCACAATGAGATACCACTTTACACCAGTTAGAATGGCAAAAATTAACAAGGCAGGAAACAACAAATGTTGCCAAGGATGTGGGTAAAGGGGAACTCTCTTACACTGTTGGTGGGAATGCAAGCTGGTGTAGCCACTCTGGAAAACAGGATGGAGGTTCCTCAAAAATTTGAAAATAGAGATACCCTATGACCCAGCAGCTGCACTACTGGGTATTTACCACAAAGATACAGATGTAGTGAAAAGGAGGAGCACATGCATCCCAATGTTAATAGCAGCAATGTCCCCAATAGCCAAACTGTGGAAGAAGCCAAGATATCCTTTAGCAGATGGATGAATAAAGAAGATGTGGTTCATATATACAATGGAATATTACTCAGCCATCAGAAAAGATAAATACCTTTTGCATCGGCGTGGATGGAACTGGAGGGGATTATGCTAAGTGAAATAAGTCAAGCAGAGAAAGGCAATTATATTGTTTCACTGATATGTAGAACATAAGGAATAGCATGGAGAACAATAGGGGAAGGAAGGGAAAACTGAAGGGGGAGGTTCAGGGAGACAAACCATGAGAGACTATGGACTCTGGGAAACAAACTGATGGTTACAGAAGGGAGGGGGTGGTGGGTGGGGTAACCCCATGATGGGTATTACGGAAGGCATGTGTTATGATGAGCACTGGATGTTATACGCAACTAATGAATTGTTGAACACTACATCAGAGACTAATGTTCTAATATATGTTGGCTAACTGAACATAATAAAAATTTTTTTAAAATGATAAAATCCTTTAAACCATAGATAATTAATTAATTAATAACTGTAGAATCTCCTAATGACCTTTAAAGTCTCTTTGTTCCCAGTATTGTTTTCAAACTGGTTTGCATACACTAGTCTAGACACAGAGGGAAAGGCTAGTTTATATCCTAGAAGAATAGTTATAATGGAGATTAAAATCATGGGCCTTGGAGTCAGACAGACCTTGGTTCAGATCCTATCATTAGGGCGACCTTGGACTAGTGTACCTAACTTTTTGAAACGTCACTTGTATAGGTGGATCAAGTAATGATTCCTACTATGGGTAGCTCAGGAGCTAAACACTGAACTTGAAGTTAGCTCAGATATTAGGTAGGGATCCTGAGACTATATTTGTATAGCCTGTTTTATCTTTTTTAGGTATATTAATTTTTCCTTACAGTAGAAGACATAGTAATGTCTAGTAAATTGAATACATTGGATAACCATTGTTTTGGTCTTTTTTAAAAAATTTTTTATTATGTTATGTTAGTCACCATACAGTACATCCTTAGCTTTTGATGTAGTGTTCCATGATTCATTGTTTTGGTCTTTTATTCAGATGACCAGATCATTGTCCTTTTACTAGCTTTTTATCAGAAGATTATCATCCAGATGGGATACCATTAGGTCTTAACAAAAACGTTTTATAATTTGTAAATTCTTTTATCCTAAAGTGGACATTCAGAAGATGTTTCAGTTCTATTTACATATAAAATTGGATCAGTTTTATTCATTAAATTAAAGTAAAATGCTAGGTGGAATATTCAAATTGTGACAAGCCTATTTTATTGCTTATCATAATTAGATAAAGAGGAAAATGCCTATATTAACATTCATTTATGCTAATTATTTTTAAATTGTAGCCTTGATCTCAGTATGGAACTGCCACAGGGTCAGACAGGTTCTGTTGGTATAAGTATTGCTTCCACAGAACAGGTAGAGAAGTTGGATTTTATCATGATTGGTATGAATGTGATATATGAATTAAATATATGTATTTATAGTTATATATAAGTAAATATATACACATATTTTATTTTATAAAGAGTATTTTTCTATAGTATGACATCATAAATTAGCAAAATGTGGTTAATTTCGACTCCTTTATGATGGACATTTTCTACTTGCATGCATATTTCATATAGAGATTGAATTTGCTCCCCTTTGAACCATAAGAAACTCTTAATAATAGGGAACAAACAGGGTTGCTTGAGGGGGAATGGGATAAATGGGTGATGGGCATTAAAGAGGGCACTTCTTGTAACGGGCACTGGGTGTTGTATGCAAGTGATGAATCACTAAATTCTGTCACTAAAACTAATACTACACTATATGTTAACTAGAATTTAAATGAAATCTTGAAAGAAAAAAAAAATACTTCCCTTTGTAGCTTCTGCTCTATTAAGTTCTCTATGTGGTCCAGAATGTTTAAAAAAGTAAAGTCTTAATGTTGGGTTTTGTATGAATTTTTGAGACAAGATTTTAAATCTTATTTAAAATGTGAGCTATTTAAAATATTAGTGATTTATATTTGTTACAACCCTGTGACTTTTAAAACTTGCTTTCTCGGGCACCTGGGTGGCTCAGTTGGTTAAGCATCTGTCTTTGGCTCAGGTCATGATCCTGGAGTCCTGGGATAGAGCCTTGCATTGGGCTCCCTGCTCAGCAGGGAGTCTGTTTCTCCCTCCTCCCCTCACCCTGCTCATGTTCTCTTTTTAGCTCTCTCTCAATCATAAGTAAATAAAATCGTTAAGAAAATAAAAAAATAAATAAAACTTGCTTTCTCCAGGATGAACTATCACAGAGACTTGCTTGTCTATGTGATCAAGTGTAATTTAGAGAACTGTTTTTTTTTTAACTTCACTTGCTTCTAAAATATTTTGTGTGTATATATAGATAAGTTTCACTCTAATTACACTAAGAACACTATATATTACAGAATGCTTAATACTATTTGTACATAATTCTTTTGCCTTGCTGCACTTTCCAATACTTTAAGAAGTTCCAGAAAGCTTCCTCCTTGACAGATTTTATAGTTTTGTATATTGTGTTGAAAAGTGTAGGGGACATTTTCTTTCATTCTCTCTCTCTCTCTCTCCCTCTCTCCCTCTTCCTTCCTTCCTTCCTTCCTTCCTTCCTTCCTTCCTTCCTTCCTTC
>NW_024423319.1:60979898-60981982 GCF_017311325.1 Ursus maritimus
CTTCCTTCCTTCCTTCCTTCCTTCCTTCCTTCCTTCCTTCCTTCCTTCTTTCCATTTTTTAGACATCTTTGACAAAGCTAGCATTACCTTGTTGTATATGAAACACCTTCCTTAAAAATTACATCAAAAATCTGACACCAAAGTACTACAGAAGAAAGTACTTGTACAGAATAAAGTATAGAATAAAGGCTTTGGTTTCTTTTTAATTCAAAGTAATTTGAAATCTCAGTCTGCACTCACATGTAATGCATAAAAATAAAATCAGGGAAAACATTTACTTAGTATATACCTAACCAAAAACACCTTATTAGGGTCCTACAATGAATAGTGCTATTTTTTGTGTTTTTTGTTTGTGTTTGTCTTTGCTTTTTCAAGCAGAAATGTAGTTGATTTGAATCTGTATACCGGCTTTTAAATTTAGAGTATTATTGGAATTTTTGCCCAGCAATCTAATGAGTATTTTTGAAATTTTTAAAATAAAAAAATTTTGATAATTTTCATATATAACTAGAAAAAGTTTGCAACATTAAACCAAAGAAATTAAGGTTTGCTCATTTTTAAAATTTTCTCTTTGCCTAAATATCACTGTTAAGACTAAGAGAAATTTAACCTTTCATACTTTCAAATGAGATTGAAACACGTATTTAATGATTCTCTTATTTTTACTCAGCCTTTGTTAATCTGTATTTTAAAAGGATATTAATTTGCATGGCCTTAATATTGTTTACATTTTCCACAATATTGCTGATAGTCCAGGATTCTTAAAAAAATTATTTATAAACCAATCAACAAAAAATAAAGAAAACAAAATTGAGCCAACTCAAGTTACAAATACCATAAGTCCTGGTTAAATGTATTCATCTTTTATGTAAACAGCTCTTCAATAACTGGAAGAAATGAAGTAGAAATAAATAAGTTAGATTACAATGGTCTGCCCAGCCCAGAAAATAACTTCTAGCCCAATGGAAGTTGGGAGTACAATATAGGAAATTGAGGGGACAAAAAAGTCATAAAATTGTAAAGAAGACTAGCCTGTGGATGGTCAGAATCCTTGGGTCCTTGGGGAGAAGCATTTGATGAGCAGCCGTACTACTAGCCACCTCCTCAGGAATGTCTGTATGTTACTCAAATAAAACAAATTAACATGTGCCTGCAATTTTCGGATATAATACTCTCCAATGTGGAGAAGTGACTAAGTTATATTTTAGCAAGTTATCTAGGTTAAGTAAATTAAGTATTCTTTCTTACTGCATGATTTATCCATGAAAGAATTCTAGTATTTTATGAAGTTCTATTGAAGAGCAAATATAATCAGAAAATATTTCCATTGTAAGTCACGAAAACATTGAGTACAATTATGAAGACTCATTTTTGCCGAGTAGTCACCATTCATATGTGATGTCTCCTACCATACATGAGAATGGGTATAAATGAAGACTATTTTCATTGGTTAATGAAATGAGAAATTACCCATTGGGCGAGTGATGATCCAGGCACTGCAGAGAATGAGAGGATGTGCAGAGGGCATTGTGGTGGGTCAAAGTCTTTAACATTTAACAGATGTCCTAGTGCCATTTGTGCCCCAGAGGGGAGGTAGAGGAAGAAACTATGTTATTTCTTCTAGTTATCTAAACAACTTTAGGAAACATCAGTGCAAACCTTCTTGCATTCTGGTCAGAGCATACATTAACCTCCAAAGGGCCTGGAACACAGTCCCAAGGGAGGTCACTGCAGGAATATGAACAAGATGGAGGGCCAAAGATGGAGTCAATATTGTCAGCACTCCTACACTGGGTTAAACTTATTTAACTTTAGAGGAGGAGTTAAGATGGCGGAGGAGTAGGAGACACCATTTTCAGCCGGTCCCCCGAGTTGAGCTGGATAGCTACCAGACCAGCCTAAACAACCACAGAACCAGCCTGAGATGCAGGAAGATGCATCTGTATCTCTACAAATCAATACCACCCAAACCAACCACAGAACCAGCCTGAGATGCAGGAAGATGCATCTGTATCTCTACAAATGAACATCTCCAGCGCTGAGTATTGAGGTACGAAGCGGGGAGCCATGAAACCGTGCACAGA
>NW_024423319.1:60982343-60982435 GCF_017311325.1 Ursus maritimus
AGAAGAGGCACAGCAAACCTCCAGGGAAAGCCGCCAGAGAACAAAAGCCTGGAAATACTGGCTCACAGTGTGCCCATCCCCATCCCCCCTCA
>NW_024423319.1:60988113-60989546 GCF_017311325.1 Ursus maritimus
TGCTCTGAATGGAATACACACATATATGTATATATAAATATAAATAAAGAGGAAATACTTTCAAAAAAAACTTATTTAACTTTTTTGGCACTTGACTCTATGGTGTGACCTCAATGTGATAATGTTCCATTTTGGTTATAATTGATGCTTTGTTCTTTCTACTTAAAGGTTAATATTATTTGATTATATCGTTACATCCTGGTAAGCCATAGAAGAGATTATTATAGACTAAAATATCTATGAAATAGAGTTTTCTTATTTTTCATTGGTGGGAATTGTAGATTTTGTTTTATTGATTTGAGTAAAAGTTGTTAAATTGTGAATATAGCTTACCTAAATCCAGAAATGAAAGCAATCCTGATCTAAATATGACTTCTCATACTTTTATTTAACAGCCATAACGAATTTTTCTTTTAAAAATAATTCCTCTCTGATAGACACCAAATTTCACTTTTGGAATCATCTATTATAATAAAAATGTCATTCTTACAATTTATTCTTAGACCAGTAGCTCCACAACCTGTGAACTCTTACCTTGTTAATATAAATTATTTTTAATTTGATAAGTGATTCAATAATTGGAAAGTAACACATATGGGATTTTAGGAGAAGGTGTCAAAGTAAGAGGATCCTAAGATCTCCTTGACCCACAGACACTGAGATGGTAACCACATCACTGCAACCAACTCAAAATGACCTGAAGACTGGCAGAAAGGCTCTGTAGCTAATTGTAGAGGGAGATGGAGGGAAGATGGTGGAAGAGCTGGGGGCCTGCATTTCGTCTGGTTCCTTGAACTCAGCTAGATATCTAGCAAATCATTCTGAACACCTGTGAATTCAACCTGAGATCTAAGAAAAGCTGTAATTCTACAAATAGAAGAGCGACCACTTTTTGCAAGGTAGAAGGTGCAGACGTGAATCTGAGGAGATATGTTGGAAGTTAAACCGTAGGGGGAGGGAGCCTCTGTATGCTGGCTACCGGAAAGTGATATAGCAGCAGAGCACAAAAGCTTAACTTTTGGAAGTCTGCTACTATGAGGGACATCCCTGCCTGAAAGGTGCTTAGGTGGCAAAGCAGGGAAGAATCCTGGGGCGGGGGGGCAGTGTAGTCTCAGAATCCCCAGGGTCACAGAAAGAACAGGAGTGCCTGAATGCAGCACAGTTCCCAAGCATTGGTGTGGGGAAGTCAGCTACAATTAGCAAGCCCTGCAGTGGCCTCTCAGATGTTGCCATAAACAGTGAATTGTGGCACTATCAGGTGACCACTCTCCAAGCAGGGGTCCAGCAAGCAACAACCTCTACAAAAGCTGGATCCTTCTCCCAGGAGGAGTGGTGTGGGTGCGTGCATGATTATGCAAGTGCTCCCTGAGAAGGGGCCCAGCAAGCGCTGGGGCCATGGTGAGACACCCCTTCCTCCCCTGGGATGATCAGTG
>NW_024423319.1:60989556-61024409 GCF_017311325.1 Ursus maritimus
TTGAAGAATTCTACAAGGCAGTGGAAAGGCAATGGAAATATATATATATATGTATATATACGTATATATATATTAGTTAGCAATATATATATATATATATATATATATATTCACATCGGCTGTGAATGGAATACACACATATATGTATATATAAATATAAATAAAGAGGAAATACTTTCAAAAAAAACTTATTTAACTTTTTTGGCACTTGACTCTATGGTGTGACCTCAATGTGATAATGTTCCATTTTGGTTATAATTGATGCTTTGTTCTTTCTACTTAAAGGTTAATATTATTTGATTATATCGTTACATCCTGGTAAGCCATAGAAGAGATTATTATAGACTAAAATATCTATGAAATAGAGTTTTCTTATTTTTCATTGGTGGGAATTGTAGATTTTGTTTTATTGATTTGAGTAAAAGTTGTTAAATTGTGAATATAGCTTACCTAAATCCAGAAATGAAAGCAATCCTGATCTAAATATGACTTCTCATACTTTTATTTAACAGCCATAACGAATTTTTCTTTTAAAAATAATTCCTCTCTGATAGACACCAAATTTCACTTTTGGAATCATCTATTATAATAAAAATGTCATTCTTACAATTTATTCTTAGACCAGTAGCTCCACAACCTGTGAACTCTTACCTTGTTAATATAAATTATTTTTAATTTGATAAGTGATTCAATAATTGGAAAGTAACACATATGGGATTTTAGGAGAAGGTGTCAAAGTAAGAGGATCCTAAGATCTCCTTGACCCACAGACACTGAGATGGTAACCACATCACTGCAACCAACTCAAAATGACCTGAAGACTGGCAGAAAGGCTCTGTAGCTAATTGTAGAGGGAGATGGAGGGAAGATGGTGGAAGAGCTGGGGGCCTGCATTTCGTCTGGTTCCTTGAACTCAGCTAGATATCTAGCAAATCATTCTGAACACCTGTGAATTCAACCTGAGATCTAAGAAAAGCTGTAATTCTACAAATAGAAGAGCGACCACTTTTTGCAAGGTAGAAGGTGCAGACGTGAATCTGAGGAGATATGTTGGAAGTTAAACCGTAGGGGGAGGGAGCCTCTGTATGCTGGCTACCGGAAAGTGATATAGCAGCAGAGCACAAAAGCTTAACTTTTGGAAGTCTGCTACTATGAGGGACATCCCTGCCTGAAAGGTGCTTAGGTGGCAAAGCAGGGAAGAATCCTGGGGCGGGGGGGCAGTGTAGTCTCAGAATCCCCAGGGTCACAGAAAGAACAGGAGTGCCTGAATGCAGCACAGTTCCCAAGCATTGGTGTGGGGAAGTCAGCTACAATTAGCAAGCCCTGCAGTGGCCTCTCAGATGTTGCCATAAACAGTGAATTGTGGCACTATCAGGTGACCACTCTCCAAGCAGGGGTCCAGCAAGCAACAACCTCTACAAAAGCTGGATCCTTCTCCCAGGAGGAGTGGTGTGGGTGCGTGCATGATTATGCAAGTGCTCCCTGAGAAGGGGCCCAGCAAGCGCTGGGGCCATGGTGAGACACCCCTTCCTCCCCTGGGATGATCAGTGTGGGTAGGCACTGCAGGAATCTGATGCACATGAAAGGGATTGACTGTCTTTCCCTGAGGGTTCACTGAAGAGTGGGTGGGGGTGGTGATCATTCAGCTCAGGGCTGGAGATAGGGATGCTGCCATTTTTTACTTTTTTTTTAATCCTCTAAGGTGGCAGGAAAAGCCTTCAGGGAACAAAAGCCACATAGAACAACCTGAAGCAGCTTAGACTGAGACTGGCCCCATGACAGAGAGTGGTGGAACTCTGCCCAGGCAAAGACACCTAAGAATCAGTGCAACAGGCCCCTTCCCCAGAGGACTAGAAGGATCCTCAGGTGAATACAAGTTTACAGATCACTCAGAACTAGAAAACTCCTACACTAGGGGAAAATAGTATATAGAATTAGAAGTTTTTTCGCAGGTGTCTTTAGTTTTTCAGTTTAAAATTTTATTTTTTTCAATTAGTTTCTTATTTTATCAACTCTTTATGTCTTTTTTTTAATTTTCATATTTACAGTTTATAGATATATTCTTCATTTTTGGCTTCTTTTCACTGTATTCAATTTTATTTTTGTATATATATGTGTATATAGATAGATATAATATATATAAGTTTCGCTTTATTTACAATTTTGGGATTTAGTATCTTCTAACAGACCAAAATACACCCAGGGCCATGAGAAACACCGTTTTGTCCACATATGTGATTATATACTTTTTTACCCTTCTTTTTCCCTTTCCTTTCTGTTTTGGTTTCTGACCTCTTCGGATTTGTCTAGTGGGTACTTTGCTTGGGTCATGGTTGATATTTTTTATTTTGTTCTCCTGTTCATCCATTCTTCTCTGGACAAAATGACTAGAAGGAGTAATTCACAACAAAATAAAGAACCAAAGGTAATACTATCTGCCACAGATCTAATCCATATGGATATAAGTAAAATGTCAGAGCTGGAATTCAGGTTAATGATTATAAAGTTACTAACTGGGCTTGCAAAAAGCAAAAAGACACTAGAGAATCTCTTAGTGCAGAAATAAAATCTAATCAGGCCAAAATTAAAAATGCTTTAACTGAGATGTAGTCTAAAATGGATGCTCTAACAGCAAGGGCAAATGATGGAGAAGAGTCAGTGACATATAAGACAAGATGATGGAAAGGAAGGAAGCTGAGGAAAAGAGAGAAAAACAACTAATGGACGACGAGGGGAGGCTTCAAGAAATCAGCGATAGCATAAAGCAAAACAATATTAGACTTATTGGGTCCCAGAGGAAGAAGAAAGAGAGAAACAGAGGGACAGAAGGTATATTTGAGCAAATCATAGCTAAGAATTTCCCTACTCTAGGGGGAGGAAACAAGCATTCAATTCCAGGAGGTAAAGAGAACCCCCCTCAAAATCAATAAAAATAGATCAACACCCCAACATATAATAGTGAAGCTTGAGAATTTCAGAGATAAAGAGAAAATCCTGGAAGCAGCTCGAGACACAAACTCCTTAACCTACAGGGGTAGGAACATTACCCTGGAAACAGACCTATCCCCAGAGACTGGGCAGGCCTTTGGGCTGCCATGATATTTTCAGGGTACTGAATGAGAAAAACATGAAGCCAAGAATACTTTATCCACCAAGGCTGTCATTCAGAATGGATAGAGAGATAAAGAGCTTACAGGAAAAACAGAAACTAATAGAATTTGTGATCACTAAACCATCCCTGCAAGAAATATTATAGGGGATCCTGTAAGCAAAGAGACAGCCCAAAAGTAACAGAGACCAAAAAGAAGCAGAGACAATCTACAGAAATAGGGACTTTATAAGTAATACGATGGCGCTAAATTTATGTCTTTCACTAGTTACTCTGAATGTAAATGGGCTAAATGCTCCAATCAAAGGACACAGGGTATCAGATTGGACAAAAAAGCAAGACCCATCCATATGATGTCTATAAGAGACTCATTTTAGACCTAAAGACAGCACTAGATTGAAAGTGAGGGGGTGGAGAACCACTTATCATGCTAATGGACCTCAAAAGAAACCTGGGGTAGCAATCCTCATATCAGACAGATTTTAAAACAAAGACTGTAGTAAAGGATGAAGAGGTACACTATATCATACTAAAGTGTGTTTCCAAAAAGAAGATCTAACAATCATATATATGCTCCTAACTTGGGAGCAGCCAATTATATAAACCAATTAATAACAAGCATAAAGAAACACATTGATAGTGGTACAATAATAGTGGGGACTTCAACACCCCACTCCCAGCAATGGAGAGACCATCTAAGCAGAACATCAACAAGGAAAGAAGGGCTTCAAATGACACACTGGACCAAATAGACATCACTGATAAATACAGAGCATTCCATCCTAAAGCAAGAGAATACACATTTTTCTCAAATGGACATGCAACAGTCTCCAGAATAGATCACATACTGGGTCACAAATCAAGATTCAACCATTACCAAGATACTGAGATTATTCCCTGCATATTTTCAGATCATAATGCTTTTAAACTTAAACTCAATCATAAGATTAAATTTGGAAGGAACTCAAACACTTGGAGGTAAAAGAGTATCCTACTAAAGAATGAATAGGTCAACCGGGAAATTAAAGAAAAAAATTTAAAAAATGGAAACAAATGAAAATGAAACACAATGGTTCAAAGGTGCTCCTAAGAGGGATGTGCATAGCAATGCAAGCCTATCTCAAAAAAATTAGAAAATTCTCAAATACACAAGCTAACCTTACATCCAAAGGAGCTGAAGAAAGAACAGCAAATAAAGCCTTAACCAAGCAGAAGAAGAGAAATTATAAAGATTAGAACAGAAATCAATGAAATTGAAACCAAAGGAACAGTAGAAGAGATCAACGAATCTAGAAGCTGGTCCTTAGAAAGAATTAATAAGATTGATAAACCTCTGGCCAGACTTATCCAAAAGAAAAGAGAAAGGACCTGAATTAATAAAATCATGAATGAAAGAGGAGAGAACATGACCAATAGGAAGGAAGTACAATTTTAAGACCATATTATGAGCAATGATATGCCATCAAATTAGGCAGTCTGGAAGAAATTGATGCCTTCCTGGAAAATTATAAACTACCACAACTGAAACAGGAAGAAATAGAAAAACTGAATAGACCCATTACCAACAAGGAAATTGAAGCAGTAATCAAAAACCTCCCAAAAAACGAGTCCAGGGCTAGATGGCTTCCCAGGGGAAGCAAGCATTTAAAGAAGAAATAATACCTGTTCTACTGAAGTTGTTCCAAAAAATAGAAACAGAAGGAAAACCTCCAAACTCATTCTATGAGGCCAGCATTACCCTGATCCCAAAACCAGACAAAGACACCATCAAAAAGGAGAATTACATGATGAACATGGATGCCAAAGTACTCAAGATTCTAGCCAATAGCATCAGACAACAGAAAGAAATAAAAGGCATTCAAATAGGCAAAGAAGAAGTCAAATTCTTTCTTGTTGCAGATGACGTGATAATTGTGGAAAACCCAAAAGACTCCACCGATAAATTACTAGAACTCGTACAGCAATTCAGCAACATGGCAGGATACAAAATCAATGCACAGAAATCAGTTGTATTTATATACCCTAACAACGTGACTGAAGAAAAAGAAATTAAGGAATCGATTCCATTTACAATTGCTCCAAAAACCATAAGATACCTAGGAATAAACCTAACCAATAAGGCAAAGGATCTATACTCTAGAAACTAAAGACCACTTATGAAAGAAATTTAGGAAGACACAAAAAGATGGAACATTCCATGCCCATGGATTGGAAGAATAAACATTGTGAAAATGTCTATGCTGCCCAGGGCAATCTACACTTTCAGTGCAATCCCTATCAAAATACCATTGATATTTTTCACAGAGCTGGAACAAACAATCCTAAAATTTGTATGGAACAAGAAAAGACCCCGAATTGCCAGGGATATGTTGAAAAAAAAAAAAAAACAAAGCTGGGGACATCATAATGCCTGACTTCAAGCTATATTACAAAACTGTGATCATCAAGACAGCATGGTACTGGCACAAAAACAGACACATAGATCAATGGAATAGAATAGAGAGCCCAAAAATGGACCCACAACTCTATTGTCAACTAATGTTAGAGAAAACAGGAAAGAGACTATCCAATGGAAAAAGGTCAGTCTCTTCAACAAATGGCGTTGGGAAAATTAGCCACATGTAGAAGAATGAAACTGGACCATTATCTTATACCATATAGAAAGATAAAGTCAAAATGGATAAAAGACCTCAATGTGAGACAGGAATCCATCAAAATCCTAGAGGAGAACACAGGCAACATCATCTTTGACCTTGGCTGCAGCAACTTCTTGCTAGACACATCTCCAAAGGCTAGGGAAACAAAAGCAATAATGAACTACTGGGATGTCATCAAGATAAAAAAGTTTCTGCACGGCAAAGGAAACAGTCGACAAAACTAAAAGGTAAACTATAGAATGTGAGAAGATATTTGCCAATGACATATCAGATAATGGTCTAGTACCCCAGATCTATAAAGATCTTCTCAAACTCAACACCCAAAAAACAAATAACCATGTCAAGCAATGGGCAGAAGACATGAACAGACAATCCAAAGTAGACATTACAAATGGCCAACAGACACATGAAAAAATGTCCCATATCACTTGGCATCAGAGAAATACAAATCAAAACCACAATGAGATACCACCTCACACCAGTCAGAATGGCTAAAATTAACAAGTCAGGAAACAACAATTGTTGGTGAGGATGCAGAGAAAGGGGAACCCTCTTACACTGTTGGTGGGGATGCAAGGTGCTATGGACACTCTGGAAAACAGTATGGAGATTCCTCAAGAAGCTAAAAACATAGCTACCCTTCAACCCAGCAATTGCTCTACTCTTTACACCCAACATAAAAATATATTGATCCAAAGGGGTACTTGCACCCCAGTGTTTATAGAAGCAGTGTCCCCAATAGCCAAACTGTGGAAAGGGCCAAGATGTCCATTGACAGATGAATGGATAAAGAAGATGTGGCATGCGTATATAATGGAAATTACTCAGCCATCAAAATGCATATTTACCATATACATTGACATGGATGGAACTGGAGGGTATTATGCTGAGCAAAATAAGTCAAAGAAAGACAATTATTGGTTTCACTCGTATGTGAAATAAAAGAAACAATGTAGAGGATCATAGGAGAAGGGAGGGGAAACTGAATGGGAAGTCATCAGAGAGGGAGAGAAACCATGAGAGACTCTTCACTATAGGAAACAAACTGAGGGTTGCTAGAGGGGAGGTTGGTGGTGGGATCAGGTAGGTGTGTGATGGGCATTATGGAAGGCATGTGTTGTGGTGAGCACTGGGTATTATACACAACTGATTAAATTTTGTACTCAACATCTGAAATTAATGATGTACTATATATATTGGCTAATTGAATTTAAATTTAAAAAAATGGATAGGCTGGTGATGGGTATTAAGGAGGGCACGTATTGCATGGTGCACTGGGTGTTATACGCAAATAATGAATCATGGAACTTTAAATCAAAAACTAAGGATGTACTGTATGGTGACTAACATAACATAATAAAAATTATTATAAAAAAAAGAAAATGCAGAAAATAAACTGTTTGCCAGATGGTAGGTGGTTAGGTGATGCGTGAAACAGATAAGAGGGATTAAGAGTACACTTATATTGAAGAGCAGGAAAATTATATTCTGTTGTTGAATCATTATATTCCGAAACTAGTATAACACTATGCTAATTTCACTTGAATCAAGAAATTAAAAAACAAGAAAAAGAGGGAAGATGAGAGAGTAGGAATATTCTCAGCTCATGTGGTCCCATGGATACAACTAGATAACACCCACATCAGAGTGAATAACCCAGAAAATGAAGTGAAGAGGGGCAGAAGAGACCTCCACAGCTAAATGTAGAAAAGAGCCCACACTGAAGTGCATAGGAAGAGTGGAGACATGGTCAGGATCTAAATGGACCCATGGGACTGTCCACATGAGGGAGGGATAGGCAGGAGTGGAGAGAGGAGGGAAACAGGCCATTACACCATACACCCCAGGCATGGGAAGCTTACATGGGAAATGTGGATCTGTAACATTTGGCTTTGAAAACCAGAGGGGCCTATTTCGCAAGTCCTTACAATCAACAGGGCTTAACACCTGGAAATTGCCAGATTAGCAGACTCAGCTCTGGGAGAGCTGGGAGTGTCAAAAGAAACTGTGTCCTTCACTTTAAAGACAAAGCACAACCAATAGCAATGCAGACATGCAGCAGTTTCCTGGGGTATATGGAAAGAAGATTTACTAATAGAGCAGGTGCTGGAGGGGCAGGGATCTTCGGGAGACCTCTCCAGTAACAAAAGAGTTAGCAGGAGCCATTTTCCTCCTCAACTCCCCAGCCTAGACACAAGGACACCTAGGAGAACCAGCATAGCACTAACACTTTCCACCTAACTTGCTAACAGCACACCCCATACCCATGTTCTACTTTGGAAACACCCCCTCCAGCCAGGCCTCACCTCCAGTCCTCCTCCCATAGCAGACCTGTGTAAAATGGTAACACTGTGTGCCCTGTACTCTTCTGAGTATGGCCTCCTTCACTACTGCAGCTGTCACAGACCATGATGGCAACACTCACCATCTAAGCATTCTCCCACAGACTTGCCTTTAGTATTTTGGCAGTTTTCTAAGTTGGCTCTAGATCCCCTCCCACACAAGACCTATGCAAACCTTGGTAACAGCACATACCCCACCCTTATGTTCTCCTGCTTACCTGCCCCCTTCAATACACCTTTGGCAGGACCCCATCTAAAGAGCCACAAGCCTGGGAGTGTGCAAGCAGCCTGGACAGGTTCCTGCTCTGGAGAGGCGAAGATAACCACACACACCAGTCCAAATGCAGCCCCAGAAGTGGGCTGTAAGGAGACATCTAGTCTGACTACAGGCCCTGGCCACCAATGAATGCTTCCTAGGGAACAATATAGGGAAAGCACCCTGAAGTTTTGTGCTACTGTATCGCTAGCAAATGACTGATTTGATTCAACTCAAACCCAAGGTGGCCCCAGACTAGCTCAATAACAACACAGGAACCAAACCCTGCCCACAACAGGCAAAGAGCTATTACAGACAACTGAACTGAAGACAAAAAGCAGCTCAGCCACATCAGTAGGGTACACACACACACACACACACACACACACACACACACACACACACAAGACACAGCTGAAGTGGCAGATTTTGGTGAAAAGGGGACTATAGTGCACCATAGGACCTATTCTTCACAAGGCCATTACTTATAAAGGCAGATGTATCTTTCTTTCCTAACACAGAAATAGACACAGAGAGACAGAATTAGGAGACAAAGGAATATGTCCCAAATGAAAGGCAGACCAAAATCACAGCAAGAGTACTAGACAAAACAGAAATAAGTAATATGCATGATGAAGAATTCAAAGTAATGGTCGTAAAGATACTCACTGGACTTAAGAAGAGTGGAGGACCACAGTAAGACCTTCAACAAAGAGATAGAAAGCCTAAAAAAGAACCAACCAGAGATAAGAACTCAAACACTGAAATGAAAAAAAAAAATACACCAGAGAGAATAAATAGTAGACTAGGGGAACCAGAAGAACAAATCAGTGACCTAGAGGACACAGTAATGGAAAGAAGCTGAACAGGAAAGAAGAAAAAAATAATGAAAAATGGAAATAGACTTAGGGGGACTCAGTGACACCATACAAGTGTAATGACATTTACTTTACAAGGATCCCAGAAGGAAAAAAAAAGTAAAGGGGAAAGAAAACTTATTTGAAGTTATAATATCTGAAAAGTTCCTGCATCTGTGGAAGGAAAAAGATACCCAGATCCATGAGGCACAGAGGGCTCTGAATGAAACCAACCCAAAGAGGGCCACAAGAAGACATATGGTAATTAAAATGGCAAAAAGTAGTGGTGAAGAGAGAATTTTAAAAGCAGCAAAAGTAAGGAAAACAGTTATAAACAAGGGAAGCCCCATAAGGCTATAAGCTGATTTTTCAGCAGAAACTGTGCAGACCAGAAAGAATTGGTATGATATATACAGTGTGTTTGGGGGAAAAACTTACAACAAGAATACTCTATACAGCAAAGTTATCATTTAGAATAGAAGGAAGTATAGAGTTTCCCAGAAAACAAATTTAAAGGAATTTATGACCAGAAAACCAGTCCAGCAAGAAATGTTAAAGGAAACTTGTTTTTATTTTATTTTAGTTCCAGTTAGTTAACATACAGTATTACATTAGTTTCAGGTATACAATATAGTGATTCAACAGTTCCATACATCACCCAGTGATCATCAGGACAAGTGCACTCCCTAATTCCCATCACCTGGTTAAACCAACACCCCACTGACCTCCCTTCTAGTAACCATAGATTTCTTTTCTTTTCTATAGTTAAAACTGTTTCTTAGTTTGTCTTTCTCTCTCTCTCCTTTTCCCTTTGCTTGTTAATTTTCTTTCTTATATTCCACATATAAGTGAAATCATATGGTATCTTTCTCTGACTTATATCCTTTAGCATCATACTCTCTAGCTCCATACACATCTTTGCAAATGACAAGATTTTATTCTTTTTAATGGTTCAATAGTATTCCATTGTATATACACACCATTCTTTCTGTATCTATTCATCAATCGTTGGACACATGGGCTGCTTCCATAATTTGGCTGTTGTAAATAATGCTGCCATAAACATAAGGGTGCAAATATCCCTTTGAATTAGTGTTTTTGTATGCTCTGGATAAATACCCAGTAATGCAATTGCTAGATCAAAAGGTAGTTCTATTTTTAACATTTTGAGGAAGGTCCGTACTCTTTTCCAGAGTGGCTGAAACAGTTTGGATTCCCACCAACAGTGCTCAAATGTTCCCCTTTCTCCACATCTTCACTAACACCTGTTTTTTCTTGTTGATTTGAGCTATTCTGATAGGTGTGAGGTGATATCTCATAGTTTTCATTTGCATTTCTCTGTAAAATCATAAACATCTTTTCATATTTCTGTTGGCCATCTGTATGTCTTCTTTGGAGAAATGTCCGATCATGTCTTATGCCTGTTTTTAATTGGATTATTTGTTTTATGGGTGTTGAGTTTTATAAGTTCTTTATATATTTTAGATACTAACACTTTAACAGATATGCCATTTGCAAATATCTTTGCCCATTCTGTAGGTTGCCTTTTAGTTTTATTGATTGTTTCCTTGGCTGTGTGGAAGGTTTTTATTGTGATATAGTCCCAATAGTTTACTTTTGCTTTTGTTTCCATTGCCTCAGGTCTAGAAAGAAGTTGCTATGGTGAATGTCAAAGAGGTTACTGCCTGTGTTCTCTCTAGGATTTTTATGGTTCCAGGCCTTATGTTTAGGTCTTTAATCAATTTTGAGTTTATTTTTGTGAATGGTGTAACAAAGTGGTCCAGTTTTTGTTTTTTTACACATTGCTGTCCAGTTTTCCCAACACCATTTGTTGAAGATACTGTCTTTTTCTCATGGAATTCTCTCCTACTTCGTCAAAGATTAACCATACATTTGTGGCTTTATTTCTGGATTTTCTATTCTGTTGCATTGATCTATGTGTCTGTTTTTGTGCCAGTACTGTACTGTCTTGATTACTACAGCCTTGTAATATATCCGAAGACCAGAGCGTGATGCCTGCAGCTTTGGATTTCTTTTTCAAGATTGCTTTGACTGTTCAGGGTCTTTTATGGTTCCATTCAAATTTTAGGATTGTTTGTTCTAGCTCTGTGAAAAATGCTGTTGGTATTTTGAAAGGGATTGCATTAAATGTGTAGATTGTTTTGGATAGTATAGATAGTTGAACAATACTTGTTCTTCTGATCTGTGAGCATGGAATGTCTTTTCACTGCTTTGTCTCATCTTCAATTTCTTTCATCAGTGCTGCATAGTTGTCAGAGTACAGGTCTTTCATCTCTTTCATTAGGTTCATTCCTAGGTGTTTTACTGATTTGGGTACAATTGTACATGGGACTGTTTTCTTAATTTTTCTTTATGTTGCTTCATTATTGTTGTATAGAAATGCAACAGATTTCTGAACATTGATTTTGTATCTTGTGACTTAACTGAATTCGTGTATCAGTTTTAGGTTTTTTTTTTTTTTTTGTGGAGTCTTTCAGGTTTTCCATATAGAGTATCCTGTCATCTGCAAATAGTGAAAATTTTACTTCTTACTTGCTGATTTGGGTTCCTTTTATTTCTTTTTGTTTTCTGATTGCTTTGGTTAGGACTTCTAATACTATGTTGAATTAAAGTGGTGAGAGTGGACATCCTTGTCTTGTTCCTGACCTTAGGGGAAAATCTATCAGTTTTACTCATTGAGAATGATGTTAGCTTTGGGTTTTTCATATATGGCTTTTACTATGTTGATGTATGGTTCCCTCTAAGCCTACTTTGTTGAGGGCTTTTATCATGAATGACTATTGTACTTTGTCAAGTGCTTTTTCTGCATTTATTAAAATGATCAGATGGTTCTTGCCCTGTCTTTTATTGATGTGATGTATCCCATTGATTTATTTGCAAGTATTGAACCACCCATGCAACCCAGGAACAAATCCTACTTGGTCATCATGAATGATTTTACTTAATGTATTGTTAAATTCATTTTGGTAGTATTTTTTCAGGATTTTTGCATCCATGTTCATCAGGGATATTGGCCCGTAGGTCTCTTCCTTAGTTCTGTCTTTATTCAGTTTTAGTATCAGGATAATGCTGACCTCATCAAATGTGTTTAGACATGTCCTTTCCTTTTCAATTTTTTGAATGGTTTGAGAAGCATAGGTATTAATGCTTCTTTAAATGTTTGGTAGAATTCCCCTGAAAAGCCATCTGGCCCTGAACTTTTGTTTGTTGGTAGATTTTTTATTACTAATTCAATTTCTTTGCTGGTTATCATTGTATTCAAATTTTCTATTTCTTTCTGTTTGGTTTTGTTCATGTTTCTATGAATTTATCCATTTCTACTAGGTTGTCCAATTTTTTGGCATATAGTTTTTTTTATAGTATTCTCATAATTGTTTCTATTTCTGTGGTTTTTTTCTTGTTATATCTCCTCTCTCATTTGTGATTTTGTTTATTTGAGTCCTTTCTCTCTCTCTCTCTCCCTTTTCTTGATAACTCTAGCTAGATGTTCATCAATTTCATTGGTATTTTTTCAAAGAAACTGCTCCTGGTTGCATTGATCTAAGCTATTGTGTTTTATTTTCTATATCATTTATTCTACTCTAACCTTTATTATTTCCTTCTTTCTTCTAGTTTTAGGTTTTGTTTGTTGTTGTTTTTGTAGCTCCTTTAGGTATAAGGTTAGGTTGTCTATTTGAGATTTTTCTTGCTACTTGAGATAGTCCTGTATTACTGTAAACTTTCTTCTTAGAAGTGCTTTTTCTGCATCCTAAAGGTTTTGGACCATTGTGTTTTCATTTATTTCCATGTAGTTTTCATTTATTCCTTTATTTCCTGATTGACCCATTCATTGTTCAGTTGCATGTTATTTAACCTCCATGTATTTTTGGTCTTTTCAGATTTTTTTCTTGTGGTTGACTTCTAGTTTCATAGCATTGTTGCTGGAAAATATGCATGGTATGACTTTGATCTTGTATTTGTTGACACTGATTTTGTGGGGTAATATGTGATCTATTCTGGAGAATATTCCATGTGCACTTGAAAGAATGTTTGTACCTCTGTTTTAGGATGAAATGTTCTCAATATATCTGGTAAATCCATCTTTCCAAGTGTGTCATTCAAAGCCATTGTTTCCTTATTGATTTTCTGTTTAGATGATCTGCCCATTGATGTGAGTGGGGTGTTAATACCTCCTACTGTCATTGTGTTATATTGATTAGTTACTTTGTGTTTGTTATGAACTGTTTTATGTATTTTGGTACTATGTGGGGTGCATATATATTTACAATTGTTATATTTTCTTGTTGGATGGTCCCCTTTATTTTTATATGTTTTCCTTCTTTGTCTCTTTTTACAGTCTGTGTTTTAAAGTCTGTTTGTCTGATGTAAGAATTGCTACTCTGGCTTTCTGTAACATGCATTTGCATGATAAATGTTCTTCCATCCCCTCACTTTCAGTCAGTAGGTATCTTTCAGTCTTAAATGAGTCTCTTGTAGGTAGCACATATTTGGGTCTTACTTATTCATCCATTCTGTCATCCTGTGTCTTTTGGTTGGAGTGTTAAGTCCATCTACATTCAGTGTAATTATTGCTATGTATTTATTGCCATTTTGTTTCTTGCTTTGTGGTTGTGAGGATTTTCTCTCATTCCTTATTGTCTTTCTCTCTTTCATGGTTTGCTAATTTTCTTTAGTGATATATTTGGATTTCTTTCTCTTTACTCTTTATTTATCAGTGGTTTTTAATATGTGATTATCATTAGGTTTATATACAACCTCTTCTACATATAGCAGTCTATATTAAGTTGATGATTGTTTATGTTTGAACCCATTCTTTACTCTTCTCCTCCCCATGTTTTAGGTATATGTTGTTATATTTTATATTGTGTTTTTTTGTGAGTTCCCTAATTTTTTACAGAAATATTCATTTTTATTGATTTCGTGTTTCTTACCTTTATACTGTCACTTTGGGTTTCTCCTTTTCACCCAATGTGCCCCGTTTAATATTTCTTATTGGGCTGGTTTAGTGGTCATGAACTCCTTTAGTTTTTGTTTTTCTGAGAAACTCTTTATCTCTTCTACTCTGGATTATAGCCTTGCTGTTAAACTATTCATCACTGCAGATTTTACCCATGCAGTACTTTGTGTATATCATGCCACTCCCTTCTGACTTGCAATGTTTCTTTTGAAAACTCTACTAAACTTATGGGTTTTACCTTGTAAGTTACTGAGTTCCTTTTTTTCCTGCTTTTAATATTTTTTCCTTCTCACTATATTTTGCCAGTTTAATCACAATATGTCAGTGTGGGTTTGCTTTTGTTCATTTTGATGGGAGTTTTCTGTGCCTCCTTCATCGCAATATTTGTTTCTTTCCCCTTTTAGGGAAGATTTCAGCTATTTTATCTTCAAATAAATTTCCTTCTCCCTGTTCTCCCTCTTCTCCTTCTAGGATTCCTATAATACAAATATTATAACATTTCATGGAGTCACTGAGTTCCCAAGTCTCTTCTTATTTTGTATAATTCTTTTCTTTCTCTCTCTCTCTCTCTCTCTCTCTCTTTTTTTGGCTTGATTACTTTCCATTACTTTGTCTTCAAGTTCCTTTAGTCATTCTTCTGCATCTTCTGGCCTGCTGTTCATTCTATCAAGCATGTTTCTCGTTTTGTTTATTGAGCCTTTTATCTCTGCTATGTTATTCATTTTCTCTGTGTTATGTTTCTCACTTACGTCTTCCATTCTTTTCTCAAGTCCAGTGAGTATCCTTATGATCAGTGCTTTGAATTCTCTCTCAGGCATGTTACTTATATCTGTGTTGCTTAGATCTCTTGATGTGACCTTTTCCTGTTCTTTCATTTGGAATACATTTCTCTGTCTCTCATTTTGTCTGCCTTTCTGTAACTGTTTCTTTGTGTTAAGAAAATCAGCTATGTCTTCTGCTCTTGAAAGTAGTGACGTTATGAAGAAGATATCCTGGAAGGCCCTGCAGTCGGTGTCCCCTATTTATCAGAACCTGTCACTTCAGGAGAGTATCCTATGTGTGTTTATACCTTGCTCTTATGTCTGAGTCACTTTTCCTCTCAGTGCCATATTCTGTACTGACTCTGTCTGTTTTGGGTTGTACTTGCTTTCTGTGGTGCTGGTGGGACACAGGCAGGACAGTTCTGAGGGGCATGCCTGCATCGGAACTTGGGAGTGGGGCAGAGTGTTACAAAAATGTGCACTGGGCCACCAGTTCAGTGCTGGATCTCCAGAAGTGCTGTGACAGCTGGGGACTGTGTGCTGGGGTGGCCATGAGTATGAGACTGAGCATGTGCATGGTGATAGCTGGGCATGGCTGGGCCTAGTACAAGATGGTGGCTGGCAGTGTGTGGTTTTGCCCTTAATCCAGGGTTGAGGCTAGCAGGTATGCAGTGGCTGAATCATCAGCAGAACTTGTAAGCATGGTACAATGCTAGGAGGTAAGATAGCAAGTGTCTGTGCAACACCACCTCCCACAGGTGGCTCTGTTTATGCTGGGCATGGGAGAGGAAAATGGCACCTGCCAGCTCCATTGGTTTCAGAGAAGTCTGCCAGCACACTCTGAAATCAGTGTGAACAGATCTGTCTCGCATTTGCTGCTTGGGTTGTGTAAACTGCCATTTTTATGTTGCCTCTCCTTGCAGGCTGCTGTCTCATAAGGGTGGGGGCCCAGCTACCACTGGTTCTCCTAGCTTGCCTGGTACTGAGTCACCTACCTTTTAAAGCTCCAGGCTCAACACTGGTTTTAAAAACTCAAGAAATTCAGTCCCACTAGTTTTCAAAGTCAAACATTAGGGGAATTAGTCTTCCCCATGTGAGCTCTCCAGTGTGAAGACCTGTTTCTCTGCCCTCTCCTAGTGCAGCAACCACCCTCCACTTTTCTGACCTTGCTAATATTTCAGATGAAGATTTTTATCTATATTTATTTGTGAAATTTTATTCTACCAGTCTTTGGATTGCTCTTCAGTTTATTGACTTGGATGTGGATGATACCTACTTGAGATGGGGAGATCTAAGTGTCCTTCTACACTAACATCTTCCCAAGCTCTCTAAATACCTCCTTAAAGGAAACTTTTTGGTGCAAAGGAAAGACCATAAGTGGAATTTTAAAAAGTAGGAAGCAAAGGAAACAGTCAACAAAACTAAAAGGCAACCTACAGAATGGGAGAAGAAATTTGCAAATGACATAACAGATAAAGGGCTGATATCCAAGATCTATAAAAAAACTTCTCAAACTCAACATCTAAAAAACAAATAATCCATCAGGAAATGGGCAGAAGACATGAACAGACTCTTCTCCAATGAAGACATACAAATGGCTAACAGACACATGAAAAAAATGCTTCACATCACTTGCCATCAGGAAAGTGCAAATCAAAACCACAATGAGATACCACCACCTTACACCAGTTAGAATGGCAAAAATTAACAAACCAGGAAACAACAAATGTTGGCAAGGATGTGGAGAAAGGGGATCCCTCTGACACTGTTGGTGGGAATGCAAGCTGGTATAGCCACTCTGGAAGACAGGATGGAGGTTCCTCAAGATGTTAAAAATAGAGCTACCCTATGACCCAGCAATTGCACTTCTAAGTATTTACCCCAAAGATACAGATGTAGTGAAGAGAAGGGGCACATGCACCCTGATGTTCATAGCAGCAATGTCCACAATAGCCAAACTGTGGAAGGAGCCAAGATGTCCTTCAACAGATGAATGTATAAAGAAGATGTAGTTCATATATACAATGGAATACTGGCCATCAGAAAGGATGAATACCTACCATTTGCATCAACATGGATGGAACTGGAGGGAATTATGCTAAGTTAAATAAGTTAAGCAGAGAATGACAATTATGGTATGGTTTCACTCATATGTGGAATATAAGGAATAGCCCAGAGGACCATAGGGCAAGTGAGGGAAAACTGAATGGGAAGAAATCAGAGATGGAAACAAACTATGAGAGACTATGGACTCCAGAAAACAAATTGAGGGTTACAGGAGGGAGGGGGGGGTGGAGGGATAGAGTAACTGGCTAATGGGTATTAAGAAGGGCACATGATGTGATGAGCACTGGGTGTTATATGCAACTAATGAATCGTTGAACACTACATCAAAAACTAATGATGTACTATATTTTGGCTAGTTGAACTTAATTTAAAAAAAAAAGTAGGAAGCACAAAACCAGTAAAATTAAGTATGCCTATAAAAATAAGTCAAGGCATTCACAAAATTAAAGGATGTACAATATGACATCATATGCCTAAAACGTTGTGTGTGGGGGGCACTAAATGATGGGTTCACACTTAAGTGACCATGAACTTAATATAGACTGCTATACACATAGGTTGTTATATATAAACTGAATGGTTTAAATACTAGTAATAGATATGAAAAAAAAAACAAAGAGAAAGAAATCCAAGTATCTCACTAAAGAAAGCCAGCAAACCATCACAGAAAGTAGCAAGAAAAGAAGGGAAGAAGAAGCACTACAAAAACAACCAGAAAATAAGCAACAAAAAGCAGTGATAATTACTATCACTGTAAATGGACTAAATGGACCAATTAAAATACATGGGATGACGGAGTGGTTAATAAAGAAAGATCCAGCTGTCTACAAGAGACTCATTTCAGAACTAAAGACACATGGTAATTGAAAGTGAAGAGATGGAAAAACATTTATCATACAAATGGATATAAAAGGAAAGCCAGGGTCACAATACTTATACTAGAAAAAATAGACTTTATCGAGCCTTACATCGGAAACCGGGGATGTACTGTATGGTGACTAACATAATATAATAAAAAATCATTAAAAAAAAGAAAAAGAAAAAATAGACTTTAAAACAAAGACTGTAACCAGAGACAAAGAGGGACACTAAATAACGATAGAGGGAACAATCCAACAAGAAGATATAACAATTGTAAATATTTATGCACCCAATATGGGAGCACCCAAATATATAAAGTAGTTAATAAGACATAAAGGAAGTAATCAGTAGTAATATAATAATAGGGGACATTAACATTCCACTTACATCAATGGATAGATCATCCAAACAGAAAATCAAGGCAACAACGGCTTTGAATGGCACATTGGATCAGATGGATGTAACAAATATTCAGAACATTTCATCATAGAAAGGCAAAATACACATTCTTTTCTAGTGTACATGGAATATTCTATAGACTAGATCACATATTAGGCCACAAAACAAGTCACAAAAAAATTCAAAAATCTTGAAGTCATACAATGCACCATTTCTGACCACAACACTATGAAAATAGAAATCAACGTAATAAAGGCCATCTTTGAAAAACCCACAGCTAATATCATCTTTAATGGGGAAAAACTGACAGCTTTCCCTCTATGGTCAGGAACAAGATAAGGATGTCCATTTTCACCACTGTTATTTGACATAGTACTAGAAGTCAACCACAGCAATCAGATGACAAGAAGAAATAAAAGGCAACAAAATTGGCAAAGAAGGCATAAAACTTTCACTGTTTGCAGATGACATGATACTCTGTACAGAAAATCTGAAAGACTCCACCAAAAATTTCTAGAAATGATAAACAAATTCAGTTAAGTTGCAGGATACAAAATCAGTGTTCAGAAATCTGTTGCATTTCTATACACCGATAACAAAGTAGCATAAAGAGCAATTAAGGAATCAAACCCTTTTACAATTGCACCCAAAACAATAAGATACCTAGGAATAAACCTAACCAAAGAGGTGAAAAACCTGTACTCTGAAAACTATGAAACATTGATGAAAGACATTGAAGATGACACAAAGAAATGGAGACATTCCATGCTCATGGATTGAAAGAACAAATATTGTTAAAATGTCTATACTACCCAAAGCAGTTTACACATTTAATGCAAAATGTTTCAAAATACCAATAGAATTTTTCACAGAGCTAGAACAAACAATCATGAACTTTGTAGGGAACCACAAAAGATTCCAGATAGCCAAAACAATCTTGAAAAGGAAAAGGAAAGCTGGAGGCATTACAATTCTGGTTACAGATCTGTAGTGATCAAAACAGTAAGGTGCTGGCACAAAAATGGATCAACAGAACAGAATTAGCAGTCTTATTTTATTTATTCCTCCCAACAAACTCATGAGGTGAGTATAATCCTATTTTAGAGATAAGAAAATTGAAACTGATGCTGTTACTTACCCAAAGTAATAATAGTAATAGTTAACACTTTTTGAGCACTTGCTATATGCCAAGGACTATTCTAAATGTTCTGAATATATTAACTATTTTAATCCTCACAAATTCCAATTTACAGATGAAAAAATAAGTAAGTGACAGGGCTTAAATTCACAACAAAATACTATGGACTCTGAAAAACAAACTGAGGGCTTCAGAGGGGAGGGGGGTGGAGGAATGGGATAGGCTGGTGATGGGTAGTAAGGAGGGCACGTATTGCATGGTGCACTGAGTGTTATACACAACCAATGAATCATCGAACTTTACATCAAAAACCAGGGATGTATTGTATGGTGAATAATATAATAAAAATATGATTATGAAAAAATTCACAACAAAATATTTCTTCTAAGTTCTTTCCACTTGCAAGGAGCACAGATCATGTCTATTAAAGAGGATTTATTATAAAGATATATAAAGAAATACAGGGGTCAGGGCACCATTTTGATAAGCACACAGCCAGGCCTCATAGGTAACTGAAATCATTACATATTCAGGATACAAAAATAGCTCTAGCAGCCTGACAAGAGATATAGATTATCAACACCTCTAATAAAACTTCCCCTTAGAATTTGGTATCTGTTGCTTCTGCCAATCTAATGTTATAGCATTGTGGTGATGTCATGATCACCATTATCAACTTACTTTACCTTTTTCTACTGCTCAAGTCAGCACCCATAATCAATCATTTTTCCTCTGTTTTTAATGGCCCTCATCGGGGCGCCTGGGTGGCTCAGTCGTTAAGCGTCTGCCTTTGGCTCAGGGCGTAATCCCGGCGTTCTGGGATCGAGCCCCACATCAGGCTCCTCCGCTATGAGCCTGCTTCTTCCTCTCCCACTCCCCCTGCTTGTGTTCCCTCTCTCGCTGGCTGTCTCTATCTCTGTCAAATAAATAAATAAAATCTTTAAAAAAAAATAATGGCCCTCATCACCCTCCCTCAATACCAAATTCAAGAGAGGATCTGATGGGCTTAGCCATCATCACCCACTAGGCCAACTGCTGAGCAAAATTCTCATGCTAGATTGTCTTATGGCCAACTGAAAAGCCCATTGTATGCTGCCAGGGTGGGATGGTCACCTAAAGATAAGGAAGTCCTCAGAAGGTATAGTGAGTGTGGGAAAAAAATGCCTGTCCTTTGTGCTGATCCCTAAGCTCATACATGGTTTCACCATGTCACCACTTTTATTATAGTGTACTAACATTTTTATTACACTGAATCCTTAAACCTTTTCCATTATCTTGATAGTAGAGTACTAAAATCCCAAATCAAGTCCAGAAGGCATGTTTGTCTCCAGTGTTCCAGCTTTCTTTTTGACACCCATCACCCTATTTTCAGCACCCTCCTTCTCATCATGTGTCAGAGCCCATTGCTTTTCTGAGAAGGAATTAATACACTGAGTGCTTACTATGTACCAGGCATGTCAAAAACATCTTTCATAATTCCCACAATGGTCCCATAATGTGAAATATT
Source organism: Ursus maritimus (assembly GCF_017311325.1). Lineage (NCBI taxonomy): Eukaryota > Metazoa > Chordata > Mammalia > Carnivora > Ursidae > Ursus > Ursus maritimus. The sequence goes on from NW_024423319.1 coordinate 61,010,489, forward strand.
ATCCCCATTTTGCAATAGGCTGGACATGAGGCTCAGAGTTATGAAGTGGCTTAGTCATAGTCTCAGAGGTAGGATGAGAGAGTGCTGATTTAATCCCCAGTCTGTTTGAATCCAAAGCCCATGATATTTACACTCTGCCAAATAGTCTCTGAAGAAGCAGCATCTGCCCAAACATTCATGGAGATTTGGGGACATATCCTTAAAGGAAATTTGGATTTCAGGTAATAATCACAAATACCATGGGGGGAGGGGCAGGGGATAGGGAGAGAGAGAATCTTAAGCAGGCTCCACATGCAGCATGAGCCTGACATGGGGCTTAATCTCACAACCCTGAGATCATGACCTGAGTCGAAATCAAGAGTTGGATGCTTAACAAACTGAGCCACCCAGGCACCCCCACAGCTACAATTAATTTTTTTTTCCTGCATGCCAAACATTGTGCTAAGCGTTCAATAAGTTGTCTTTTTAATCATCACAACAGCCCTTCAAGGAAGCCCTTACCGTAGTTTACAGATGAGGAAACTGAACTTAGAGAAAATAAGCAACTTGCCCAGGAAGAGGTGTTAGTAAATGGCTGAGTCCCAACTGGAACCTTGGCTCTTAATCATTGGATGCACTGCTTCCCATTTTAAGGTCTTAAGAAGAGGGTAATGCTTAACATAACCACTGCCAAGTAGAATTTGACACATGATTGCAAGGCTTACAAGAAATTTACTTATTAGTGGGAGATTATAATGTATCTATTTATAAGGCTATCCCTGTCTGAAGCATGCTGCTTCTTGATTATGTAGAGATAAACATTTTAGAAACAGGCTGTTACCTGCTTGCCCAACCCCATTCCCTAAATTAAGCATCAGTGCAACAATAGAACAACTCTTGATGCTTACCTTACACAGAGATGATCACCTCCTCTTTGCAGCTCCTCTTTTTTTTTTTCCCCTCCTGAAGCAAGTTGTGCTCAATTACCGTGGAAGCTGAGTCTGACTAGCTAGGAGTCACTGCTTTTCTGAGGATAGCAGGCTGTTAGGGCCTTTGGGTTGAACACAGTTTCATCATCTTAAGCCTTCTCAGCGTGAACAGTCCCTGCTCGTTTAATTCAGTACTGGGAGATGAAGGCTGAGAACTGCAGATACCAGGGCAAATACAGTAAGACTCTCCAGTAAGTTAGCTCCTTCTTTTCTCCAGTGGAATATTTTAAAAAGAAGTGACCCTGGAAAATTTCAAATGAGCAATTATTTTATACTTATTGCCTGGAGCTATGAGCCAGTGTGGACAAGCATTTCACTATCCTGGAGTGTCTTTAGAACTTGTAAATCTTCCACTGAAAGCAACTCACTGGGAGCAAGCAGCAGGGGCCACTGGGGGTTCTTAGAGTGGCCACCAGAGTACAGACCCTTACAAAGGGTTGCTGTTTCTTCTTTGGTCCTTGGGCTACCCCTTCTGGACAGGAGAGGAGGCTGTGGTGGCAGCTAGCTTCACCTCTTCTTTCTTCCCTATGAATACCCAGAAAGCCATGCTATTTATGAATTTCCAGGCCTCCTATCCCTTCATGGAACAGATAGGGACATTGAAATCCAGAGAAGGACATGCCTGGTAAATATGTTATAAGCACATCAAATCAGTGGGCTTTTTTGGGTCTAAGATATGAGGAATGGTAACATTAAAGTTAATTTGCATCAAAAGAGCACTTTTTAATAACAGTACAACTTTTCTGGAGTGAAAAAATTTACGAATATTCAACTTGTTTTTCTGCCCCCCCAAATATGTTGATATGCTATTTGTTGAAACCCATATACAAGGATTTATTTTTGTTTTCACCATCATAATTATTGTTCAATTATTCAAAAACTTGAATTTCTCTAACACTCACTAATTTATAGGATACTTTCACATGTGTCATGAAGATTCATTTTCAAAACCCTACAGTGCAAGATGGGGCAGAATATTATTAACCTCATTTTATAGATGAATATCTGAAGGTGAAGATATTGAGTGATCTCTCTAAGGTCAAACTGAACCACCTGTGACGCTAAGCTTCTAGGAGTCTCCCCACTTTCCCTACTTTACAGAATATTGGAACTTATTGCCCAAATACTGTCTAGGAAGCAAATTACCTGCTCCCAAAGATGGAGAGGGTACGATGTGAGAAATGTTTCAAAGTCCCCTCACCCCCACCATGTCACACACATACTAAAAACAAACAAACAAAAAAATTAAAAACAAAATTATCTGCTATTGGCAAAAATGTCTGACTTTCCACCGTTTGACTCACTTGTTTGAGCTGCTTCTTATCATGCAAATTCTTTGAAATAAACATCCTATTAAACAGTGTCAACCATTCACACATCCAGTGCGAGTTCCTATACCTAAAGTCAAGTTTACTGCCTCTCCCTAGCCAGATATCAGAGAAAAAGAAATCCAGTCAAAATAGACTTTGACTAAGGTGAGGTTTAACATGGATAATGCCCAATGTCCAGAAATAGTGTTGGTAAATTGGGAAGCCAGTCCTGGGCAATGTGAGGGAAGTACCTGGCAGAGTCACTAAAAGGAGAGGTGAGAAGTGTATTCTTCAGAGAAGCTTTGCCAATCTCCTCGTTGGGCTCAGACTATCATTCCTTCCAGAAATTATGATGTCAGCAGCTGTCTGAAGTGGGGCACAAATTTTCCGGCCTTGTTCTATCATAACCTCCCCAGTCGCACTGGAAATATCTTTATTTCTCTAACATGTTTCAGTGGGAAATAATCAGATCACAACCATCTTGATATGTTTTACAAGCCTTAACATATGTTTATACATAAATTAAATCCTTCTATAAATGCATACCACTTTAATTGTATATTTTCTAAATTAGAGGGGAATGTGAAAGAATGGAAAGGGCAGCTGTCATAAAAATAGTGCCAGAAAGAAAAAGTCTCCCAAAGCTGCCTCTACTGTTACAAAAATTCCATTCAGAGCAACCTCTGATCTGTCCACTGCTTTGGAAAACAGCACAGGGAAGCTGACAAAAACTCACCTTAAAATAAAATGGAATAGTCATCTTCCTATAAAGACATGTCTTCCTCAGAATATATCCTCACCATCTATCAACTGAAGTATCTTGAGTTCCACCATAATAATATCCTTGGGGTGTATTAAAACATCAATACTTGTTCAGAGGGGAACATTAAACTGCTAAAGCTCAGTGGTTCTCAAAGTGTAGTGCTAAAACCACCAGCTGCAGCATCTACTGGAAACTTGTTACAAATGCAAATTATTGGTCCCACTCCAGACCTAAAGAATGGGTGAAGAGAGACAATCTGTGTTTTCACAAGCCTACAGGTGATTCTGATGCATGATAAAGTTTGAGAACCATTGCCTTAGTAGGATTTGGTTTATCAGATACTTTTTATCCTGCATAGCATCTTCTCATTATAGCTGTTTTTAGCATTTACATGCCAGATACTGGCCAATTAGGCTCATCTCATTTAATTCTCAGAATAAATACAAAATAGGAGTTAAGATGGCAGAGAAGTAGGGGGACCCTGGTCCCAGGAATACAGCTGTATTGAGGTCAGATCACATGGAACACCCAGGAAATCAATGTGAGGATTGGAAAAAGTATCTCCACAGCTGGAGGGAGACAGTGTGACAGGTCCAGGGTGTATGGAATGAACTGGGGGAGAGAAAAACTGCCCTGCTGCAGAGGGAAGGGAGCCCTTTCTGCAGAGAGAGAAAAGGAAGAGAAAGAAGGGTTGAGAGAGTATGGGGTTGGGTCCACACAAGAAGAAAACCTCTCCAGACCATGGACTGGGGAGCAAGGGGAACTGGTGGTCGCAGGTTTTTGCAAACAGTATGTGGAGCTCAAACTCTGAGGTTTTGGAAATGTGTGACTTTTGCCAGATTGGGGCTGTGGTACATGCTCCTGGGGAAAAGGAGGGCTGCAGCCAGAGAGTGCACAAGTGGTGTAGGGATCTCCTGGGTCACACTGGGAGAGAGTGTTCCCCTTCTTGGAGTGCATTTGGAAGAAGGTATGTTGCTTCTCTGAGGACAAAAGACGCAAGCACCAGCAAATGGTCTTTCATCTGCAGAGGACAGAGACATACACAGAGGGTGGATAACCTGGTTGCTGATTTTCCTAGTGCTACAAAAGAGATTCTGCTCACCTTGCAGGTGTGGGACTGTTTTTCTGGGACAAAGAACACTAGACACAATGCTGCAAGGAGGCTCTTCTCCAGGGGAGGGACTGGATCTGCACAGTACTGGGTCCTCTAAGATTTTGAGTTTTGAATCCCATCCATGCATCAAAGATAAAATGCAAGAGAGCTGTGGCGCCAGGCACACTGATGGCACCTCGCTTTTCTGTGAGGGTTTACTGAGCAACAAGTGTGTGGGATGGTGTGGTGTGAGATATCCTGTCCAGGAATGAATGAGTAGGGTGGCACCATTTCCCCCTCACCACCAACATGGTCAGACGTCAGAAAACAATAAGGCAACCACACTGGAGACAAGAGCCACTTACACCAAACCCCATTCCCCTATACCTATCAAGTGCATATTTACTGGGGCAGAGTTGACTCTGAGCCAGCACAGCAGGCCTCTCCCCCAGAAGACCAGCACAGGCCACCCTGCAGGCACCAAGTCTACTCATCATACAGTGTTTCAAAGTGTCACCTTCAGTTCTGGTGGAAATAGGAACAGTCTGTATGCTTTTTTCTTCTCTTTTTTTTTCCCTTTAGAATCAGGCCTTATAGGTTTTTTTGTTTGCTGTTTTGTTTGTTTTTTTCATTTAGTTTTTTTTTTTTTTTTTTTTTTTTTTCAGACCTCTTTTATTTCTTTTTTTTTCCTTCCCGCCCCCCCTTGGAATCAGGCTTACACGTTTTCATTGTTTGTTTTCTTTGTTCCTTTTCTCTTTTTTGGATCAAGCTTTTTTCTTTCTTCATTTCTTTCTTTTTTCCAGGCTATTTCAACAAACAAATCGAGGCACACCTTGTTAAATGTCCAAACACTCCCCACTGCAAACAAGGAGGAACTCCACAGAGGTCTGACCAGTGGGAAAGAACAACTAAAACACAATAGCAGAGTGCACACAGCATACACCAGAAACAGTTCCTGAAGTGCCAGGCCCTGGACAGTGTATGACCTCTTTTTAATATAACATTACTCTGAGGTACAGGAAACATAACATGCTTTCATAATATACAAAAGACAGAAACTTAGCCAAAATGACAAGATGGAGGAACTGGGCCCAAAAGAAAGATCAAGAAGAAATCATAGCCAGGGATCTGCTGAGAAGAAATATAAGCAATATATCTGAACAAGAATTTAGAGCAACAGCCATTAGACTACTAGCTGGGCTTGAAAAAATCATAGAAGACACCAGAAACCCTTGCTGCAGACATAACTGACTTAAAAACTACTCAGGCTGAAATAAAATTGCTATAACTGAGATGCAGAACTGGTTATAATCATGAGGATTGAAGAAGCAGAGGAGAGACTAGGTGATACACAAGATAAAATTATGGAAAATAATGAAGTTGAAAAGAAGAGGGAAAGAAAACGATTAGATCATGAAAGCAGACTTAGGGAACTCAGTGATTATGCATACAGTGAAATAACATCCATGTCATAGGAGTTCCAGAAGAAAAATCAGTAAAAAAGAGGTAGAAGGTTTAAATGAACAAATTATAACTGAGAATGTCCCCTAATCTGGGGAATGAAACAGGCATTCAATTCCAAAAAGGACAGATAACTCCACTCAAAATCAACAAAAATAGGTCAATACCATGATATATCATAGTGAAACTTGCAAAATACAAGTATAAGAAGAAAATTCTGAGATCAGCTAGGGACAAAATGTCCTTAAACTACAAGGGTAGGCACAAAAGGTTAGCAGCAGACCTCTCCACTAAATCTTGGCAGGCCAGAAAGCAGTGAAAGGAAATATTCAACGTGCTAAATGGGAAAAATATGGATCTAAGAAAGCTTTATCCAGCAAGGCTGTAATTTAGAGTAAAAGGAGAGGTAAAGAGCTTCCAAGACAAACAAAATTAAAGGACTTTGCTCAGGAAAGAGAGACAAGAAAAAAGTAAAGACTAGACATGAACAGAGACAGTCTATGGGTTTAACAACTTTCCAAGTAATAGAACAGCACTAAATTCATATCTATCAGTAATTACTTAGAATGTAAATGGGCTCAAAAATCCAATCAAAAGACATAAGGTATCAGAATGGATCAAACAAAGAAACAAACAAAAAGACTCATCAATATGCTGCCTACAAGAGACTCATTTTAGACCCAAAGACACCTCCAGATTGAAAGTGAGGGGGTGGAGAACCATTTATCATGCTAATGGACATCAAATGAAAGCTGGAGTATCCATCCTTATACCAGAAAAACTAGATTTTAAACCTGGGACTCTAATAAGAGATGAAGAAGGACATTATATCATAATAAAGGGGTCTATCCAACAAGAAAATATAACAATTGTGAATATTTATGACCCTAAGGTGGGAGCAGCCAAATATACAAATCAATTAATAAGAAACTTAAAGAAACTCATGATAATAATACAATAATAGTAGGGAACGTTAACACCAAACTCACAGCAATGGGAAGACATCTAAGCAGAAAATGAACAAGAAAATAAGGGCTTTGAATGACACACTGGACCAGATTAATTTAACAGATATGTTCAGAGAATTATATCTGAAAGCATCAGATGTAATCAAAAGACATTCTTTTCTAGTGCTCATGGGACATTCTCCAGAATAGATCACATACTAAGTCACAAATCAGGCCAAAACCAATACAGAAAGATTGAGATCATACCAGGCATATTTTCAGACCACAATGCTATAACACTTGAAGTCAACCACAAGAAAAATTTTGGAATGACCACAAATACAGGGAGGTTAGACAACATCCTACTAAGGAATGAATAGTTTCACTGGGAAATTAAAGAAGAAATTTTTTAAAAATATGGAAACCAATGAAAATGAAAACACAACAGTCCAAAATCTTTGGGATGCAGCAAAGGTGGTCATAAGAGTGAAATATATACAGGCCTAGATCAAAAAGCAAGAAAATCTCAAATACACAATCGAACCTTAGACCTTAAGAAGCTGGGGAAAGAACAGCAAATAAAGCCTAAATCCAACAGGAGAAGGGAAATAATAATGATCAGGGCAGAAATCAATGAAATAGAAATCAATAAAACAGTAGAACAGATCAACAAAGCTAGGAGCTTGTTCTTTAAAAGAATAAACAAAATTGATAAACCTTAGCTGGACTTATCAAAAAGAAAAGAGAAAGGACCCAAATTTTTAGTAAAATCATGAATAAGGGAGGAGAGATCACAACCAAAACCAAAGAAATGCAAACACTTATAAGCCAATATTATGAGCAATTATTTGCCTGCAAATTAAGCAATCTGGAAGAAATGGATAAATTCCTCAAAACATATAAACTACCAAAAGTGACATGGGAGGAAATAGAAAATCTGAACATACCCGTAATCAGCAAAGAAAATGACTCAGTAGTTAAAAATCTCCCAACAAACAACAGTCCAAGTCCAGATGGCTTCCCAGGGGAATTTTACCAAACAGTTAAAGCAGAATCAATATCTATTCTTCTGAAACTGTTCCAAAAAAATGGAAATGGAAGGAAAACTTCTTAAGTCATTCTATGAGTCCAGCATTACCTTAATCCCAAAACCAGGAAATACCCCACCAAACAGAATCACAGACCAATATCCCTGACAAACATGGATACAAAAATCCTCACCAAGATACTAACTAATAGGATCCAACAGTACATTAAAAGGGTTATTTGCCACAACCAAGTGGCACTAATTCCTTGGCTGCAGGGTTGAGTCAATATCCACAAATTGATCAACATGATATACCACAGTAATAAAAGAAGATAAGAACCATATGATACTCTCAATAGATGCAGAAAAAGCATTTGATAAAATACAGTATCCTTTCTTGATAACAGCCCTCCACAATGCAGGGATAAAGGGAACATACCTCAAAATCATAAAAGTCATATTTAAAAGACCCACAGTTAATATCATCCCCAATGGGGAAAAAAGGAGAGCTTCTCCCCTAAGGTCAGGAACACTACAGGATGTCCACTCTTACCACTGTTGTTCAACATAGTACTGGAAGTCCTAGCCTCAGCAATCAGACTACAAAAAGAAATAAAATGCATCCAAATCGGCAAGGGAGAAGTAACTTTCTCTCCTTTCAGACCACATAATACTCTATGTAGAAAACCCAAAGACTCCACCAAAAAATTGCTAACACTGATACAGGAATTTAGCAAAGTTGGAAGACAAAAATTCAACACAGAAGTCTGTTGCATTTCTATACATTAACAATGAAGCAGCAGAAAGATAAATCAAGGAATTCATCCCATTCACAATTGCACCCCAAACCTTAAAATACCTAAAAATAAAGCTAACCAAAGGGGTACAGGATCTGTACTCTGAAAACTACAAAACACTTATGAAAGAAATTGAGGAAAATGCAAAGAAATGGAAAAACATTCCATACTCACACATTGGAAGAACAAATATTGTTAAAATGTCCATACACCCAAAGAAATCTATACATTCAAGGCAATCTGTATCACAGTACCACTAGCATTTCTCACAGAGCTGGAACAAACAATTCTAAAATTTATATGGATCAAGAAGAGACCCCAAATAGCCAACATAATGTTGAAAGAGAAAAACAAAGCTGGAGGCATCACATTTCCCAACTTTAAGCTGTATTTCAAAGCTGTAATCATCAAGACAGTATGGTACTGGCACAAAACCAGACACACACATCAATGGAACAGAATAGAGAACCCAGAAGTGGACCCTCAACCGTATCGTCAACTAGCCTTTGACAAAGAAGGAAAAAATATCCAAAGGGGGGAAAAACAGTTTCTTCAACCAGTGGTGTTGGCAAAATTGGACAGCTCCATGCAGAAGAATGACACTGGACCACTTTCTTACACCATACACAAAAATATATTCAAAATGGATAAAAGACCTAAATGTGAGACAAGAATCCATCAAAATCCTAGAGGAGAACACAGACAACATCCTCTTTGACCTTGGCTGCAGCAACTTCTTACTAGACACATCTCCAGAGGCAAGGGAGATGAAAGCAAAAATGAACCATTGGGACTTCATCAGGATAAAAAGTGCACAGCAAAGGAAACAGTCAATAAACCTAAAAGTCAGTCTATGCAATGGGAGAAGATATTTACAAATGATATACCAGATAAAGGGCTAGTATCCAACATCTATAAAGAACTCATCAAACTCAACATCCAAAAAAGAAAAAAATGCAGTCAAAAAAACGGGCAAAAGATGTGAACAGACATTTCTCCAAAGAGAACATACAAATGGCTAACAGACACATGAAAAAATGCTCAACATCACTCATCATGAGGGGACTACAAATCAAAACCACAATGAGATACCACCTCACACCAGTCAGAATGGCTAAAATTAACAACTCAGGAAACAACAGATGTTGGCAAGGATGTGGAGAAAGGGGAACACTTTTACACTGTTGGTGGGAATGCAAACTGGTGCACCCACTCTGGAAAACAGTATGGAGGTTCCTCAAACAGTTAAAAATAGAGCAACTCTACAACCTTGCAATGGTACTACTAGGTATTTATCAAAAGGATACATAGTTATTTGAAGGGGCACATGCACCCCAATATTTATAGCAGCAATGTCCACAATACCCAAAATATGGAAAGAATTCAGATATCCATTGACTCATGAATGGATAAACAAGATTTGGTGTATATGTATAAATCTTGGTGTATATATATGGAAATTTGGTATATATTTATTAATACCAAAGGAGTATTACCAAGTAGTATTACTCAGCCATCAAAAAGAATGAAGTCTTAGCATTCACAGTGACTTGAAACTAGAGGGTTTTATGCTAAGTGAAATAAATCATTCAGAAAAAGACAAATACTGTATGATTTCACTCATTTGTGAAATTTAAGAAACAAAACAGATAAACATAGGGTAAGGAAAGGAAAAAGAAAATAACATAAAAACAGAGAGAGGGAGGCCAATCGTAAGAGACTCTTAACTATAGGAAACAAACTGAGAGTTGCTGGAGGGGAGATTGGTGGAGGTATGGAGTAATTGGGTGATGGCCATTAAGGAGAGCACTTGATGTAATGAGCACTGGGTGTTATATGCAACAGATGAATCACTAAATTCCACCCCTGAAACTAACAGTACACTATATGTTAACTAATTTGAATTTAAATAAAACCTAAAAAAAGAATAAGCATACAACATATTATTTTTTTTTCGAGAATTAACTCTGTCATTGAGATTAAGTTAGTAGCTGAAGCAATTAAATGATGGACTCTAGAATAGTCATCAGGCCTCCTGACTCTATAACTGTGATTTCTACCCTGGCTGTAAATTAATATCTCTTAGGAACTTATAAAAATTCTAAAGTCAAGGTTACATTTCAGATCAATTACATCAGAATTTCTGGAGGTTGGGCACTTTGGTAACACTTTAAAGCGCTGTAGATGGTTTCAAGATACAGCTAAGATTGAGAACAGTATTTGTTCTGAATATTGACTGTGCATTAGAATCAGATTAAAAATTCAACCGACATTTTAGCAGTTGAATCTAATGATCTGAGGTGAGACTGTTTAAGGGTTCCCACCTAGCCAGTGAGGATTGAAAAACTCTGTTGTATTAGCTTCTACTACTGCATGGAATAAAAATGGCCCTTTTTCTTATTGACATACACAGGCAATCACTGTAAAAATATAGATTTTTCTGTTTCCCCTTTCAACAAAACTTGCGTGATATTTACAGTTTAGTTTTGTTTGATTAATGATAACATGGTATTATAGCTTGACGGGTTTTTTTTTTTCTTTCTGTACTTTAAAAATGTTCCTCTTCTGTCTTCCTACTAGCATTGTTCCTGATGAAAAAAGTACTCCCATCCTTATCTTTGTTTCTATGTATTGTGTCTTTTTTCCTCTGGCTGATTTTAAGATTTTCTCTTTATCGTTGTTTTGTTTTGTTTTGTTTTGTTTTGTTTTAGCCATTTGATTAAGATATGCTTTCTTATACTTTGGTGTTCTTCAGGTGTCTTGCACATAGGGGTTATTAAACTTCTTAGATCTGTAGGTTTATAGTTTTAATCAAAAAGTTAGAAACTTTACAGCCATTATTTCTTCAAAAACGTTTATTCCTCCCCTCTTTTGGGTACTTCAATCACACATATATTAGGTCTCTTGAAGTAGTTCCAGAGCTTACTGATAATTCTTTTCACACTTTAAAATTTCAATTTCTGTCTGTATTTCATTTTAAATAGTTTGTATTGTTATGTCTTCAACTCCACTAACTTTTTCTTCAGAGATGTGTAATTTTGTAGTTTGCTATGATTACGCCCAGTGAATTTTAAATTTCAAGCATTGTAGTTTTGCTCTTTAGAAGTTTGTCTTGGGTCTTTTCTCTTTCATTTCTCTACTTAGCTTTTTAAACATGAAATATAGTTACATTAGTTGTTTCAACATTTTCATCTGCTAATTCTAACATCTATGTACTTCTGAATCACTTTTGATTAATTGGTATTTCTCATGGCATGCATTTCCTTACTTCCTGTCATTTTTGGCAGTTTGATTGGATGTCAAATGTGATATCTGAGATATTTATTTTTTGATGCTAGATATTTTTGTATTACTATAAATATTCTTGAGTTTTATTCTGAGCTATATTTAAGTTACTTGGAAAGAGTTTGATTATTTCAGGTCTTCATTGTAATATTGGTTAGGCAAGATGAGAACAGCATTAATCCAGAGTCTAGACTCAGACTCATTATTCCCCAGCACCAAGGTAAACACTATCTGAGTACCCATTTGTCTATAAATTATGAGGTTTTCCAATCTGACTGATAGTACTGGCACTAATTCTAACCCTGTGTAACTACTATTTTTGTAATCCTATCAGATAATTGTTTTTCCAGTAGTTTCCCTTAAATGCATTCACTGATAAGTACTCTGCTAAATACCTCTGCAACTTTCCAAGGTTCTTTGTCTATAGCTCTCTACTTTCTGGTGTTTTGTTTTGTGACTTTAGTTTTCCTGTACTTTCAGCTATTTTTTAAAGATTTTATTTATTATTTATTTATTTATTTATTTATTTATTTATTTGAAAGAGAGTGGGGGAGGGGCAGAGGGAGAGAGAGACTCTCAGGCAGACTCCACAGTAGTGCAGAGCCTGATGCAGGGCTCGATATTGCAACCCCGAGATCATGACCAGAGATGAAACTGAAAGTCAGTCATGGCACCAACTGAGCCACCCAGGCACCGCAACTTTGTTTTTTATTTGTTTGCTTGTTTGCTTTTAAATGCTGGGAGTTTTCTGTCTGTGTGTCCCCTCTCTTTGTTCTGTGGCCTGGAAATTCTCTCAAGATAGCAACCTGGGGTAATCACGGGGCTCATCTCATTTGTTTCTCATCTCTCAGATATCACTGTCCTTTGTTGCCTGAAATCCATTATCTTAAAAACTGCTATTTTATATAGCCTTTCTTTTTTGTTTCAGTCAAGAGGCTAAATCTGGTCCCTGTTACTCCATTTTAGCCAGAAGTGGAAGCTGAGAAAACTAAATGTGATCTGATACTCAAGATAGTTGATTTAAGATATTTCCATCCATGATTATACAGTATGTTGTTTTGAGCATGTATGTGGACTTGAACACCACTCAGGATGAGATTGATTGTAGGAGACTAGAGATATTGGCTAAGATGTCTTCCACATTTATAAGGGAGTGTGTGGCTTAAAAAATGGCATTCTTCTTCTTTCCCGTCATCCATTCCTTCTTTTTATAGTCACATATACTGATTTTCCCCTGGGAAAACATCTCTTCCTTGCTCTCAAATTGTTGTAAGTCCAGTAGGGCAGATATCTCTCCGAAACAAGTAGGGTTGTCACATGACCCAGATCTGGCCAATCAGAATCACTGTCCCCTAAACCATAGATATTTTGTTTAGCAATTGGTAAGTTGGTCTCAGACTTAACTCCAGAATGTTTGCTGGGCCTATTGGGAAGAGATCATTTCTTTCCACTGAACTTACAGCTGGTTGGATGTAGGAATAGACCTGCTAAATGCTACCCCCTACCACCACTCAGACACCCATACACAGAAAGAAAAATAGAGACCAAAGAGCCGAGGAACAGAATAGAGAACCCAGAAATGGACCCTCGGCTCCTTGGGCAACTAATCTTTGACAAAGCAGGAAATAACATCCAGTGGAAAAAAGACAATCTCTTCAATAAATGGTGCTGGGAAAATTGGACAGCTACATGCAAAAAAATGCTTGACCACTCTCTCACGCCGTAACAAAGATAAACTTCAAATGGATGAAAGGTCTCGGGGTGAGACAGGAATCCATCAAAATCCTAGAGGAGAACATAGGCTGCAACCTCTTTAACCACAGCAACTTCTTTCATGACACATCTCCAAAGGCAAGAGAAACAAAAGCAAAAATGAACTTGGGGGACTTCATCAAGATAAAAATCTTCTGCACAGCCAAGGAAACAGTCAAAAAAACTAAGAGGCAGCCCACAGAATGGGAGAAGTTATTTGCGAATGACACTACAGATAAAGGACTGGTATCCAAGATCTACAAAGAACTTCTCAAACTAAATACACAAGAAACAAATAATCAAATCAAAAAATGGGCAGAAGATATGAACAGACACTTTTCCAATGAAGACATACAAATGGCTAACAGATTGTTGGTGGGAATGCAAGTTGGTACAGCCACTCTGGAAAACAGTGTGGAGGTCCCTTAAAAAGTGAAAACTTGAGCTACCCGATGACCCAGCCATTGCACTACTGGGTAATTACCCCAAAGATACAGACATAGTGAAGAGAAGGGCCA
>NW_024423319.1:61024419-61038367 GCF_017311325.1 Ursus maritimus
ATTTTATATAGCCTTTCTTTTTTGTTTCAGTCAAGAGGCTAAATCTGGTCCCTGTTACTCCATTTTAGCCAGAAGTGGAAGCTGAGAAAACTAAATGTGATCTGATACTCAAGATAGTTGATTTAAGATATTTCCATCCATGATTATACAGTATGTTGTTTTGAGCATGTATGTGGACTTGAACACCACTCAGGATGAGATTGATTGTAGGAGACTAGAGATATTGGCTAAGATGTCTTCCACATTTATAAGGGAGTGTGTGGCTTAAAAAATGGCATTCTTCTTCTTTCCCGTCATCCATTCCTTCTTTTTATAGTCACATATACTGATTTTCCCCTGGGAAAACATCTCTTCCTTGCTCTCAAATTGTTGTAAGTCCAGTAGGGCAGATATCTCTCCGAAACAAGTAGGGTTGTCACATGACCCAGATCTGGCCAATCAGAATCACTGTCCCCTAAACCATAGATATTTTGTTTAGCAATTGGTAAGTTGGTCTCAGACTTAACTCCAGAATGTTTGCTGGGCCTATTGGGAAGAGATCATTTCTTTCCACTGAACTTACAGCTGGTTGGATGTAGGAATAGACCTGCTAAATGCTACCCCCTACCACCACTCAGACACCCATACACAGAAAGAAAAATAGAGACCAAAGAGCCGAGGAACAGAATAGAGAACCCAGAAATGGACCCTCGGCTCCTTGGGCAACTAATCTTTGACAAAGCAGGAAATAACATCCAGTGGAAAAAAGACAATCTCTTCAATAAATGGTGCTGGGAAAATTGGACAGCTACATGCAAAAAAATGCTTGACCACTCTCTCACGCCGTAACAAAGATAAACTTCAAATGGATGAAAGGTCTCGGGGTGAGACAGGAATCCATCAAAATCCTAGAGGAGAACATAGGCTGCAACCTCTTTAACCACAGCAACTTCTTTCATGACACATCTCCAAAGGCAAGAGAAACAAAAGCAAAAATGAACTTGGGGGACTTCATCAAGATAAAAATCTTCTGCACAGCCAAGGAAACAGTCAAAAAAACTAAGAGGCAGCCCACAGAATGGGAGAAGTTATTTGCGAATGACACTACAGATAAAGGACTGGTATCCAAGATCTACAAAGAACTTCTCAAACTAAATACACAAGAAACAAATAATCAAATCAAAAAATGGGCAGAAGATATGAACAGACACTTTTCCAATGAAGACATACAAATGGCTAACAGATTGTTGGTGGGAATGCAAGTTGGTACAGCCACTCTGGAAAACAGTGTGGAGGTCCCTTAAAAAGTGAAAACTTGAGCTACCCGATGACCCAGCCATTGCACTACTGGGTAATTACCCCAAAGATACAGACATAGTGAAGAGAAGGGCCAGATGCACCCAAATGTTCATAGCAGCATTGTCCACAATAGCTAAAGTGTGGAAGGAACTGAGAATCCCTTCAACAGATGACTGGATTAAGAAGTTGTGGTCCATATATACAAGGGAATATTACTCAGCTATCAGAAAGAACGAGTTCTCAACATTTGCTGCAACATTGACGGCACTGGAGGAGATAATGCTAAGTGAAATAAGTCAAGCAGAGAAAGACAATGATCATATGATTTCTCTCATCTATGGAACATAAGAACTAAGAAGATTGATAGGGGAAGAAAGGGATGAAGAAATGGGCGGTAATCAGAAGGGGGAATGAAGCATGAGAGCCTATGGACTCTGAGAAACAAACTGAGGGCTTCAGAGGGTAGGGGGCTGGGGGAATGGGATAGACTGGTGATGGGTAGTAAGGAGGGCACGTATTGCATGGTGCACTGGGTGTTATACACAACTAATGAATCATCGAGCTTTACATCAGAAACCAGGGATGTACTGTATGGTGACTAACATAATATAATAAAAAAACATTAAAAAAAGGCTAACAGACACATGAAAAAAATGTTCAAAATCATTAGCCATCAGGGAAATTCAAATCAAAACCCCATTGAGATACCACCTTACACCAGTTAAAATGGCAAAAATTGACAAGGGAGCAAACAACAAATGTTGGAGAGGATGTGGAGAAAGGGGATCCCTCTTACACTGCTCGTGGGAATGCAAGTTGGTACAGCCTCTTTGGAAAACAGTATTGAGGTCCCTTAAAAAGTTAAAAATAGAGCTACCCTATGACCCAGCAATTGCACTACTGGGTATTTACCCCAAAGATACAGACGTAGTGAAGAGAAGGGCCATATGCACCCCAATGTTCATAGCAGCATTGTCCACAATAGCTCAACTGTGGTAGGAGCCGAGATGCCCTTCAACAGATGACTGGATTAAGAAGATGTGGTCCATATATACAATGGAATATTACTCAGCCATCAGAAAGAACGATTACCCACCATTTGCAGCAACACAGATAGGACTAAGGAGATTATGCTAAATGAAATGAGTCAAGCAGAGAAAGACAATTATCATATGGTTTCAGTCATTTATGGAACATAAGAAATAGCAGGAAGATTAGTAGGAGAAGGAAGGGATGAATGAAGGGGGGTAAACAGATGGGGAGATGAACCATGAGCGACTGTGGACTCTGAGAAACAAACTGAGGGCTTCAGAGGGGAGGGGGTGGGGGATTGGGATAGGCCAGTGATGGATATTAAGGAGGGCACATTTTGCATGGTGCACTGGGTGTTATAAGCAAATAATGAATCATGGAACATTACATCAAAAACTAAGGATATACTGTATGGTGACTAACATAACATAATAAAAAATTATTATAAATTAAAAAAAGTAAAAAAGAAAAAGTGACCAACTCCTTTTGACATTTTTGAACCTCTTAATCTTCCTAAAGTTTTCAGTTATAAATAAACTCCTTTATTAGTAAAACCAATTTTAGTTGGATTCCTACCAATTGCAAAAAAGAAAGTTTTCACTCATCCATAAATGATCATTGTCATCAGGGGCTCATAGTAGGGGAGATAAGTGATTTCATAAATAATTAAAACATAAAATACAAAATGTTCATCCCCAAGAGTACAAATAGCACAATTTCAGAGAAGGGATAAATTATAATAAAAATATAGAACTACCATTTATTGTGTATTTATACTAAGCATTGTTTATACATTGTCTCATTTTTGCTGTTGTGACTTTAAGGAACCTGAGAATCTGAGAGAGGCTTGTGAAGAACATGAACCTTGGAGGATGAGTGTTGGAGGAAAGGGAGCATATTTCAGGTAGCAAGAAGGGCAAGTTGAATGGCTGGAGCAGGTTTGGGGATGACGAGCTGTTCAGGGGGAGAACTAGGAAATGAGTGAGAAGTCTGCCTGGTCCTTTAGGACCAAGCTTCTTAAATTGCCTAATGGCATCTACTCTAGACCCTCCTTGGCTGATGAATTTTCTGTTCATCTATTTTTTTCTATGCTTTTCTCACCCCAGCAGCTTTACTCTTTATCCTGGTTTTGTTCTGATTGTCATCCAGTTGGTGGCATAGGAAAGCCTGATTGTGAGGTGAGGACCACAACATCAATTGGTGAGGGAGCTAACAAAGAAAACAGATGACACCTTTTTTTTTAAGATTTTTATTTATTTATTTATTTATTTATTTATTTATTTATTTGACAGAGAGAGAGAGAGAGAGACAGCCAGCAAGGGAGGGAACACAGCAGGAGGAGTGAGGGAGGAAGAAGCAGGCTTCCCAGCGGAGCAGGGAGCATGATGCGGGACTCAATCCCAGGACCCTAGGATCATGCCCTGAGCCGAAGGCAGACACTTAACAACTGAGCCACCCAGGCGCCCCCAGATGACACCTTTCACTAACTTCTTTATATGCTTCATACTCTTACTTTTACTTGGCATCCTCTAATATATTTCCGTCATATTTCTGTCACGTCAACATTTACTTTAAAGAATTCAGTTCCAAGACCATCTGTTACTTGATAAAGAAGCACCCACATAGTTTTTCCTTTACCAGGCACTGATCATTTTAAAAATATTATCTCATTTAATTATCATAATGAAATTATGAAACAAAGGTATGCCATTATTCCCATTTTGTAGACAAGGAAACTGGGGCATAAAAATATTAACTAATTTGTTTAACATTAAAGTGTGCAGCTGTGTTTTGTACACAGACAATCTTGGGTTTGCAATGTACATTTAACAGCTACGCTACAGAAAGTGCTAGAAATAACTACTCCCATAAGGACACATGCATCCAGGCTATGATTTTATTTCCCCTCTGATTTACAGGTATTCCCAGACATCTTTCAGAGACTCTCCCAACATGAAAAATGCCTAAAGATGTATGTTTGCTTGGCAGCCTCCTTGCCACAATCCCATCAATACTAGTCCTTGGTGCAGAATCCAAACAATATTGACCCTTAGAGACTAGAGATTTTTAGGAGGCATGGTTAATGCCTAGATAACCATCCTGGTCATTTTCCTTTCTAGTCAGTTACATTTATAGGATATCTGAGTCAGTGATTAACATCAGCCTCCACTGGCACATCAGTGCATTGTACAAAAACATTGGACATCTGCTGCCATTATTTGAGCTCCTATCCTAGCTAACATCAGAATTTACACTGTGCATATCCTTCACATTGGATAAAAATATGGAAGTGTGGAGGAGATAATGCTAAGCGACATAAGCAGAGAAAGACAATTATCATATGGTTTCACTCATTTATGGAACATAAGAAGATCTGTAGAAGAAAGGGAAGAAGAAAGGGGGTAATCAGAAGGGGTAATGAAGCATGAGAGAGACTATGGACTCTGAGAAACAAACTGAGGGCTTCAGAGGGGAGGGGCTGGGGGAATGGGGTAGGCCGGTGATGGGTATTAAGGAGGGCACGTATTGCATGGTGTACTGGGTGTTATACGCAAGTAACGAATCATGGAACTTTTCATCAAAAACTGGGGATGTACTGTATGGTGACTAACATAATATAATAAAAATATTATTATTAAAAAAACAAAAACAAAAACAAAAAAATATGGAAGTGATTAAAGAAGCAAAAGTACCTTGGAGTTCAAGCATTTAGTCTTTGTTGTTAATCCAAGAAGGAATCTGTATTCTTCATTTTTTCATATGCTCTTAAATTGTTATGTTTCAGAGATTTCTTAATACCAATCTGGTTAACTTTAAAATTTATTTTCAAAGTTCATAGCACTAACCTCAAATGGCAATTTCAATGTTATGTGACTGTTTTGCTATAATTAAAAATAAAATAACTTTTTAGAGAAAAACAAATTAAATAATATTGAGTTGTCAACAATAATGGTTTTATCTGATACCTTTGCTTTAATAGAAGTTGCCAATTTTGTTTGGTACAGAATCTTACTCTAGCTTATGGGGAAGGTCAAGGAAAAAAAGGAAATGAGAAAGAAAAAGAACTGTCCAAGGCATCATACTCTAGGAAGCATTTTATTTCACTTTATTCATAATTCATTCATTTATATTAAGTTTTTTTATTTTAAATCCAGTATCATTAACATATGGTGTTACATTAATTTCAGGCATACAATAGTGATTCAATGATTGTATACCTTGTATACAATTTTAAACATATACAACAGTTGTATACCTCAGTGCTCTTCATAATAAGTGTACTATTTAATAACCATCAACTATTTGACATATCCTCCCCCTCCCACCTCTCCTCCTGGTAACCATCAGTTTGTTCTCTATAGTTAAGAATGTTTCTTGGTATGTCTCTGTTTCTTTTTTATTCCTGTCTTCATCTGTATTCTTGCTTAAATTCCACATATGAGTGAAATCATATGGTATTTATATTTCTCTGACTTATTTAACTTACCATTATACTCTAACTCCACCCATGTCATTGCAAATGGCAAGATTTCATTCTTATTTATGCCTGAATAATATTACATTGTCACACACACACACACACACACACACACACACACACACACACCATATCTTCTTTACCCATTCATCTATTGATGAGCGCTTGGACTGCTTCCATAATTTGACTGTTGTAAATAACATTGCAATAAATATAGGGGTGCATATTTCCCTTTGAATTAGCTTTTTTGTATTTTGGGGGTAGATACCCAGGAGTGAGATTACTGGATTGTAGGATAGTTCTATTTTTAACTTTTAGAGGAACTTCCGTACTGTTCTCCAAGTGGCTGCACTAGTTTTCCCACCAACAGGGCACAAGGGTTCCTTTTTCTTCATATCCTTACCAGCAGTAGTTGTTTCCTCTGTTGTGATTTCAGCCATTGTGAGGTGTAAGGTGATATTTCATTGTAGTTTTGGTTGGCACTTCCCTGATGATGAGAGACATTGAGCATCTTTTCATGTCTGTTGGCCATCTGTATGTCTTCTTTGGAGAAATGTCTATTCATGTTTTCTGCCCATTTTTAATTGTATTATTTGTTTTTGAGGAGTTGTATCAGTTCTTTATGTATTTTGGATACTAACCCTTTATTGGACATATCACTTGCAAATATCTTCTCCCATTCATTAGGTTGCTTTTTAGCTTTGTTGACTGTTTCCTTTGCTGTGCAGAAGATTCTTATTTTAATGTAGTCCCAATTATTTATTTTTGCTTTTATTTTCTTTGCCTAAGAAGACATATCTAGAAAAATGTTGCTATGGCCAGATTCAGAGACCTAACTGCCTGTGCTCTCTTCTAGGATTTTTATGATATCAGGACTCACATTTAGGTGTTAATCTATTTTCAGTTTGTTTTTTTGTATGGTGAAAAAAGTAGTCCAGTTTCATTCTTTTGCATGTATCTGTCCAGTTTTCCCAACACTATTTGTTGAAAGGACTCTTTTTCCTATTGTATATTTGTTCCTCCTTTCTCAAAGACTAGTTGACCATATAGTTGTGGGTACATTACTGGGTTTTCTCTTCTGTTCTATTGATCTATGTGTCTATTTTTGTGCCAATACCACACTGTTTTGATTACTACAGCTTTGTAATATAATTTGAAGTCTGGAATTGTGATATCTGCAGTTTTGTTTTTGTTTTTCAAGATTTCTTTGGCTATTCAGTGACTTTTGTGGTTTCATACACATTTTAGGATTCTTGTTCTAGTTCCATGAAAAATGCTGTAGGTATTTTGATAAGGATGGTATAAATTCTGTTGATTGCTCTGGGCAGTATAAATATTTTAACAATATTTGTTCTTCCAACACATGAGCACAGAATGTCTTTCCATTTCTTTGTGTTGCCTTGAATTTCCTTCATCAATGTTTTATAGTTTCCAAGGTACAGGTCTTCCACCACTTTGATTGAGTTTATTACTAGGGATTTTATTATTTTGGGTACAATTATAAATGGGATTGTTTTCTTAATTTCTTTTTCTGCTGCTTCATTATTAGTATATAGAAATGCAACTGATTTCTGTTCACTGATTTTGTATCCTGTGGATTTACTGAATTCATTTATCAGTTCTAATAATTTTTTGGTGGAGTCTTTTGGGTTTTCTATAAACAGTATCATGTCATCTATAAACAGTGAAAGTTTTACTTCTTCCTTACTGATTTGGATGCCTTTTATTTCTTTTTGTTTTCTGATTGCTGTGGCTAAGACTTCCAACTATGTTGAATAAAGGTGGTAAGAGTGGACATCCTTGTTTTATTACTGACCTTAGGGAAAATGCTCTCATTTTTCCCATTGAGTATGATTTTTACTGTGGGTTTGTCATATATGGCCTTTATTATGTTGAGGTATGTTCCTTCTATACCTACTTTGTTGAGAATTATTATCATGAATGAATGCTGTACTTTGCCGAATGACTTTTCTGCATCTGTTAAAATGATCATATGCTTTTTATCCTTTGTCTTATTGATGTGACATATCATGTTGATTGTTTTGCAAATATTGAACCACACTTGCATCCCAGAAATAAATCCTACTTGATCTTAGTGTGTGATTTATTTAATGTATTGTCGCATTTCATTTGCTAGTATTTTATTGAGGATTTTGCATCTATGTTCATTGGAGATACTGACAAGTAATTCTCTTATTTTTGTAGTGTCTGTATCTGGTTTAGTATCAAGGTGATACTGGACTCATATAATAAATAGGGAAGTTATCCTTCCTCTTCTATTTTCAAGAATACTTTGAGAAGAAAAGGCATTTAAATGTTTGGTAGAATTCACTTGTGAAGCTATCTGATCCTGGATTTTGTTTGTTGGTAGTTTTTTGATTACTGATTCAATTTTTGAATTCAATTACTGAATCCAAATACTGATTCAATTTGTTAATAATTGGTCTGTTCAAATTTTCAGTTTCTACCTAACTCTGGTTTGGTAGGTTATATGTTTCTAGGAATTTATCCACTCCATCTAGGTTGGCCAGTTTCTTGGTATATAGTTTTTCATAATATTCTCTCATAATTGTTTCTTATTTCTGTGTTGTTTGTAAATGATTGTTTTATTTGCATCCTTTCTCTTTTCTTTTTGAAAAATCTGTCTAGCGGTTTGCCCATGTTATTGATTTTTTCAAAGAACCAGGTCCTGGTTTCATCAACCTGTTATTTCTTTTTTTTTTAAGATTTTATTTATTTATTTGAGAGAGAGTGAGAGAGCACAAGCAGGGGGAGTGAAAGAGGGAGAAGGAGAAACCTGATATGGGGCTGGATCCCAGGACTCCAGGATCATGACCTGAGCCAAAGGCAGACACTTAACCGACTGAGCCACCCAAGGCACCCCTGTTATATTATTTCTTAAGTTCCTATATCATTTATTTTTGCTCTAATCTTTATTATTTCCTTCATTCTTCAACTTTTAGGCCTCATTTGTTGTTCTTTTTCTAGCTCCTTTATGTGTAAGCTTAGGTTGTTTATTTGAGATTTTTCTTGCTTCTTGAGTTAGGCCTGTATTGCTACACACTTCTCTCTTAGGACCATTTTTGCTGCATCCCAAAGATTGTGGCTGTTGTGTTTTCATTTTCATTTATGCCCAGGTATTTTTTCTTTCTTCTTTGATTTCCTAGTTGACCCACTCATTGTTCAGTAGCATGTTGTTTAACCTGTATGTATTTGTGTCTTTCCAAATTTTTCTTGTGGTTGACTTCAAGTTTTATAGTGTTGTAGTCAGAAACCATGCATGGTATGATCTCAATTTTTTGTATTTGTTGAGGCTGGATTTGTGACTTAGTATGTGATCTATTCTGGAAAATTTCCCATGTGCACATAAAAAGAGTATGTATTCTACTGCTTTAGGATGGAATGCTCCTAATAAATCTGTTAAGTCCATCTAGTCCAGTGTGTCATTCAAAGCCATGATTTCCTTGTTGAATTTCTGGTTGGGTGATCTGTTCATTGATGAAAATGGGATATTAAAGTCCCTTCTATTATAGTAGTATTATCAATGAGTTCCTTTCTGTTTTCCATTGTTTATATATTTCGGTGTTCCTATGTAGGATGCATGTGCAGTGATAACATCCCTTATTATTAGTATTGTACTACTACCAAAGACTTCTTTTATGTTAGTTATTAACTGTTCTGTGCATTTCAGTGTTCCTGTTTTGGGTACGTAAATATTTACAATTGCTATATTCTCCTGTTTGTATGCCCTCTTTGTTATTATACAGTATCCTTCTGTGTCTCTTGTTACATTCTTTCTTATAAAGTCCATTTTTTCCTGATATAAGCATTGCTACCCCAGCTTTCTTTTCAAGCGCACTTGCATGAAAAATGTTTTTTCACCCCCTCACTTTCAATCTGCGGTGAC
This sequence comes from Ursus maritimus, assembly GCF_017311325.1. Lineage (NCBI taxonomy): Eukaryota > Metazoa > Chordata > Mammalia > Carnivora > Ursidae > Ursus > Ursus maritimus. The sequence continues at coordinate 61,034,115 of NW_024423319.1, forward strand.
TTTATGTCTGAAATCAAGGTCTTATAGGAAGCATATAGATGGGTCTCGTGCTTATATCCACTCTGTTACCCTATGTCTTTCAGTGTAGCGTTTAGTCCATTTACATTCAAGGTAATTATTGGTAGATATGTATTTATTGCCATTTTGTTACTTGTTTTGTGTTTGCTTTTGTAGCTTTTCTCTGATCATTTCTTCTCTTGCTCTCTCTCTTGCTGATTTTCCTTAGTGCTATACTTGTATTCCTATGTCTTTATTCTTTGCGTATCTATCACTGGTTTTTGATTTGTGGTTACCATTGAGGTATTATGTAACATCTGCGTTATATTAAGTTGCTGGCCGCTTAAGTTTGAACGCATTCTTTACTCCTCTCCCACCAATCCACATTTTAGGCATATGGTGCCACATTTTACATGCTTTTGTTGTATGAATCCCTTGATTTATTTTTACAGAAATGTTTGTTTTTACTTCTTTTGTGTTTTTTACTTTTTCATCCCTTTAATATTTCTTGTAGGGCTGGTTTACTGGTCATGAACTCCCTTAGTTTTTGTTTGATGGAGAAACCCTTGACTCTTGTATTCTGAATGATAGCCTCACTGGGTAGAGTATTCTTGGCTGCACAGTTTTCCCTTGCAGAACTTTGAATCTATCATACCACTCTCTCTGGCTTGCAAAGTTTCTGCTGAAATATGCCCTGATAGCCTTATGGGGTTTCTCTCATACATAACTGTCTTCTCTCTTGCTGATTTAATTTATTTTTCATCACTGCTTTTTGCCATTTTAATTACTTTGTGTCTTGGTGTGGACCACCCTGGGTTGATTTTGTTGGGGGCTCTCCATGCCTCCTGGAGCTGGATATCTGTTTTCTTGCTCAGATTTGGGGAATTTTTGGCTATTATTTCTTTGAATAAATTTTCTGCCCCCTTTTCTCTCTCCTTCTTCCGGGATCCCTATAATGCAAATGCTTGATGGAGTCACTGGGTTCCCTAAGACTATTCTCGGTTTGCATAATTTTTCTTTCTCTCATTTGCTCAATTTAATTACTTTCCATTCCTCTGTCTTCCAGGTCATCAATTCGTTTCTCTGCTTCATCAATCCTGCTATTTATTCCATCAAGTGTATTTTCAATTTCATTTATTGTGTTCTTCATCTCTGATTGGTTCTTTTTCTATCTCCTTGTTAAGGGTGTCACTGATGTCCTCCAGTCTTCTCTCAAGTCCAGTGAGTATCTTTATAGTCATTATTTGAAATTCTCTGTGAGGCATATTACTTATATCCATTTTGCTTAGTTCTCTTGCTGTGATTTGGTCCTGTTTTTTTTTTTTTTTCCATTTGGGACATATTTCTATGTCCTTACTTTGTCTAACTCTCTGTGTCTGTTTCTCTGTGTTAGGAAAGTCAGCTACATCTCTTGCTCTTGACAGTAATGGCCTTATGAAGAAGAAATCCTATAGTGCCCTACTGTGCAATGGCCCCTGTTCCCTGGGCCTGGTGCTCCAGGAAGTGTCTCCTATGTGTGTTGCATGTGCTCTGGTGTTGAGTCCTGGCCCCTTTTTGCCTTAGTCCACTCAACTGTGGAGGATCTCTTTGCCTGTTGTGGGCTATGTTTGGTCCCCAGTAGGGGTAAAGTGCTATTTAACAGTTGTGTGCTGTTCTGCTTATAAAAAGACCTGCCACTGCCACCAGAACTGAGGTCTCACAAAATGTGTGGATGGAGTGAAGAGGTTTTGGTGGGGTTTGCACTGGTCTTCTGGGGGAGGGGGTTCCTCAGTGCTGGGACTGTGGTAAATGTCACTGGGAAGGGCAGATCCACAGAAGCCCATGGGGCGCTGCTTTGTATAAGCAAGTTAGGTAGGGAGTGTTGGTTTGTTTCAAATCTCTGCATGTGGGATACTGGGGTCTTTATGTTGGGGAAGGGGGTGAATGACATGTGCCAGCTCCTTTGTTCCTATGAGGTCTCCCCAAGATCCCTACCCCTCTGGGCCATGCTCTGAGATAAGGAAATCACTCTCTGTTCTGCCTGCTCCTGGCATTTTCCAAACTGCTGCTTCTATGCTGTATCTCTGCAGGCTCTTTGTCCTGCTGTCTCTTTAAGGGAGGAGACTCAGCTATAAGAAGCATTTTAAATACAGAAAATTGAGACAAACTGGATCCTTTCAGATTCACACAATCCATATTATGTTATTACTTCTTCCCCTGACCTGATCATGCTACTCCTCCATTCTAATTAGGTCCTTTTAAAAGTTATCTTTCCTACAATTAGCAACATTTGAATAGGGACTGTATATAGGTTGCTAGAATTGCATCAGTGTTAAATTCCTGAATATGATAACTCTACCTTCATTATATAAGATACTGTATTTGTTTTTTTGAAAATATAAACTGAAATATTTTTGTGTGAAGAGTCCTTAATTTTGAAACTTACTTGCAAATGTTCAGTAGAAAAATCAAAGAGAAAAATAAATTTTTAAAAACCTTTTCTTTTCTGAAAAAAAAAACAGTCTTTTTTCAACTGAAGCAGTTGGCTGTAGCAACAGCTTACGTTTCAATATACTACTGGTATCTTCTTTCTTTAAATTCAAATTTTGTTAACAAAATATTCAGATGAAGGCTTTGCTAAATATTGCAAGCAAATGAAACTAATACAGTTTTCTCCTTAGGCTAATTCATAGTCCATCTACTACTTTCTAGTATAAGTGTGATGCCAGATGTTGCCAGACACCAACTCTCAAAATATAGTGTGTCTACTTCAGGGAACTCAGTGAGTCTCAAGTTATTTGTTTAATTCCCTTTTTAGAAACATTAAATTCACCCTAACATATGTTCAAACACAGACTGTTGTTTGAACAGTGTCCAATAAAGGAGCATTGAGAATCTCAAATGTGGATAGACAGAGTATATATTTAATTTTGGAATGTTTTCCAAATACATATTATTTGAAAATCCAGTTGGGCATGTTACAAATGTATATCACTTTAATTCTTTGTGGAGAACCTTGGGAATCAGTAAAAGTTACAGATTTATGAAATGCATTTGGCAGCAAACAGAAAGCTTGAAAAACGTTGACCAATATTCAGACATACACTATTTAGTCTATCATTTGGTAATTATGTGGTGTCATTAAATTGTTTGCAGAGTTTGCTTATGCTTTAAAGAGGAACTCAGTCTTTTCTCCCTTTGATGATATTAATGTATGACTCTCAGATGCACAAATTGAACCATTTTCCATCTGACTGGTGAATAAAAGAATTTGAGAGAAATAGAAAAAAGGATAAAAAGAAACAACTTGGACAAGTTTTTCTTGGGCCTCCCTTAATAGCCAAAGACTATATAGTCCAAAAACTTCAAGACAGCTGGTACATATATAGAACATTGAATAGTTTGTCACACTTATGATGTGTTAATTGGATTCCCTTTGACAGTACACAGCAAACTGGTAGGTGACCTCCTAAACAGAACTGAAGAATGAGCTCCTGCAAATTATTTATCATCTCCATTTTGGTAAGCAGGAGAACATCTTGCAGGTCTGTGGGAAGAGGCACCAGGGTGAACTGATAGCAACAGATGGGAACTGGAGGGACTACTCACAGCTCCTTGGGTGTCTGACCTCTGCTATCTCACATGAAAGTCAAATGAGGCAAACAGGAGCTAAAAGAATCAGACAGTAAATCACAGAGCTGGATTATGCATTACTGCTGTAGGATGCTTCTAAATGCTTGATTAATTTTGGGTAATATATTAAAGTGAGACACAGTGAAATGGAAGGACAGTCATGAAGTTCATCTAGAATGGACTTGTAAAGATTCCTCCAAAGAATCTAGAGAGTGCTATGCTTAACCCATAGAATGAATTAAGAGCAGTGGTGTTAAAGACCTTGCAGAACTGAAGTAAGTGGAAGGATTTTATGCCAAATTATACTTTCATATTATACCTTCTGGATGATTGCCTCTTTTGTATACATTTAAGAATGTTCTTAACTCTTTAGTACATTAATAGCAATGCTTGCTTAGTTTTCTAGGGTACTGTACACACACCTGAGTTTGAATCCTGCTCTGGCTCTTACCAGCTGAGAGGCCTTCAAAGAATATTTAACTTTCTTGAATTTAGACCTCTCAATTTGCAAAACAAACAAACCAAAAAAGTAATTATTATCTCAAAAAGTTGTTCTGAGGATTAAATGAAACAATGTATGTCAAGGTGCCTATTTCATACTATTGCTCCAATAATAATAATAATAATAATAATAATAATAATAA
>NW_024423319.1:61038377-61052003 GCF_017311325.1 Ursus maritimus
AATAATAATAATAATAATAATAATAATAATAATAACTAACAGTTATATAGTATTTACTATGTTACAAGCATTCTTACAAGCATTTATTCATCTTAACTTATATAATCATAATGACCCAATGAAGTGGGTACCATTATTATCTTCATTTTATAGATGAGAAAACTGAAGCATGGAGGAGTGGACCTGCCCAAGGTCATACAAGTATGAAGTGGCAAAGCCAGTATTCAGACAAGCAGAGTGGCTGATTGTTGCCTACCTATATTTTCACAAGAAGAAAACTCCATAAGAGAAAAGAAAAAAAAATGTTTTGAATGATGAAAGCACAACTGGATTGTTTATGACTTCTGAAGTTGAATATTTTTGAAAGACCAGTCAGTAAATTTGGGGGGGTATTTATTTAAAAATGACCAACAACAATAGTAACATTAATGATACCTAACATTTGTTCAGCCTTTACTACTTATCAGGTCCTATATTACCTCTCAGTAATCCTGACCTATAAGCATTCAATAAGCATTAACATTTTCCATCATGAATATGAAGCTCAGAGTCTATTAAGAAGAATACAAGATGTACACAATAATTAGAATACAAAATAGAAAATGCAAAGTGACAAGAAACATGAAGTTAAAGTGATCTTGGAGTTCAGAAGGAAGAGAGGGCACTTCTGGGGTGGGAACATATATGGCACTGATAATCAAAGAAGTCCTAAAAGAGACAGCCATTTATAAGAAGGGACTTGAAGAAGGATAAGATTTGCAAAATGTGGAGCAGGAAGGGAAATAAAATTCTAATAGAAGGGACAGAGACAGTGAAATGCATAGTATATTTTGTGAAAAACCTGTAGTTAATTTTGGTTGTGAAAGGAACTGTAGAAGATGAACTCAGCTAATTAGGATAAGGTCAGATTTGAAGAGTGGGAGATTTGAATGTCAGACTCATGACTATGAACCTCATTCCATGGGGAATGGGTAGTCAGTTGACACATATAAAATGTTTTTGGCATTAATAGAGAGTTCAACTTCAGGAAAATCCACCTAACAACAAATGTGTGATGGATTAGAAGGTAATTAAATAAAGGCAAAGAATATAGTTAAGTAGCTATTGCAATAGCCAGTTGACATTTACACGTGCAGAGAAAGAGAGGTTTTGTTTCTGTGTCAAGGGACCAATTCAACAAATGTTTGCTCAAAATATACTCACTAAATTCCTACTGTGGGCCATGAACTTGATGAATTGAGTGAAATTTCTCTCCTGAGGGAACTTATTCAATTATAATTTAGTAAATATAGCTTTCAAATCCCTTAAAAACATGTTCTATGAAAAAGTAGACTTGATAAACAGCAGTTTATTTTTCTCAGGAAACAATCTGAGCCGCGCTACCAAAGAGGAAAATAATCACCTCATAGATATGGATAATAATCAAGCATGCAGTTTATCTTTGTATATGGTGTGAGAGAGTGGTCAAGTTTCCTTCTTTTGCATCTAGCTGTCCCATTTTCCCAGCACCATTTATTGAAGAGACAGTCTATTTTCCACTGGATGTTTTTTCCTGCTTTGTCAAAGATTAGTTGCCCAAAGAGCCGAGGGTCCATTTCTGGGTTCTCTATTCTGTTCCATTGGTCTATGTGTCTGTTTTTGTGCCAGTACCATGCTGTCTTTGTGAACACAGCTTTGTAGTACAGCTTGAAATCTGGAAATGTGATGCCCCCAGCTTTGTTTTCCTTTTCAACAATTCCTTGGTGATTCAGGGCCTTTTCTGGTTCCACACAAATTTAAGGACTGTTTGTTCATGGTCTCACTGTTTTCCTGGGACATGGTGACTGGGTTCTAAGAGTAAGCATCCCAAACCCACCAGGAAGAAGCTATATTGCTTTTTAGGACCTGACTTTGGAAGAGTAACATCCATTCCTCCATAGTCACAGACCCATCAATATCAAGAAGAGAGAACCTAGATCCCGCCTCTCAGTAGGAGAAGAGTCAACAACACATTGTAAGACCAGCATGTGGGTGGAAGATCTTTATGATGCCATCCTGGAAAATGCAAGCTGTCACAGATGCAACAGAAGAACACAGCATCAATTTTCACATATTCCTGTTAAAAATGGCGTAATATGAAACTAAACATAAGGCCATTTTAGACAGATCAAAATTGAGGCACTTTGTAAAAACAACTGGCCTGCAGTACTCCAACATGTCAAGAGCACAAACTTGGGGAACAAATGATGAATCGTCTCAGCGTGAATTCCGTTAAAGAGATACGGTGATCGAATCCCACTTGGTCATGATGGATAATCCTTTTAATGTACTGTTGGATCCTATTAGCTAGGATCTTGCTGAGAATTTTGGCATCCATATTCATCAGGGATATCGGTCTGTAATTCTTTTTGATGGGGTCTTTGCCTGGTTTGGGGATCAAGGTAATACTGGCCTCATAGAATGAGTTTGGTAGTTTTCCTTCTGTTTCTATTTTTTGAAACAGCTTCAGGAGAATAGGTATTATTTCTTCTTTGAATGTTTGGTAGAATTCTCCGGGGAATCCACCAGGCCCTGGACTCTTGTTTTTGGGGAGGTTTTTGATCACTGCTTCAGTCTCTTCATAATTTATCAGTCTGTTTAAGTAATCAATTTCTTCCTGCATTAGTCTTGGTAGTTTATAGGTTTCCAAGAAGGCATCCATTTCTTCCAGGTTGTTTAATTTATTGGCATAAAGCTGTTGATAAAAGTTTCTAATGATCCTTCCTATTTCATTAGTGTTGGTTGTGATCTCTCCCATTTCATTCATAATTTTATTAATTTGGGTCCTTTCTCTATTCTTTTGAATAAGTCTTGCCAGTGGCTTGTCAATCTTATGGATGAACGACCACAATGTGAGACAGGAATCCATCAAAATCCTAGAGGAGAACATAGGCTGCAACCTCTTTGACATCAGCCACAGCAACTTTTTTCATGACACATCTCCAAAGGCAAGAGAAACAAAAGCAAAAATGAACCTGTGGGACTTCATCAAGATAAAAAGCTTCTGCACAGCCAAGGAAACGGTCCGAAAAACTAAGAGGTAGCCCACAGAATGAGAGAAGATATTTGCAAGTGACACTACAGATAAAAGATTAGTATCCAAGATCTACAAAGAACTTCTCAAACTCAATACATGGGACACAAATAATCAAATAAAAAAATGGGCAGAAGATATGAACAGACACTTTTCCAATGAAGACATACAAATGGCTTTGTACATGAAAAAATGTTCAAAATCATTAGCCTTCAGGGAAATTCAAATCAAAACCACATTGACATACTACCTTACGCCAGTTAGGATGGCAAAGATTGACAAGGCAGGAAACAACAAATGTTGGAGAGGATGTGGAGAAAGGGGATCCCTCTTACACTTTTGGTGGGAATGCAAGTTGGCACAGCCACTTTGGAAAACAGTATGGAGGTCCCTTAAAAAGTTAAAAATAGAGCTAGCCTATGACCCAGCAATTGCACTATGGGTATTTACCCCAGAGATACAAACGTAGTGAAGAGAAGGGCCATATGCACCCCAATGTTCATAGCAACATTGTCCACGATAGCTGAAGTGTGGAAAGAGACGAGATGCCCTTCAACAGATGACTGGATTAAGAAGATGTGGTCCATATATATGACAGAATATTACTCAGCCATCGAAAAGAATGATTTCACAACATTTGTAGCAACATGGATGGGACTGGAGGAGATAAAGCTAAGTGAAATATGTCAAGCAGAGAAAGACGATTGTCATATGGTTTCACTCATTTATGGAACATAAGTAATAGGAATATCGGTAGGAGAAGAAAGGGAAGAAGAAAGGGGGAAGAAACAGAAAGAGGAATAAACCATGAGAGACTATGGACTCTGGGAAACAAACTGAAGTCTTCAGAGGAGAGGGGGTTGGAGGATTGGGATAGGCGGTGATGGGTATTAACGAGGGCACGTATTGCATGGTGCAGTGGGTGTTATGCACAAGTAATGAATGATGAAACATTACATCAAAACTAGGGATGTACTGTATGGTGACTAACATAACATAATAAAAATTATTATAAAAAAATAATCAAGCATGCAAATGCTCAGAAAAGCCATAATCTGTACTTGAATCCTCTAACCAGTAGATGGCGATTAGAAGCTTTCACTTAGACAAAAGCAAGTGGCTTTCATTGCATAAGAGAAGAATAGAAAGGGGAAAAGGATGAGAGAGAAGAAGAAATAAGGGGAGAATGAGAGGTTTGTAAAAGGAAGAGAAGAGTTTAGGAGAAGGGAGTGGGAGATGGCAGGATGATAGATGCTATTCTTGCAGTTAAAATATCTCTCTATGATATGTTTTCAGAGCTATCTCTTCAGCAATTAAATTTGCAGATAGCCCTGGTGGTGGGCAAGAAATTTCTATTGGCTTCCAGGAATATATTGAAGAAGATCATTTTCCTATTCCATAATCCTTCTAGCTGATTTTAGGAGAAAGAGATAGTAGCTGTGTTTGAAAGGGGCTATGCAGGCTTTTTGACCCTGTGTAGCAAGAAATGTGACTTGAAAAATTTTATAACTGCTCTGCTACCTGTGTGTCTCTTTCTTTTTTATTAAGCTGAAAATTCTACCAGAAGAGCAAAGTTGGAACAAACAGGTTCCCAATATATTACTGAAGGCATTTGCTAAATCAAAACAAATTGGGATATTCTAACCAAGCAGACCTTTTGAAATCCAGGTGGAGAGCATCTCCAAAGGAAGAATTGTGCATGAAAATGCCTGAAGTTGGATGTTGGCTGTGGTCTAGTAATGGATTGGTAATTATAAGTCTAAAGATAAAAATAAGGGAAGGAAGGAGAAGGTGCTATAAAATCTTGCCCTTTCTTTGAGAATATAAATTCATTCTACTTCCCTTTGGGCAATCAGAGTATCTTGAGGTAGACATTAGATCTATATTCCTGGATAGAGATGGGGAGATCAGAAGTTCAAAGAGGTAAAGGACAATTTTTGCCCAAATAACCTTTCATCACAACTGCAAACTTCTATAGTTTGGAAGTTGAACATGGGTCTCAACAGGCCAAAATCAAGGGCTGTGTTCCTTTCTGGAGGCTCTGGGGGATATTCCATTTCCTTGCCTTCTCACGTTTCTAGAGACCAACTACATGCCTTGGCTCAGGGTCCATTATCCCATCTTCAAATCAAGCAATATTGCATTGCTCTGACCATTCTTTAATTACATTCCCTTCTGACCACAGTGCATGAAGTTTCTCCCACTTTTAAGAATAGACGTGGTTAGATTGGACCTGTTCGGACAATCCAAGATAACTTAATCACTTCAAGGTTTGTGTCCTTAATCATATTAATAACAAAGTCCCTTTTATCATGTAAGGTAACATATTCACAGGTTCCAGGGATTGGGGACAGAGAGAGGGAAAGGTAGAGGGGGAGGAGGAGAGGGAGAGAGAGAGAGAGAGAGGGAGAGAGAAACCAAGTTCACTTGATAAAGCAACTCTTGATGTCTAGAATTATTCAACTGAACTGCTTAGAAATGGGTATTGTGTGTCAGTCAGTCAATCAGACAGGTACTTTGAATGCCTCTAATATGAGAAAGGCATTGTTTCTGGCGCTATGAATTTGACAGTGACAGAGAAAAGTTTAGAGAAAATTGAAAAAAAAGATATAGTAATCCAGCTTCATGCTATATTAGATAGCATGATAATGATGGTGATATAATAATCATAATCATATATTTATATTATATATATTTAATATGATCATAATAATATATTTATAATAATAATAAATATACTATTTATTAGCTAGTTAATTAACTAGTTAAGTCTCAGGAATATTCTAAACCTTTTACATGGAAAATATTATTTAGTCCTCATATCCGTTTTACAGATAAGGAAATTAACAAGTCAGGAAACAACAGATGTTGGCGAGGATGAGAGGAAAGGTGAACCCTCTTACACTGTTAATGGGAATGCAAACTGGTGCAGCCACTGTGGAAAACAGTATGGAGGTTCCTCAAAAAGTTAAAAATAGAACAACCTTATGACCCAGCAATTTCACTACCAGGTATTTATCCAAAGGATACAAACATACTGATTCCAAAGAGCACATGCACCCCAATGTTATAGCAGCAGTGTCCATAATAGCCAAAATTTGAAAAGAGTCCAGATGTCCATCGACAGATGAATGGATAAAGAAGATGTGGTAAATATATAATGTGATATATATATAATGTGATACACACACACACACACACACACACACACACACACCGCGGAATATTACCCAACCAGCAAAAAGAATGAAATCTTGCCATTTGCAACCACGTGGAGGGAACTAGAAGGTATTATGTTAAGCAAAATAAGTCAGCCAGAGAAAGACAAATACCATATGATTTCACTTATAAGTGGAAATTAAGAAACAAAACAGATGAACATAGGGGAAGGGATGGAAAACTAAAATAAGATAAAAACAGAGAGGGAGGGATACCATAACAAACTCTTAACTATAGGGCACAAACTGAGGGTTACTGGAGGTGAGGTTGGTGGGGATGGGGCATTCAGTGATGGGAATTAAGAGGGGCACTTGGTGTAATGGGCAGTGTGTGTTGTATGTGATTGATGAATTGCCAGATTCTTCTGCTGAAACTGGTAATAGGCTATATGTTAACTAAATTGAATTTAAATAAAAATTGAGGTTTAATTAGCATATAATGTTATATTAATTTCAGATGTACAACATATTGATTTAACAATTCTATAGATTACTCAGTGCTTACCATAAGTGTGGTGACCATTTTTCATCCCACAATGTCATTACAATATTCTTGACTATTCTCCCTATGCTGTACTTTTTATCTCCATGCCTTATTTATTTTAGAATGGTAAGTTTTCACCTCTTAATTCTCATCATCTATTTCACCCATCCCCCACCACCTCCCACCTGGAAACCAACAGGTTTTCCCTGTTTTTGAGTGTCTGTTTTTGTTTGTTTGTATGTTCATTTGTTTTGTTTTTAGATTCCTAATATAAGTGAAATCATATAAGTGAAATCATACAGTATTTGTCTCTCTGTCTGACATATTTCACTTAGCATAATACCCTCTAGGTCCATTCATGTTATTGCAAATGGCAAGGTCTGATTCTCTTTTATGACTGAGCAATATTCTGTTGTATAAATATACCAAATCTTCTTTAAATTTTCATCTATGAATGGACACTTGGATTGCTTCCATATCTTGTCTATTGTAAATAATGCTGCAATAAATGTAGCATTGCATACATTTTTTGAATTAGTGTTTTATTTATTTATTTATTTATTTAGGTAAATAACAAATGGTGAAATTGCTGTTTTTATTCTTACATTTTGAGGAACACCTATACTGGTTTCCAGTCTAGTTCATGTTTTCAGTGATCTTCAGAAAAACACATCCAAAGGAGAGATGTTAACAGAGAAAAAAGCAAAAAAATTTGAAAGACATTAGATAACAAATTAGGGTTAGTGTTTATAATAACTTTGTTTATTAAAACAAAACATAAAAAGGATAACCTACTTTCTCCCACCAAGAGGTTGATGCCTCCAATTTGTTGTCCAGTTAAGTTCTACAGCTAAGGGGGAGGATTTTTGGAAGGGTCTCAGACAGGAAGGTGGCTGACAAGATAGAATAATTAGATCAGAGTATGTACTGGAGGCCAAGGCAAGTTCACTTATAAATCATAATAAAAATGTTAACAATAGGGAAGAAGCTGGAAAAATGGTGGAATAGGAGGACCCTAAGCTTGTCTTGTCCCATGGATACAAACTAGATAAAAATCACATCACCATAAATAACCCAGAAAAAGACCCAAACTCCACAACTAAAGGTAAAAAAGAGGCCACATCAAGGAATTTATGAAGGATAGATATGCACTTTGGGATTGAAATGGACAGTTCTCTTACACAGTGGGCAGGCAGCCAGTAGCTTCGAGAAGGGTGAAAAACAGATTTTGATGCCTGGGAGCCCACATGGGTAAGATGAATTTCCATAACATTTGGTTTCAAAAGCGAGAAGGGCCAGATTTTATCAGTTCTCACTACCAGGAAGACTTAAAGCCTGGTATTTAAAAAATTAGCTAGGCTTAGCTCTAGGAGAACACAGAAGGCATTAAGAAGTGGCATCCTTTCCCCTAAAGAGAAAGCACTTGAACATCCTGCAAACATACAGCACAGAGACAGCAGTTTGAAAAATGTGTCCAGCAGGGGCATCTAGAGGATCAGTCAATTAAATATCTGATCCTTGGTTTTGGCTCAGGTCATGTCAGGGTCATGGGATTGAGTCCCACCTCTGGCTCCATGCTTAGCACAGAGCCTGTTTATACTACCCCTCTCTCTGCTTCTACCCTACTTGTGCTCTCTCTCTCTCTCAAATAAATAAATAAGATCTTAAAAAAGGTAAAATGCCTGGGGTAGATGGGAGGGTGAGTAATTTACTCATCTAGGAATGATTTGGAGAGGCAGGGATCATGGGGAGACCTCATAGGAACAAAGGAGCTGGCACATGTCATTCATCCCCTTCCCCAACATAAAGACCCCAGTATCCCACATGCAGGGATTTGAAACAAACCAACACTCCCTACCTAACTTGCTTATACAAAGCAGCGCCCCATGGGCTTCTGTGGATCTGCCCTTCCCAGTGACATTTACCACAGTCCCAGCACTGAGGAACCCCCTCCCCCAGAAGACCAGTGCAAACCCCACCAAAACCTCTTCACTCCATCCACACATTTTGTGAGACCTCAGTTCTGGTGGCAGTGGCAGGTCTTTTTATAAGCAGAACAGCACACAACTGTTAAATAGCACTTTACCCCTACTGGGGACCAAACATAGCCCACAACAGGCAAAGAGATCCTCCACAGTTGAGTGGACTAAGGCAAAAAGGGGCCAGGACTCAACACCAGAGCACATGCAACACACATAGGAGACACTTCCTGGAGCACCAGGCCCAGGGAACAGGGGCCATTGCACAGTAGGGCACTATAGGATTTCTTCTTCATAAGGCCATTACTGTCAAGAGCAAGAGATGTAGCTGACTTTCCTAACACAGAGAAACAGACACAGAGAGTTAGACAAAGTAAGGACATAGAAATATGTCCCAAATGGAAAAAAAAAAAAAAACAGGACCAAATCACAGCAAGAGAACTAAGCAAAATGGATATAAGTAATATGCCTCACAGAGAATTTCAAATAATGACTATAAAGATACTCACTGGACTTGAGAGAAGACTGGAGGACATCAGTGACACCCTTAACAAGGAGATAGAAAAAGAACCAATCAGAGATGAAGAACACAATAAATGAAATTGAAAATACACTTGATGGAATAAATAGCAGGATTGATGAAGCAGAGAAACGAATTGATGACCTGGAAGACAGAGGAATGGAAAGTAATTAAATTGAGCAAATGAGAGAAAGAAAAATTATGCAAACCGAGAATAGTCTTAGGGAACCCAGTGACTCCATCAAGCATTTGCATTATAGGGATCCCGGAAGAAGGAGAGAGAAAAGGGGGCAGAAAATTTATTCAAAGAAATAATAGCCAAAAATTCCCCAAATCTGAGCAAGAAAACAGATATCCAGCTCCAGGAGGCATGGAGAGCCCCCAACAAAATCAACCCAGGGTGGTCCACACCAAGACACAAAGTAATTAAAATGGCAAAAAGCAGTGATGAAAAATAAATTAAATCAGCAAGAGAGAAGACAGTTATGTATGAGAGAAACCCCATAAGGCTATCAGGGCATATTTCAGCAGAAACTTTGCAAGCCAGAGAGAGTGGTATGATAGATTCAAAGTTCTGCAAGGGAAAACTGTGCAGCCAAGAATACTCTACCCAGTGAGGCTATCATTCAGAATACAAGAGTCAAGGGTTTCTCCATCAAACAAAAACTAAGGGAGTTCATGACCAGTAAACCAGCCCTACAAGAAATATTAAAGGGATGAAAAAGTAAAAAACACAAAAGAAGTAAAAACAAACATTTCTGTAAAAATAAATCAAGGGATTCATACAACAAAAGCATGTAAAATGTGGCACCATATGCCTAAAATGTGGATTGGTGGGAGAGGAGTAAAGAATGCGTTCAAACTTAAGCGGCCAGCAACTTAATATAACGCAGATGTTACATAATACCTCAATGGTAACCACAAATCAAAAACCAGTGATAGATACGCAAAGAATAAAGACATAGGAATACAAGTATAGCACTAAGGAAAATCAGCAAGAGAGAGAGCAAGAGAAGAAATGATCAGAGAAAAGCTACAAAAGCAAACACAAAACAAGTAACAAAATGGCAATAAATACATATCTACCAATAATTACCTTGAATGTAAATGGACTAAACGCTACACTGAAAGACATAGGGTAACAGAGTGGATATAAGCACGAGACCCATCTATATGCTTCCTATAAGACCTTGATTTCAGACATAAAGTCACCGCAGATTGAAAGTGAGGGGGTGAAAAAACATTTTTCATGCAAGTGCGCTTGAAAAGAAAGCTGGGGTAGCAATGCTTATATCAGGAAAAAATGGACTTTATAAGAAAGAATGTAGCAATATATAATCTATCACACTGATAGATTTGGGAATGTTGAACCACCCTTGCATCCCAGGGATGAATCCCACTTGGTCATGATGGATAATCCTTTTAATGTACTGTTGGATTCTATTAGCAAGGATCTTGTTGAGAATTTTGGTGTCCATATTCATCAGGGATATCGGTCTGTAATTCTCCTTTTTGATGGGGTCTTTGCCTGGTTTGGGGATCAAGGTAATATTGGCCTCATAGAGTGAGTTTGGTACCTTTCCTTCTTTTCTATTTTTTGAAATAGCTTTAGGAAAATCGGTATTATTTCTTCTTTGAATGTTTGGTAGAATTCCCTGGGGAATCCATCAGGCCTTGGCGTTTTCTTTTTTTGGAAAGTTTTTAATCACTGTTTCAATCTCTTCATAATTAATTGGTCTGTTTAAAAAATCAATTTCTTCCTGTTTCAGTCTTGGTAGTTTATACGTTTCCAGGAAGGCCTCCACCTCTTCCAGATTGCTAAATTTATTGGCATAACACCGTTGATAAAAATTTCTAAAAATCCTTCCTATTTCATTGGTGTTGGTTGTGACCTCTCCCTTTTCGTTCATAATTTTATTAATTTGGTTACTTTATTCTTTTGGATAAGTCTTGCCACTGATTTGTCAGTTTTATTTATTCTTTAAAAGAACCAGCTTCTAGTTCTGTTGATCTGCTCTACTGTGCTCCTGGTTTCTAATTCATTGATCTCTGCTATAATCTTGATCAACTGTTTTCTCATGCGTGGATTAGGCCTGTTCCTCTGTTGCTGTTCCAGCTTCTTGAGGTGAGAATATAAAAACTGCATTTTAGATTTTTCTATTCTTTTGAGTGAGGCTTGGATGGCTATGTATTTTCCCCTTAGGACTGCCTTTGCAGTGTCCCATAGGTTTTGGACCATTGTGTTTACATTCTCGTTGGTCTCCATAAATTGTTTAAATTGATTTTTGATTTCCTGGTTTATCAAATCATTCTTGAGCAGGATGGTTTTTAGTCTCCAAATGTTTGAGTTTCTTCCAAATTTTTCCTTGTGGTTGAGGTCTAATTTCAAAGCGTTGCGGTCTGAGAATATGCAGGGAATAATTTCAGTCTTTTGATATCAGTTGAGACCTGTTTTCAGACCCAGAGCATGGTCTATTCTTGAGAATGTTCCATGGGCATTAAAATAAAATGAGTATTCTTTTGTCCTGCTGTGTAGTGTTCTATATATATCTATGAGGTCCAACTCATCTAGTATGGCATTCAAAGCTTTTGTTTCTTTCTTGATTTTCTCCTTAGGTGATCTATCTATTGCGGATAGTGGAGTGTTGAGGTCCCCTACTATTAACGTATAAATTATATCAACAAGAAAAATGCCAAAAATCATATGACCTTCGCAATAGATGCAGAAAAAGCATTTGAGAAACTACAGCATCTTTCCTGATTAAACCCTTCAGAGTGTCCGGATCGATGATACATTTCTCAATCTCATAAAAACCATCTACGAAAAGCCTACAGCAAATATCATTCTCAATGGGGAAAAGCTGGAAGCCTTTCCCTTAAGATCAGGAACGCTACAAGGATACCCACTCTTGCCATTATTATTCAACATAGTACTAGAAGTCTTTGCAACAGCAATCAGACAACAAAAAAGGATAAAATGTATCCAAATCAGCAAACAAGAAGTCAAACTGTCTCTCTTCGCAGATGACATGATACTCTATATGGAAAACCCAAAAGAATCCACTCCCAAAGTACTAGAAGTTATAGAGTGATTCAGTAATGTGGCGGGATACGAAATCAGTCCTCAGAAATCAGTTGCATTTCTATACACGAATAATGAGACTGAAGAAAGAGAAATTAGGGAATCCATCCCATTTACAATAACACCAAAAATCATATGTTGTCTTGGAATTAACTTAACCAGAAATGTAAAGGATCTATATTCTAGAAACTACAAATCCCTCTGGAAAGACATTGAAGAAGACACAAAAAGATGGAAAAATATTCCATGTTCATGGATCGGAAGAATTAGCATAGTTAAAATGTCCATGCTACCCAGAGCAATCTACACTTTCAATGCTATCCTGATCAAAATACCAATGACAATTTTCAAAGAACTGGAACAAACAGCCCTTAAATTTGTGTGGAACCAGAAAAGGCCCTGAATCACCAAGGAATTGTTGAAAAGGAAAACAAAGCTGGGGGCATCACAATGCCAGATTTCAAGCTGTAGTACAAAGCTGTGATTACAAAGACAGCATGGTACTGGCAAAAAAACAGACACATAGACCATTGGAACAGAATAGAGAACCCAGAAATGGACCCTCAGCTCTTTGGGCAACTAATCTTTGACAAAGCAGGAAAAAAACCTCCAGTGAGAAAAGACAGTCTCTTCAATAAATGGTGCTTGGAAAATTGGACAGCTACATGCAAAAGAATGAAACTTGACCACTCTCTCACACCATACACAAAGATAAACTCCAATGGATGGAAGACCTTGATATGAGACAGGAATCCATCAAAATCCTAGAGGAGAGCATAGGCAGCAACCTCTATGACATTGGCCACAGCAACCTCTTTCATGACACATCTTTATTTTTATTTTTTTAATGATTTTTTATTATATTATGTTAGTCACCATACAGTACATCCCCGGTTTCCGAAGTAAGGCTCGATGATTCATTAGTTGTGTATAACACCCAGTGCACCATGCAATACGTGCCCTCCTTACTACCCATCACCGGTCTATCCCATTCCCCCACCCCCCTCCCCTCTGAAGTCCTCAGTTTGTTTCTCATAGTCCATAGTCTCTCATGTTTCATTCCCCCTTCTGATTACCCCCCCTTTCTTTATCCCTTTCTTCCCCTACCGATCATCCTAGTTCTTATGTTCCATAGATGAGAGAAATCATATGATAGTTGTCTTTCTCTGCTTGACTTATTTCACTTAGCATTATCTCCTCCAGTGCTGTCCATGTTGTAGCAAATGTTGAGAACTCGTTCTTTCTGATAGCTGAGTAATATTCCATCGTATATATGGACCACAACTTCTTA
>NW_024423319.1:61052013-61077899 GCF_017311325.1 Ursus maritimus
TCTTCTTTTTGATAGCTGAGTAACATTCCATTGTATATATGGACCCCATCTTCTTAATCCAGTCATCTGTTGAAGGGCATTTCAGCTCCTTCCACGATTTAGCTATTGTGGACAGAGCTGCTATGAACATTGGGGTGCATAAGGCCCTTCACTTCACTACGTCTGTATCTTTGGGGTAAATACGCAGTAGTGCAATGGCTGGATCATAGGGTAGCTCTATTTTTAACATTTAAAGGGACCTCCACACTGTTTTCCAGAGTGGCTGTACCAACTTTCATTCCCAACAACAATGTAGGAGGGATCCCCTTTCTCCACACCCTCTCCAACAATTGTTGTTTCTTGCCTTGCCAATTTTTACCATTCTAACTGGTGTAACGAGGTATCTTAGTGTGATTTTGATTTGAATTTCCCTGATGCCTAATGATTTCGAACATTTTTTCATGTGTCTCTTAGCTATTTGTATGTCTTCATTGGAAAAGTGTCTGTTCATATCTTCTGCCCATTTTTTGATTTGATTATTTGTTTCTTCTCTACTGAGTTTGAGAAGTTCTTTGTAGATCTTGGATACCAGTCTTATCTGTAGTATCATTTGCAAATATATTCTCCCATTCCGTGGGCTGCCTCTTAGTTTTTTAACTGTTTCCTTGGCTGTGCAGAAGCTTTCTATCTTGATGAAGCACCACAAGTTCATTTTATCTTTTGTTTCTCTTGCCTTTAAAGATGTGTCATGAGACCTGGGAGTTAAGATGGCGGAGGAGTAGGAGACACCGTTTTCAGCCGGTCCTCCGAGTCGAGCTGGATAGGTACCAGACCAGCCTAAACAACCACGGAACCAGCCTGAGATGCAGGAAGACGCATCTGGATCTCTACAAATGAACATCTCCAGCGCTGAGTATTGAGGTACGAAGCGGGGAGCCATGAAACTGTGTAGATATCGGAAGATAAACGGAAGGGGGAGGGAGCCGCAGCCGGCGCCGGGAAGCGGTAGCCACTTGCACGGGGAGCCGGGAGCCTCGCGGTCGGCACTCCGCAAAACAGTAGACTGAGACCGTGAGCCGGGTCGCGCGCGCTGCCAGGCATTCGCTGAACACCGGAATCCCGTGCGCCACTGGATCAGACTAAGACCGGGAGATCCGGAGCGGGCGCGGGCGGCTGGCGGCTGGCGGCATTAGAAACACAAAGGACAGAGACGCACCGGCCCTGGAAGTGAGGGCTGGGACGCCGGGTGTGGGGCGCACATCCCGGGACGCTGCAGGGTTGAGCAACACCAACAGTAACAGAGTTAAAGTGGCCAGAACATTAGAACGGGCGCAATCCTCTGTTCTGTGACAGAGGCTGAAATTTGGCCGCTGCTGCTCTGACTCTCAGAAGAGGCACAGCAAACCGCCAGGGAAAGCCGCCAGAGAACAAAAGCCTGGAAATACCGGCTCAGGGAGTGCCCATCCCCATCCCCCGTCGCAGGAGACGCGGAGACTCGACCCAAACAGGGCTGCCTGAGTATCGGCGCGGCAGGCCCCTGCCCCAGAAGGCAGACTGAAAAATCAAGAAGCCCACAACCCGAGGCGCCTGGGTGGTGCAGTCATTGAGCGCCTGCCTTCGGCTTAGGGCGTGATCCCGGCGTTCCGGAAAGGAGTCCCTCATCGGGCTCCTCCGCTGGGAGCCTGCTTCTTCCTCTCCCACTCCCCTGCTTCTGTTTCCCTCTATCGCTGGTTGGTTGCCACATAAATAAATAAATAAATAAAATCTTTAAAAAGAAGCCCACATCCCTAAGATCCCTTATAAAACAAGGGGCACGGCCTGGGACCCAGTCAATAATTTGGGCTCTGGACAACCTCGCAACCCTCCTCATCAGAATGACAAGAAGGAGAAGCCCCAGCAAAGAAAAAGACAGAGCGTGGCCCTGCCACAGAAATAATGGATATGGATGTAACCAAATTATCAGAAATGGAATCTTAGAGTAACGATGGTCAAAATGATGAGTAGAATTGAAAAACTATTAACCAAAAGGTTACTGAGAATATAGAATCCCTAAGGACAGAAATGAGAGTGAATCTGACAGAAATTAAAAATTCTATGAGCCAAATGCAGGAAAACTAGAGGCTCTGACGGCCAGGGTCCAGAAGCAGAGGAACGGGTTAGTGAATTGGAGGATGGGTTAATAGAGAAAAAATGAAAATAGAAGATGGTCTTAAAAAAAATCCACACCCCTGAATGTAGGTTACGGAGATTATGACTCAATGAAACGATCCAATGTTAGAATCATCGGCATCCCCGAGGGCGTGAGAAAAACAGAGGTCTAGAAGAGATATTTGAACAAATTGTAGCTGAAAACTTCCCCTAATCTAGCAGGAAACAAACATTCGTGTCCAAGAAGCAGAGAGGACCCTCCCAAGCTCAACCATGACAAACCTATGCCACGCACGTCATAGTGCATTTCGCAAATATTAGGTGCAGGGATACAGTATTGAAAGCGGCCAGGCAAAGAAATTGCTCACGTATCAAAAAGCATCAGAATTACGTCAGACCTGTCACACAGACCTGGAGTGAGAGAAAGGGTGGGGGAGCATATTTAAAGCTCTTTCAGAGAAAACATGCAGCCAAGGATCCTTTATCCAGCAAGGCTGTCATTCAGAATTGATGGAGAAATAAAGACATTTCAGAATCGCCAGTCACTAACCAATTTTGTAACCATGAAACCAGCCCTACAGGAGATATTACGGGGTTCTATAAAAGTAAAAAGGCCCCAAGAGTGATACAGAACAGAAAGTCACAGCCAATAGACAAAGACTTTACTGGCAACATGGCAACATTAAAATCATATCTCTCAGTAATCAGTCTTAACGTAATGGTTTGAACCTATCCCATAAAGCCACAGGGTTGCAGATTGGATAAAAAGAAATGACCCATCCATTTGCAATGTCTACAAGAGACTCATTTCAAACCCAAAGATGCGTCAGACTGAGAGTAGAGATGGAGTACCATCTTTCAGCAAATGGACCTCAAAAGAAAGCTGGGGTAGCAATTCTCATATCAGGATAAATTGATTTTAAACTACAGACTATAGTTAGAGACGCAGAAGGGCACATATTATTCTTAAGGGAAGTATTCAACAAGTGGATATGACAATTATAAATATATATGCCCCCAACAGGGAGCAGCAAGATACACAAGCCAACTCTTAACCAGAATAAAGAGACATATAAATAAAAATACATTAATAGTAGGGGACCTCAACACTCACATTATCAGAAATAGACAGAACACCTTCTGGCAAAACTAAGCAAAGAATCAAAGGCTTTGAATGCCATACTCAACGAAGTTGGACCTCATAGATATATATAGAACACTACACCCATCAGAACCAATAAAGAATACTCATTCTATTCTAATGCCCATGGAACATTCCTTCAAGAATAGAACATGTTCTGGGACACAAAACAGGCTAACCGATACCAAAAGATTGAAATTATCCCCAGCATATTCTCAGACCACAACGCCTGAAATTGGAACTCAACCACAAGGGAAAAAAATTTGGAAGAAACTCAAACACTTGGAGACTACAAACCATCCTGCTCGTTAGGAATGATCGACTAAAACCAGGAAATCAAAAATCAAATTAAACAATTTATGGAGAATCCAATGAGAATGAAAATACAACAGTCCAAAAACCATATGGTATTACTGCAAAGGCAGTCCTAAGGGGGAAATACATAGCCATCCAAGCTCACTTCAAGAATAGAAAATCTAAATGCAGTTTTCTATATTCTCACCTCAAGAAGCTTGGAACAGGAACAGAGGGACAGGCCTCAATCCAGCACAGAAGCAGTTGACCAAAATTAGAGCAGAAATCAATCTAAGCAGAAACCAGAAGTACAAGAGAGCAGATCAACAGGACTAGAAGCTGGTTCTTGGAGAGAATCATAAAATCCACAGACCACTGGCAAGACTTATCCAAAAAAGAAAAGAGAAAGGACCCAGATTATTAAAATTATGGAATGAAAAAGGAGAAGTCACGCACTGAAAGCACCATTGAAATTGGAAGGATTAGAAATTTTTATCAACAGCTATATGCCAATAAACTAAACAATCTGGAAGAGATGGAAACCTTCTGAAACCTATAAACTACCAAGATTGAAACTGGAAGAAAATTGATTCCTTAAACAGGCCAATTTACATGGGGAAGAGATTGAGTCAGTGATAAACAACCCAAACAAAACTCAGGCCCGGACGGCTTTCCGGGATCTACCAAACATTCAAAGAAGAAATAATACCTATTCTCTAAAAGCTATTTCAAAAAAAATAGAAACAGAAGGGAAAGTCTACCAAACTCATTCTATGAGGCCATATATTACATTTTGATCCCCAAACCAGGCTAAAAAGACCCCATCAAAAAGGAGAATTACAGACGATTTCCTCATGAATACAGCATGGACGCCAAAATCCTCAACAAGATACTTGCTAATAGAATCCAACAGTACATTATAAAAGGATTATCCATCACGATCAAGTGGGATTCATACCTGGGATGCAAGCGGGTTCAATATTCGCGAAATCAATCAGCGTGTATCATATCAACAAGAAAAAGACTCAGGAACCATATGATCCTCTCTAATCGATGCTCTAAAGCATTTTTGACAAAAATACAGCATCCTTTCCTGATTAAAACCCTTCAGAGTTGGTGTAGGAATAGAAGGTATTTCTCAATCTCATAAAAGCCATCTATGAAAAGCCTACTGCAAATATTGTATTTCAATGGGGAAAAAGCTGAAGCCTTCCTCTTAAGATGAACTCTGACAAGGATGCCCACTCTCGCCACTGCTATTCAACATAGTACTAGAAGTCCTTGCAACAGCAATCAGACAACAAAAAGGATCAAAGGTATTCAAATCGGCAAAGAAGAAGTCAAAATGTCTCTCTTCTTGATGACATGATACTCTATATGAAAACTCCAAAAGAAGCCATCCCCAAACTATTAGAAGTTATAGAGCAATTAGTAACGTGGCAGGATACACAATAGTAATCGTTGCATTTCTATACAGCGGTACGTAGACCGAAGAAAGAGAAATTAGGGAATCCATCCATTTACAATAGCACCAAAAAACCATACGTACCTTGAATTAACTTAACAGAGACTAGGACCATTCTAGAACTATAAATCACTTCTTGAAAATCATTGAGGAAGATAAAAGATGGAAAGATATTTCCCATGCTCATGGATCAGAAGATTAACATAGATTCATGCTACCCAGAGGCGACTACACTTTCAATGTATCCCCGATCATACAAAGATTTTCAAACTGGAACAAACACGTCCTTAAATTGCTGGAACAAAAGGCCTCCGACACCCAGTGGAACTGTTGAAAGTGAAAAAAGCTGGGGATCACAATGCCAGATCGAAGCTGTCCAAGCTGTGATCATCAGGAAGACAGCATGGTACTGGGCACAAAAACGACACATAGACCAATGGAATGAGAATAGAGAGCCCAGAACTGGCCTCGCATCGCACACAATATTTGATAAAGCAGGAAAAAACATCCGGTGGGAAAAAGACAGTCTCTTCAATAAATGGTGCTGGGAAAAATTGGACAGCATGCAAGAGAATGAAACTTGACCATCTCTCACACCATACACAAAAATAAACTCCAAATGGATGAAAGACCCGATGTGGAGACAGGAATCATCAAAATTCTAGAGGAGAACATAGGCACAACCTCTACGACACGAGAAACGCTAAACCTTTTTCATGACACAACCCCAAAGGCAAGAGAACAAAAGATAAATGAATTTATGGACTTCATCAAGATTAAAAGTTTTTGCACATCCTAAGGAAAACAGTCAGAAAAACTAAGAGGCCCTTACGCAGAATGGGGAGAATATATTTGCAAATGACACTACAGATAAAGGACTGGTATCCAAGATCTACAAAGAACTTCTCAAACTCAATACACGAGAAACAAATAAACAAATCAAAAAATGGGCAGAAGATATGAACAGACACTTTTCCAATGAGACATACAAATGTACACAGACAACATGAAAAATGTTCAAAATCATTAGCCATCAAGGAAATTCAAATCAAAACCACACTGAGATACCACCTTACGCCAGTTAGAATGGCAAAATAGACAAGGCAAGAAACAACAATTGTTGAGAGGATGTGGAGAAAGGGGATCCCTCCTACATTGTTGGTGGGAATGCAAGATTGGTACAGCCACTCTGGAAAACAGTGTGGAGGTCCCTAAAAAGTTAAAAATTGAGCTACCCTAAGACCCAGCCATTGCACTACTGGGTATTTATCCCAAAGATACAGACGAGTGAAGAGAAGGGCCATATGCACCAATGTTCATAGCAGCAATGTCCACAATAGCTAAATTGTGGAAGGAGCCGAGATGCCCTTCAACAGATGACTGGATTAAGAAGTTGTGGTCCATATATACGATGGAATATTACTCAGCTATCAGAAAGAACGAGTTCTCAACATATTTGCTACAACATGGACAGCACTGGAGGAGATAATGCTGTGAAATAAGTCAAGCAGAGAAAGACAACTATCATATGATTTCTCTCATCTATGGAACATAAGAACTAGGATGATCGGTAGGGGAAGAAAGGGATAAAGAAAGGGGGTAATCAGAAGGGGGAATGAAACATGAGAGACTATGGATCATGAGAAACAAACTGAGGACTTCAGAGGGGAGGGGGTGAGGATAGACCGGATGGGTAGTAAGGAGGCACGTATTGCATGGTGCACTGGGTGTTATACACAACTAATGAATCATCGAGCCTTACTCGAAACCGGGATGTACTGTATGGTGACTAACATAATATAAAAAATCATTAAAAATAAAAATAAAGATGTGTCGAAAAGAGGTTGCTTTGGCCAATGTCATAGAGGTTGCTGCCTATGCTCTCCTCTAGGATTTTGATGGATTCCTGTCTCATATCAAGGCTTCTTCCATCCATTGGAGTTTATCTTTGTGTATGGTGTGAGAGAGTGGTCAAGTTTCATTCTTTTGCATGTAGCTGTCCAATTTTCCAAGCAACTCTTATTGAAGAGACTGTCTTTTCTCACTGGAGGTTTTTTTTTCCTGCTTTGTCAAAGATTAGTTGCCCAAAGAGCTGAGGGTCCATTTCTGGGTTCTCTATTCTGTTCCAATGGTCTATGTGTTGTTTTTTTTGCCAGTACCATGCTGTCTTTGTAATCACAGCTTTGTACTACAGCTTGAAATCTGGCATGGATGCCCCCAGCTTTGTTTTCCTTTTCAACAATTCCTTGGTGATTCAGGGCCTTTTCTGGTTCCACACAAATTTAAGGGCTGTTTGTTCCAGTTCTTTGAAAATTGTCATTGGTATTTTGATCAGGATAGCATTGAAAGTGTAGATTGCTCTGGGTAGCATTTGGACATTTTAACTATGCTAATTCTTCCGATCCATGAACATGGAATATTTTTCCATCTTTTGTGTCTTCTTCAATGTCTTTCCAGAGGGATTTGTAGTTTCTAGAATATAGATCCTTTACATTTCTGGTTAAGTTAATTCCAAGACAACATATGATTTTTGGTGTTATTGTAAATGGGATGGATTCCCTAATTTCTCTTTCTTCAGTCTCATTATTCGTGTATAGAAATGCAACTGATTTCTGAGGACTGATTTCGATCCCGCCACATTACTGAATCAACATCTATAACTTCTAGTACTTTGGGAGGGATTCTTTTGGGTTTCCCACTATAGAGGTATCATGTCATCTGCGAAGAGACAGTTTGACTTCTTGTTTGCTGATTTGGATACATTTATCCTTTTTGTTGTCTGATTGCTGCTGCAAAGACTTCTAGTACTATGTTGAATAATAATGGCAAGAGTGGGTATCCTTTGTAGGTTCCTTGATCTAAGGGAAAGGCTTCCAGCTTTTCCCCATTGAGAATGATATTTGCTGTAGGCTTTTCAGTAGATGGTTTTTATGAGATTGAGAAATGTATCATCGATCCGGACACTCTGAAGGGTTTAATCAGGAAAGATGCTGTAGTTTCTCAAATGCTTTTTCTGCATCTATTGCGAAGGTCATATGATTTTTGGCATTTTTCTTGTTGATATAATTTATACGCTAATAGTAGGGGGACCTCAACACTCCACTATCCGCAATAGATAGATCACCCAAGGAGAAAATCAAGAAAGAAACAAAAAGCTTTGAATGCCATACTAGATGAGTTGGACCTCATAGTATATATATAGAACACTACACAGCAGGACAAAGAATACTCATTTTTATTTTAATGCCCATGGAACATTCTCAAGAATAGACCATGCTCTGGGTCTGAAAACGGGTCTCAAGCTGATATCAAAAGACTGAAATTATTCCCTGCATATTCTCAGACTATAACGCTTTGAAATTAGACCTCAACCACAAGGAAAAATTTGGAAGAAACTCAAACATTTGGAGACTAAAAACCATCCGCTCAAGAATGATTTGATAAACCAGGGAAATAAAAATCAATTTAACAATTTATGGAGACCAACGAGAATGTAAACACAATGGTCCAAACCTATGGACACTGCAAGGCAGTCCTGTAAGTTGTGATACCACTTAACCATCCAAGCCTCACTAAAAAGAATAGAAAAATCTAAAATGCAGTTTTATATTCTCACCTCAGAGAAGCTGGAACAGCAACAGAGGAACAGGCCTAATCCACGATGCTGAGAAAACAGTTGATCAAGATTATAAGCAGAGATCAATGAATTAGAAACCAGGAGCACAGTAGAGCAGATCAACAGAACTAGAAGCTGGTTCTTAAAGCAAGATAAAGTAAAACTGACAAATCGTGGCAAGACTTATCCAAAAGAATAAAGTAACCAAATTAATAAAATTATGAACGAAAAGGAGAGGTCACAACCAACACCAATGAAATAGGAAGGATTTTTAGAAATTTTTATCAACGGTGTTATGCCAATAAATTTAGCAATCTGGAAGAGGTGGAGGCCTTCCTGGAAACGTATAAACTTCCAAGATGGCAAACAGGAAGAATTGATTTTTAACAGACCAATTAATTATGAAGAGATTGAAACAGTGATTAAAAACTTTCCAAAAAGAAAACGCCAAGGCCTGATGGATTCCCCAGGGAATTCTACCAAACATTCAAAGAAGAAATAATACCGATTTTCCTAAAGCTATTTCAAAATATGAAAAGAAGGAAGGTACCAAACTCACTCTATGAGGCCAATATTACCTTGATCCCCAAACCAGGCAAAGACCCCATCAAAGGAGAATTACAGACTGATATCCCTGATGAATATGGACACCAAAAATTCTCAACAAGATCCTTGCTAATAGAATCCAACAGTACATTAAAAGGATTATCCATCATGACCAAGTGGGATTCATCCCTGGGATGCAAGGGTGTTCAACATTCCCAAATCTATCAGTGTGATAGATTATATATTACTAAGCATTCTTCTTATAAAGCTGTTTTTTCCCTGATATAAGCATTGCCCCAGCTTTCTTTTCAAGCGCACTGCATGAAAATGTTACCCCTCCTTTCGTCTGCGGTGACTTTATGTCTGAAATCAAGGTCTTATAGGGAAGCATATAGATGGGTCTCGTGTGCTTATATCCACTCTGCTACCCTATGTCTTTCAGTGTAGCGTTTAGTCCATTTACATTCAAGGTAATTATTGGTAGATATGCCATTTATTGCCATTTTGTTTACTTGTTTTGTGTTTTGCTTTTGTACTTTTCTCTGATCATTTCTTCTCTTGTCTCTCTCTCTTGCTGATTTTCCTTAGTGCTATACTTGTATTCCTATGTCTTTATTCTTTGCGTATCTATCACTGGTTTTTGATTTGTGAGGTTACTATTGAGGGTATTATGTAACATCTGCGTTATATTAAGTTGTCTGGCCGCTTAAGTTTGAACGCATTCTTTACTCCTCTCCCACCAATCACACATTTTAGGCATATGGTGCCACATTTTTACATGCTTTTTTGTTGTATGAAATCCCGCTTGATTTATTTTTTACAGAAATGTTTGTTTTTACTTCTTTTGTGTTTTTACTTTTTCATCCCTTTAATATTTCTTGTAGGGCTGGTTTACTGGCCATGAACTCCCTTAGTTTTTGTTTGATGGAGAAACCCTTGACTCTTGTATTCTGAATGATAGCCTCACTGGGTAGAGTATTCTTGTGCACAGTTTTCCCTTACCAGAACTTTGAATCTATCATACCACTCTCTCTGGCTTGCAAAGTTTCTGCTGAAATATGCCTGATAGCCTTAGTGGGGTTTCTCTCATACATAACTGTCTTCTCTCTTGCTGATTTAATTTATTTTTCATCACTGCTTTTTTGCCATTTTAATTACTTTGTGTCTTGGTGTGGACCACCCTGGGTTGATTTGTTGGGGGCTCTCCATGCCTCCTGGAGCTGGAATATCTGTTTTCTTTGCTCAGATTTGGGGATTTTGGCTATTATTTCTTTGAATAAATTTTCTGCCCCTTTTCTCTCCTTCTTCCGTGGGATCCCTATAATGCAAATGCTTGATGGAGTCACTGGGTTCCCTAAGACTATTCTCGGTTTGCATAATTTTTCTTTCTCTCATTTGCTCAATTTAATTACTTTCCATTCCTCTGTCTTCCAGGTCATCAATCTGCGTTTCTCTGCTTCATCAATCCTGCTATTTACCATCAAGTGTATTTTCAATTTCATTTATTGTGTTCTTCATCTCTGATTGGTTCTTTTTCTATCTCCTTGTTAAGGGTGTCACTGATGTCCTCCAGTCTTCTCTCAAGTCCAGTGAGTATCTTTATAGTCATTATTTGAAATTCTCTGTGAGGCATATTACTTATATCCATTTTGCTTAGTTCTCTTGCTGTGATTTGGTCCTGTTTTTTTTTTTTTCCATTTGGGACATATTCTATGTCCTTACTTTATCTAACTCTCTGTGTCTGTTTCTCTGTGTTAGGAAAGTATAATGTCTCTGCTCTTGACAGTAATGGCCTTATGAAGAAGAAATCCTATAGTGCCCTACTGTGCTGCAGCTGCCCTGTTCCTGGGCCTGGTGCTCAAGGAAGTGTCTCCTATGTGTGTTGATGTGCTCTGGTGTTGAGTCCTGGCCCTTTTTGCCTTAGATCCACTCAACTGTGGAGGATCTCTTGCCTGTTGTGGCTATGTTTGGTCCCCAGTAGGGAGAAGTGCTATTTAACAGTGTGTGCTGTTCTGCTTATAAAAAGACCTGCCACTGCCACCAGAACTGAGGTCTCACAAAAATTTGATGGAGAGAAGAGGTTTGGTGGGGTTTGCACTGGTCTTCTCTGGGGAGGGGGTTCCTCAGTGCTGGACTG
The DNA here is from genome assembly GCF_017311325.1 of Ursus maritimus. Classification (NCBI taxonomy): domain Eukaryota; kingdom Metazoa; phylum Chordata; class Mammalia; order Carnivora; family Ursidae; genus Ursus; species Ursus maritimus. The sequence continues at coordinate 61,063,340 of NW_024423319.1, forward strand.
TGGTAAATGTCACTGGGAAGAACAGATCCACAGAAGCCCATGGGGGCGCGCTTGAATATAAGCAGGTTAGGTAGGGGAGTGTTGGTTTGTTTCATCCTGCATGTGGGATACTGGGGTCTTTTATGTTGGGGAAGGGGATAATGACATGTGCCAGCTCCTTTGTTCCTATGAGGTCTCCCCATGATCCCTGCCTCTCCAAATCATTCCTAGATGAGTAAATTACTCATGCCCTCCCATCTACCCCAGGCATTTCTACTCTTTTTAAGATCTTATTTATTTATTTGGAGAGAGAGAGGCACAAGTAGGGTAGAAGCAGAGAGGGGTAGTATAACAGGCTCTGTGCTAGCATGGAGCCAGAGGTGGGACTCAATCCATGACCCTGACATGACCTGAGCCAAAACCAAGGATCAGATATTTAATTGACTGATCCCTTAGGATGCCCCTGCTGACACATTTTTTTCAAACCGCTGTCTCTGTGCTGTATGTTTGCAGTGATGTTCAAGTGCTTTCTCTTTGGGGAAAGGATGCCACTTCTTAATGCCTTCTGTGTTCTCCTAGAGCTAAGCCTAGCTAATTTTTTAAATACCAGGCTTTAAGTCTTCCTGGTAGTGAGAACTGATAAAAATCTGGCCCTTCTCGCTTTTGAAACCAAATGTTAAGGGAAATTCATCTTATCCATGTGGGCTCCCAGGCATCAAAATCTGTTTTTCACGCCTTCTCGGCTACTGGCTGCCTGCCCACTGTGTAAGAGAACTGTCCATTTCAATCCCAAGTGCATATATATCCTTCATAAATTCCTTGATGTGGCCTCTTTTTACCTTTAGTTGTGGAGTTTGGTCTTTTTCTGGGGTATTTTATGGTGATGTGATTTTTATCTGGTTTGTATCCATGGGACAAGGGAGACTATTAGGGTCCTCCTATTCCACCATTTTCCAGCTTCTTCTATTGTTAACATTTTTATTATGATTATATGAAGTGTGGCCCTTGGCCTCCAGTACATACTCTGATCTAATTATTCTATCTTGTCAGCCACCTTCCTGTCGAGACCCTTCCAAAAATCCTCCCCTTAGCTGTAGAGAGCTTAGGCTGGATATTTAAATGTGAGGCATCAACCTCCTTGGTGGGAGAAAGTAGGTATCCCTTTTTATGTTTTGTTTTAATAAACAAAGTTATTATAAACACTAACCCTAATTTGTTATCTAAGTCTCTAAAATTTTTTTTGCTTTTTTCTCTGTTAACGCATCTCCTTTGGATGTGTTTTCGAAGATCACTGAAAACATGAACTAGACTGGAAACCAGTATAGGTGTTCCTCAAAATGTAAGAATAAAAACGCTAATTTCACCATTTGTTATTTACTAAATAAATAAATAAATAAATAAAACACTAATTCAAGTAAAATGATATGCAATTACATTTTATTGCAGCATTATTCATAGACAAGATAGTGAAGCAACCAAGTGTCCATTCATAGATGAAAATTTAAAGAAGATTTGGATATATTTATACAACAGAATATTGCTCGTCATAAAAGAGAATCAGAACCTTGCCATTTGCAATAACATGAATGGACCTAGAGGGTATTATGCTAAGTGAAATATGTTACAGATAGAACAAATACTGTATGATTTCACTTATATGATTTCACTTATATTAGGAATCTAAAAACAAAACAAATGAACATACACAAACAAACAAAAACAGACACTCAAAAACAGGGAAAAGCCAATGGGTTGGTTTCGGGTGGGAGGTGGTGGGATGGGTGAAATAGATGATGAAGAATTAAGAGGTGAAAACTTACCATTCTAAAATAAATAAGGCATGGAGATAAAAAGTACAGCATAGGGAGAATAGTCAAGAATATTGCTAATGACATTGTGGGATGAAAATGGTCACTCACACTTATGGTGGCACTGAGTAATCTATAGAATTGTTAAATCAATATGTTGTACATCTGAAATTAATATAACATTATATGCTAATTAAACCTCAATTTTTTATTTAAATTCAATTTAGTTACATATAGCCTATTACCAGTTTCAGCAGAAGATCTGCATCATCAATCACATACATTAATACTGCCCATTACACCAAGTGCTCCCCTCTTAATTCCCATCACTGAATGCCCTATCCCCACCAACCTCACCTCCAGTAACCCTCAGTTTGTGCCCCATAGTTAAGAGTTTGTTATGGTATCCCTCCCTCTCTGTTTTTATCTTATTTTAGTTTCCATCCCTTCCCTATGTTCATCTGTTTTATTCTTAATTTCCACTTATAAGTGAAATCATATGGTATTTGTCTTTCTGGCTGACTTATTTTGCTTAACATAATACCTTCTAGTCCTCTCCTCCCACGTGGTTTGCAAATGGCAAGATTTCATTCTTTTTGCTGGTTGGGTAATTATTCCATGTGTGTGTGTGTGTGTGTGTGTGTGTGTGTGTGTATCATTTATATATATATCACATTATATATTTACCACATCTTCTTTATCCATTCATCTGTCGATGGACATCTGGACTCTTTTTCAAATTTTGGCTATTATGGACACTGCTGCTATAACATTGGGTGCATGTGCTCTTTGGAATCAGATATGTTTTGTATCCTTTGGATAAATACCTGGTAGTGAAATTGCTGGGTCATAAGGTTGTTCTATTTTTTAACTTTTAGGGAACCTCCAACTTATTTTCCACGGTGGCTGCACCAGTTTGCATTCCCATTAACAGTGTAAGAGGGTTCACCTTTCCCTCATCCTCGCCAACATCTGTTGTTTCCTGACTTGTTAATTTCCTTATCTGTAAAAGCGGATATGAGGACTAAATAATATTTTCCATGTAAAGGTTTAGAATATTCCTGAGACTTAACTTAGTTAATTAACTAGCTAATAAATAGTATATTTATTATTATTATAAATATATTATTATGATCATATTAAATATATATAATATAAATATATGATTATGATTATTATATCACCATCATTATATGCTATCTAATATAGCATGTTAAGGTTGGATTACTATATCTTTTTCAATTCTTCTTAAACTTTTCTCTGTCACTGTCAAATTCATAGCGCCAGAAACAATGCCTTTTCATATTAGAGGCATTCAAAGTACCCAATGTCTGATTGACTGACTGACCAATACCCATTTCTAGCAGTTCAGTTGAATAATTCTAGACATCAAGAGTTGACTTATCAAGTGAACTTGGTTTTCTCTCTCCTCTCTCTCTCTCTCTCTCCCTCTCCTCCTCCCCTCTACCTTCCCTCTCTCTGTCCCCCAATCCTAAGTCTGTGAATATGTTACCTTACATGATAAAAGGGACTTTGTTATTAAGTATGATTAAGGACACAAACCTTGAAGTGATTAAGTTATCTTGGATTGTCCGAACAGGTCCAATCTAACCACGCTCTATTCTTAAAAGTGGGAGAAACTTCATGCACTGTGGTCAGAAGGGAATGTAATTAAAGAATGGTCAGAGCAATGCAATTGCTTGATTTGAAGATGAGGATAATGGACCCTGAGCCAAGGCATGTAGTTGGTCTCTAGAAAGCTTGAGAAGCAAGGAAATGGAATATCCCCCAGAGTTCCTCAGAAAGGAACACAGCCACTTGATTTTGGCCTGTTGAGACCCATGTTCAACTTCCAAGCTATAGAAGTTTGCAGTTGTGATGAAAGGTTATTTGGGCAAAAATTGTCCTTACCTCTTTGAACTTCTGATCTCCCCATCTCTATCAGGAATATAGATCTAATGTCTACCCAAGATACTCTGATTGCCCAAGGGAAGTAGAATGAATTTATATTCTAAAGAAAGGGCAAAGATTTTATAGCACCTTCTCCTTCCTTCTTCCTTTTTTTATCTTTAGAATCATAATTACCAACTCATTATAGACCACAGCCAAACATCCAGCTCGAGCACTTTTCATGCACAATTCTTCCTTTGGAGATGCTCTCCACCTGATTTCAAAAGGTCTGCTTGGTTAGAATATCCCAATTTGTTTTTGTTTAGCAAATGCCTTTCAGTAATATATTGGGAACCTGTTTGTTCCACTTTGCTCTTCTGGTAGAATTTTCAGCTTAATAAAAGAAAGAGACACACAGGTAGCAGAGCAGTTATAAAATTTTTCAAGTCACATTTCTTGCTCACAGGGTCAAAAAGCCTGCATGGCTCCCTTTTCAAACACAGCTACTATCTCTTTTCTCCTAAAATCAGCTAGAAGGATTATGGAACTAGAAAATGATCTTCTTCAAGCATATTCCTGAAGCCAATAGAAATTTCTTGTCTCACTCACCAGGGGCTATCTGCAAATTTAATTGTCTGAAGAGATAGCTCTGAAAACATATCATAGAGAGATATTTTAACTGCAAGAATAGCATCTATCATCCTGCCATCTCCAACACTCCACTTCTCCTAAACTCTTCTCTTCCCTTTTACAAACCCCTCTCATTCCCCCCTTATTTCTTCTTCTCTCTCATCGCTTTACCCCTTTCTATTCTTCTCTTATGCAATAGAAAGCCACTTGCTTTTGTCTAAGTGAAAGCTTCTAGATCGAACCATCTAGCTGGTTAGAGGATTCAAGTACAGATTATGGCTTTTCTGAGCATTTGCATGCTTGATTATTTTTATAATAATTTTTATTATGTTATGTTAGTCACCATACAGTACATCCCTAGTTTTGATGGCAATGTTTCATCATTCATTACTTGTGCATAACACCCACTGCACCATGCAATACGTGCCCCGTTAATACCCATCACCGCCTCATCCTCAATCCTCCAACCCCTCTCTCTGAAGACTTCAGTTTGTTTCCAGAGTCCAAGTCTCTCAATGGTTTCATTACTCTTTCTGCTTCTTCCCCTTTCTTCTTCCCTTTCTTCTCCTACCGATATTCCTATTACTTATGTTCCATAAATGAGTGAAACCATATGACAATCAAGGTCTTTTCTCTGCTTGACATATTTCACTTAGCTTTATCTCCTCCGAGTCCATCCATGTTGCTTTACAAAATGTTGTGAAATCATTCACTCGATGGCTGAGTAATATTCTGTCATATATATGGACCACATCTTCTTAATCCAGTCATCTGTTGAAGGGGCATCTCGCTCTTTCACACTTCAGCTATCGCGGGACAAAATGTTGCTATGAACATTGTGGTGCATATGGCCCTTCTCTTCCATAGTTTGTATCTCTGGGGAAATAAATACCCTAGTGCATTGCTGGGTCATAGGCTAGCTCTATTTTTAACTTTTTAAGGACCTCCATACTGTTTTCCAAAGTGGCTGTGCCAACTTGATTCCCACAAAAGTGTAAGAGGGATCCCCTTTCTCCCATCCTCTCCAACATTTTTGTTGTTTCCTGCCTTGTCAATCTTTGCCATCCTAACTATTGTAAAGGTGTATGTCAATGTGGTTTGATTTGAGATTTCCCTGAAGGCTAATGATTTTGAACATTTTTCATGTACAAAGCCATTTGTATGTCTTCATTGGAAAAGTGTCTGTTCATATATTCTGCCCATTTTTTTATTTGATTATTTGTGTCCCACATGTAAAAATGGGCAGAAGATATGAACAGACACTTTTCCAATGAAGACATACAAATAGCTAAGAGACACATGAAAAAATGTTCGAAATCATTAGGCATCAGGGAAATTCAAATCAAAATCACACTAAGATACCTCGTTACACCAGTTAGAATGGTAAAAATTGGCAAGGCAAGAAACAACAATTGTTGGAGAGGGTGTGGAGAAAGGGGATCCCTCCTACATTGTTGTTGGGAATGAAAGTTGGTACAGCCACTCTGGAAAACAGTGTGGAGGTCCCTTTAAATGTTAAAAATAGAGCTACCCTATGATCCAGCCATTGCACTACTGCGTATTTACCCCAAAGATACAGACGTAGTGAAGTGAAGGGCCTTATGCACCCCAATGTTCATAGCAGCTCTGTCCACAATAGCTAAATCGTGGAAGGAGCTGAAATGCCCTTCAACAGATGACTGGATTAAGAAGATGGGGTCCATATATACAATGGAATGTTACTCAGCTATCAAAAAGAAGAATTTCTCAACAATTGCTGCAACATGGAGAGATAATACTAAATGAAATAAGTCAAGCAGAGAAAGACAATTATCATATGGTTTCTCTCGTCTGTGGAACATAAGAAGTAGGAAGATCGTTAGGAGAAGAAAGGGATAAATAAGGGGGGTAATCAGAAGGGGGAATGAAGCATGAGAGACTATGGACTCTGATAAACAAACTGAGGGCTTCAGAGGGGAGGGTGTGGTGGAATGGAATAGGCTGGTGATGGGTAGTAAGGAGGGCATGTATTGCATGGTGCACTGTGTGTTATATGCAACTAATGAATTATGGAACTTTACATCAAAAACCAGGGATGTACTGTATGGTGACTAACATAATATAATAAAAAATTTTATTATACAAAATAAAATAAATAAAAATAAAAATATTATTATAAAAAAGAAGGAATATAACAAGAGTCACAGAAGGACACTATATAATAACAAAGAGGGCATAAAAACAGGAGAATATAGCAATTGTAAATATTTATGTACCCAAAACAGGAGCACTAAAATGCATAAAACAGTTAATAACATAACGAGACAGAAATAATCAATAGTAATACAAGAATAATAGGGAAATTTAGCACCTCACTTACACCGTTGGGAGATGATCCAAACAGAAAATAAATAAGGAGGAGAGGCTGGGGAGGATGGTGGAGTAGGAGGACTCTAAGCTCACCACGTCCCACGTTTACAACTGGATATCACTTACACCCAGATAAATAAACCAGAGAGCAATCTGAAGACTGGCAGTACAACCTTCAAAACTAAATGTAGAGTATTAGCCACATTGGAGAGATTAGGAAGGGCAGAAATGGTGGTCAGGAGATGTCCACAAGAGGGAGGGAGCTGCTGCCATGGAGAGAGGAAAGCACCGGTGTATCCACACAGAGAAAACTAATCTCCATAATATCTGGTATTGAAAACCAAGGAGGCTTTATTCCATGAGTTTATATAACCAGTGGAACTTGGATCCTGGAGCTTTAAAAGTCATCTGACTCAGCAGTGGGTGAGCCAAGAAGGCAAGTGATAGCCAATTCCCGACCCTTAGGAGACAACAGCTGGAACAAGGTTACATAGAACTGACATCTTGTGTAACAGGAAGGAGATCTGTTTATACTAACTTCAGAACATATTGGGGGACTTCTCTAGGAACAAAGGAGCTGGAGGGACCATTTTCTTCCCCAAACCCAAGCATAAATACAGAGTCACCTGAGGGAGGTGGTGCTACACAAACACTTGTTACTTAACCTGCTAGCAGTGCACTTCACCCATGTGTTCTACTGAATATTCATCCACACTAAGACTACTGGTCTCAGCCCTGGGCTCAGTGCAAATATTATTAAAACTGCATGTGTTCCACCTAACCACTGCTTTGTGCTGCCCCCTGTGGCCACTTTACTTCAGGGGATCTGGCCTAGGACTAGTGGCTCAGAGAAAATTTTGATAAATCCGCACGCATGATCTCCTAGCTATATACACAAATGCCATGTGCCCTGGGCCACTACCACTGCCACCACATGCTGCAACCCAGCAGCCACTGGGCTGTGGGGGATCCAGCCTGGAACTAGCAGGTTAGATCAAATTTTTCTAACACTGCCACCCCATCCCTGAGCTCTTCTGTGCTCACACCCTCTCAGAGCCAGCCTTCCTGGGTCTCACTAACATCACAGAGAGCAAGCACAGCCCATGACAGGCAAAGTCAGGATAGACATCTCAAGTGAAAGGAAAAGCAATAGATACAATAGCAGGACAAAAGCAACATACAAAGAGACACTCCCAGAAGTGCCAGTTTCTGGTGAAGGGAAGGCACTGTACTACAGGGCACTACAGGAGATCTTCTTCATAAAGCCATTTTTTTCAAGAGCAGATGATGTAGCTGACTCTCTTAACACACAGAAACAGACACAGAGAGATAGACAAAATGAAGAGACAAAGAAAGATATCCCAAATGAAAGAACAGGACAAAATCACAGCAGGAGATCAAAGCAAAAGAGGAATAAGTAATATGCCTAATATAGAATTTAAAGTAATGATCATAAAGATACTCACTGGGCTTCAGAAAAGGGCAGAGGACATTAGCAAGACCCTTGACAAAGATTAAAAAAACCCAACTTATTAGAGATGAAGAATTCAATAAATGAAATTTAAAATACAAGAGATGAAATGAATTATCCTCAGTGACCTGGAGGATAGAGCAATGGAAAATAATCAAGCTGATCAAGTGAGAGACAAGAAAATATGGCATAATGACAATAGACTTAGAGAATTCAGTGACTCCATCAAGTATAATAATATTCTCATTATAGGTATTCCAGAAGAAGAAGAGAGAGAAAGGGACAGAGACTGTATTTGAAGAAATAATAGCTGAAAATGTCCCGAATCAGGTGAGGGAAACAGAGATCCATATTCAGGAAGTACAGAGATCCCCCAACAAATTCAACTCAAGGAGGTCTACACCAAGGTACATAATAACTAAAATGGGGGAAAAGTGATTTAAAAAATTTTAAGGGTTGCAAGAGAAGACAGTTGCATGCAAACGAAACTCCATGAGGCTATCAGCTGATCTTTCAGCAGAAACTTGTAGACCAGAAAATAAGGGTATGAAGTATTCAAGGTGCAGAAAGGAAGGGATGTCTAGCTAGCTCAGTCAATATAACATATAACTTTTGATCTTGGGGTTGTGAATTTGGGCCCCACATTAGGTGTAGCGATTACTTAAAAATAAAATATTTTAAAAAATCAAAACAAAATAACAACCAAAAGTGTGAAAAGAGAAAAATATGCAGCCAATAATACTTTATCCAGCAAGGCTATCATTCAGAATAGACAGAGAGTTTCCCAAACAAATAAAAGTTAAAAGAAGTCATGGACACTAAACCAGCCCTACAAGAAAGGTTAAGGGGGATTCTGTGAGTGTACAACAAACAAACAAAAACGTAAGTAAAAGTAAGGAAAATAAGCGCAAGAGAAAAAAATACATATATCTGTAAAAGTCAGTCAAGAAAAACAAAAACCAAAGGGATATAAAATGTCATACCAAGTATCCGAAATGTGGAAGAGAGAGGAGTAAGAATGAATTCATCATTAAGCAATCATCTGCTTAATATAGACTGCTACATGAAGATGTTATATATAAAATGAATGGTAACCACAAATCAAAATACAGTAACAGATATGAAAAAAATAAAGAGTAAAGAACCCAAGTATATCACTAAAGAAAACAAGAAACCATGAAAGAGAGAAAGAGGAGAAAGAATCAGGAAAAAAGCTACAAAAAAAGTAACACAAGAGAAGTAACAAAATGGCAAAAAGTACACATCTATCAAGAATTACTTTGGCTGTAGATGGACTAAATGCTCCCCACTCAAAAGACTCAGGATGTTAGAGTGAATACAATAAACCAGACCCATCCATACTCTGCCTATAAGAGTTTCATTTCACACCTAAAGACACTTGCACATTGAAAGTGAGGTGATGGAGAAATATTTATCATACAAATGGAAGTCAAAAGAAAGAGTAGCGAGAGTTATATCAAACAAAATAGACTTTAAAACAAAGTCTGGGAGGGAAAAGATGGAGGAGTAGGGGTCCCCTTTTTAAGCTGGTCCCCTGACTCGAGCTGGTTATGTACCAGACCACCCTGAAAACCAACAGAATCAGCCTGAGACGCAGGTGGATACATCTTGACCTCTACAAATGAACATCTCCAGCGCTGAGCATTGAGGTACGAAGTGGGGAGCCGTGTCCTCGCACAGATATCGGAAGATAAATGGAAGGGGGAGGGACCCGCTGCACTTGGCTGCTGGGAATCAGTAGCCACCTGCACTGGGAAGTGGGCCAAAAGAGCTCCGGAGTGCTCACTGGAACAGGACTAAAAACAGGAGCTTGGGAGTGCGAGCGTCCAAACTAAAAACCGGAGCTCTGGAGTGCATACTTGAACTAGACTGAAACCGGGAGCTCAGGAGCGCTCCCACGACCAGACCAAAAACTGGAGCTCCAGAGTGCTCACTGGAACTGGACTAAATCTGGGAATTTGGGAGTGAGCGCATGTCCAGACTGACAACTGGAGCTCCAGAGAGCACACTCAAACTAGACTGAAACCGAGACCTCGGGAGCGCACGCATGAACAGACCGAAAACAGGCACTCCAGAGTGTGCGTGAACCACACTGAAACAGAGAGCTTTGGAGCACTCGCGGGAACTGGGGGCAGCTGGTGGTGTTAGAAACACAAACGACAGAGATGTGTGGGCCCTGGAAGTGAGGGCTGGGACACCGGGTGTGGGGTGAACAACGTGGGACGCTGCATGGTTTTTGGCAGCACTAACAGAAACAAAGTTAAAGAGGCCAGGAGAGCTCAGCGGACAGCGGACTGCAATCTCTCTGTTCTTAGACAGAGGCTAGGATTCGGCCACTGCTGCTCTGACTCTCAGAAGAGCCACAGAAAACTGCCAGGGAAAGCCACCAGAGAAGAAAAGCATGAAAATACCAGCTCACTTTGTGCCCATCCCAATCCCCCCTTGCAGGGCACAGGGTGACTCTACCCAAACAGGGTTGCCTGAATATCAGCACGGCAGGCCCCTCCCCCAGAAGACAGGCTGAAAAATCAAGAAGCCCGCATCCCTAAGGTCCCTATAAAACAAGTGCACACTGCCTGGGTCCTGGTCAATAATTTGGGCTCTGGGCATCCCTGCTACCTCTCTTCATCAGAATAACAAGGAGGAGAAACCCTCAACAATGAAAGGACACAGAGACTGTGGCCTCTGCCACAGAACTGATGGATATGGATATAACCAAACTATCAGAAATGGAGTTTAGAGTAACAATGGTCAAGATGATGTGTAGACTTGAAAAAAAATATTAACGAAAATATTAACAAAAATATACAATCTATAAGGGCAGAAATGAGAGCAAATCTGGCAGAAATTAAACATGCTATGAATCAAATGCAGTCAAAACTAGATGCTCTGACGGCCAGGGTAAATGAGGTAGAAGGACAAATTAGTGAATTGGAGGATGGGATGGTAGAAGAGAAAGTTAAAACAGAAACTTGGCTAAAAGAATCCAGTCTCAAGGATGTAGATTACTGACTCAATAAAACGTTCCAGTGTCAGAATCATTGGCATCCCCAAGGGTGTGGAGAAAGAGAGAGGTCTAGAAGAGTTATTTGAACAAATTGTAGCTGAAATCTTCCCTAATCTAGCAAAGGAAACAAGCATTCGTGTCTAAGAGGCAGAAAGTACACTTCCCAAGGTCAACCATGACAAACCTACACCACGACATATCGTAGTGCATTTCGCAAATATTAGCTCCAAGGATACAGTATTGAAAGCGGACAGGGTGAAGAAATTATTCACATACGGAGACAAAAATATTAGAATAATGTTAGACCTGTCTACACAGACCTGGAATGAGAGGAAGTGTTGGCAGGATATTTTTAAAGCTCTATCCAAGGAAAACATGCAGCCAAGAATCCTTTATCCAGCAAGGCTGTCATTCAGAATTGATGGAGAGATTAGGAACTTCCAGGATCGGCAGAACTGACCAAAATCGTAACCACGAAACCAGCCCTACAGGAGATATTAAGGGGGGTTCTATAAAAGTAAAAAGGCCCCAAGAGTGATACAGAACAGAGAGTTACAATCTATAGAAACAAAGAATTTACAGGCAACATGACCTCTTTAAAATCCTATCTCTCAATAATCACTCACAATGTGAATGGCCTAAATGCTCCCATAAAATGACACAGGGTTGCAGATTGGATAAAAAGACATGACCCATCCATTTGCCCTCTACAAGAGACTCATCTTGAACCTAAAGATACATCCAGACTGAAAGTGAAGGGATGGAAAACCATTTTTCATGCCATACCTCAAAAGAAAGCTGGGGTAGCAATTCTCATATCAGACAGATTAGATTTTAAACTAAAGACTATAGTTAGAGATACAGAAGAGCACTATATTATTCTTAAAGGATGTATCCAACAAGTGGATATGACAATTATAAATATCTATGCCCCCAACAGACGAGCAACAAGATACACAAGCCAACTCTTAACCAGAAAAAAGAGACATATAGATAAAAATACGTTAAAAGAAGGGGACCTCAACACTCCACTCTCAGCAATAGACAGGTCACCTAAGCAGAAAATCAACAAAGAAATAAGAGCGTTGAATGACATACTAGACCAGATGGACCTCATAGATATATAAAGAACACTACATGCCAGAACAACAGAATACACCTTCTATTCTAATGCACATTGAACTTTATCCAGAATAGACCATAGACTGGGTTACAAAACAGGTCTCGGCTGATACCAAGAGACTGAAATTATTCCCAGCATACTCTCAGACCACAATGCTTTGAAATTAGAACTCAATCACAAGGAAAAATTTGGAAGAAACTCAAGCACTTGGAAGCTAAGAACCATTCTGCTCAAGTATGATTGGGTAAATCAGGAGATTAAAAATCAATTTAAACAATTTATGGGGGCCAACAAGAATGAAAACATAATGGTCCAAAACCTATGGGACACTGCAAAGGCAGTCCTAAGTAGAAAATACATAGCCATCCAAGCCTTACTCAAAAGAATAGAAAAATTTAAAATGCAGTTTTTATATCCTCACCTCAAGAAGCTGGAACAGCAATAGAAGTACAGCCTTAATCCACAGACAAGAAAGCAGTTGATCAAGATTAGAGCAGAGATCAATGAATTAGAAACCAGGAGCACAGTAGAGCAGATCAACAGAACTAGAAGCTGGTTCTTTGAAAGAATAAATAAGATCGATAAGCCACTGACGAGACTTATTCAAAAGAATACAAAGAGGACCCAAATTCATAAAATTATGAATGAAAGGGGAGAGGTCACAACCAACACCAGTAAAATAGGAAGGATCATTAGAAACTGTTATGAACAACGTTGTGCCAATAAATTAAAAAACCTGGAAGAAATGGATGCCTTCTTGGAAACCTATAAACTACCAAGACTGAAACAGGGAGAAATTAATTTTTAAACATACTGATTAATTATGAAGAGATTGAAGCAGTGATCAAAAACCTCCCAAGAAACAAGAGTCCAGCGCCTGGCGGATTCCCCGGGGAATTCTACCAAACATTCAAAGAAGAAATAATACCTATTCTCCTGAAGCTGTTTCAAAAAAGAGAAACAGAAGGAAAACTACCAAACTAATTCTATAAGGCCAGTATTACCTTGATCCCCAAACCAGGAAAAGACCCCATCAAAAAGGAGAATTATAAACCGATTTCCCTGTTGAATATGGACGGCAAAATTCTCAACAAGATCCTAGCTAATAGGAGCCAACAGTACATTAAAAGGATTATCCATCATGACCAAGTGGGATTCATCTCTGGGATACAAGGGTGTTTCAACATTTGCAAATTGATCAGTGCGATAGATTATATCAACAAGAAAAGACTCAAGAACCATATGATCCTCTCCATTGATGCAGAAAAAGCATTTGACAAAATACAGCATCCTTTCCTGATTAAAACCCTTCAGAGTGTAGGGATAGAGGGTACATTCCTCAATTTCATAAAAACCATCTATGAAAAGCCTACAGCAAATATCATTCTCAATGGGGAAAAGTTGAAAACATTCCCCTTAAGATCAGGAACACGACAAGGATGCCTACTTTCACCATTATTATTCAACATAGTACTAGAAGTCCTTGCAACAGCAATCAGACAACAAAAAGGGATAAAATGTATCCAAATCAGCAAAGAAGAAGTCAAACTGTCTCTCTTTTCAGATGATGTGATACTCTCTATGGAAAACTGAAAAGACTCCACCCCCAAATTACTAGAAGTTATAGAGCAATTCAGTAATGTGGCAGGATACAACATCAATGCTCAGAAATCAGTTGCATTTCTGTACACGAACAATGAGACAGAAGAAAGAGAAATTAGGGAATCCATTCCATTTACAATAGCACCAAAAATCATACATTATGTCAGAATTAACTTAACCAGAGACGTAAAGGACCTATATTCTAGAAACTACAAATCACTCTTGAAAGACACTGAAGAAGACACAAAAAGATGGAAAAATATTCCATGCTCATGGATCGGAAGAATTAATATAGTTAAAATATTTATGCTACCCAGAGCAATCTACACTTTCAATGCCATCCCAATCAAAATACCAATGACATTTTTCAAAGAACTGGAACAAACAACCCTTAAATTTGTGTGGAACCAGAAAAGACCCCAATTGCCAAGGAATTGTTGAAAAGGAAAAACAAGGCTGGGGTCATCACGTTTTTGGATCAAGCTATACTACAAAGCTGCGATCACAAAGACAGCATGGTACTGGCACAAAAACAGACACATAGACCAATGGAACAGAATAAAGAATCCAGAAATGGACCCCCGGCTCTTTGGGCAACTGATCTTTGACAAAGCAGGAAAAAACATCCAGTGGAAAAAAAACAGTCTCATCAATAAATGGTGAACAGATACTTTTCCAAT
>NW_024423319.1:61077909-61080393 GCF_017311325.1 Ursus maritimus
CACAGACAAGAAAGCAGTTGATCAAGATTAGAGCAGAGATCAATGAATTAGAAACCAGGAGCACAGTAGAGCAGATCAACAGAACTAGAAGCTGGTTCTTTGAAAGAATAAATAAGATCGATAAGCCACTGACGAGACTTATTCAAAAGAATACAAAGAGGACCCAAATTCATAAAATTATGAATGAAAGGGGAGAGGTCACAACCAACACCAGTAAAATAGGAAGGATCATTAGAAACTGTTATGAACAACGTTGTGCCAATAAATTAAAAAACCTGGAAGAAATGGATGCCTTCTTGGAAACCTATAAACTACCAAGACTGAAACAGGGAGAAATTAATTTTTAAACATACTGATTAATTATGAAGAGATTGAAGCAGTGATCAAAAACCTCCCAAGAAACAAGAGTCCAGCGCCTGGCGGATTCCCCGGGGAATTCTACCAAACATTCAAAGAAGAAATAATACCTATTCTCCTGAAGCTGTTTCAAAAAAGAGAAACAGAAGGAAAACTACCAAACTAATTCTATAAGGCCAGTATTACCTTGATCCCCAAACCAGGAAAAGACCCCATCAAAAAGGAGAATTATAAACCGATTTCCCTGTTGAATATGGACGGCAAAATTCTCAACAAGATCCTAGCTAATAGGAGCCAACAGTACATTAAAAGGATTATCCATCATGACCAAGTGGGATTCATCTCTGGGATACAAGGGTGTTTCAACATTTGCAAATTGATCAGTGCGATAGATTATATCAACAAGAAAAGACTCAAGAACCATATGATCCTCTCCATTGATGCAGAAAAAGCATTTGACAAAATACAGCATCCTTTCCTGATTAAAACCCTTCAGAGTGTAGGGATAGAGGGTACATTCCTCAATTTCATAAAAACCATCTATGAAAAGCCTACAGCAAATATCATTCTCAATGGGGAAAAGTTGAAAACATTCCCCTTAAGATCAGGAACACGACAAGGATGCCTACTTTCACCATTATTATTCAACATAGTACTAGAAGTCCTTGCAACAGCAATCAGACAACAAAAAGGGATAAAATGTATCCAAATCAGCAAAGAAGAAGTCAAACTGTCTCTCTTTTCAGATGATGTGATACTCTCTATGGAAAACTGAAAAGACTCCACCCCCAAATTACTAGAAGTTATAGAGCAATTCAGTAATGTGGCAGGATACAACATCAATGCTCAGAAATCAGTTGCATTTCTGTACACGAACAATGAGACAGAAGAAAGAGAAATTAGGGAATCCATTCCATTTACAATAGCACCAAAAATCATACATTATGTCAGAATTAACTTAACCAGAGACGTAAAGGACCTATATTCTAGAAACTACAAATCACTCTTGAAAGACACTGAAGAAGACACAAAAAGATGGAAAAATATTCCATGCTCATGGATCGGAAGAATTAATATAGTTAAAATATTTATGCTACCCAGAGCAATCTACACTTTCAATGCCATCCCAATCAAAATACCAATGACATTTTTCAAAGAACTGGAACAAACAACCCTTAAATTTGTGTGGAACCAGAAAAGACCCCAATTGCCAAGGAATTGTTGAAAAGGAAAAACAAGGCTGGGGTCATCACGTTTTTGGATCAAGCTATACTACAAAGCTGCGATCACAAAGACAGCATGGTACTGGCACAAAAACAGACACATAGACCAATGGAACAGAATAAAGAATCCAGAAATGGACCCCCGGCTCTTTGGGCAACTGATCTTTGACAAAGCAGGAAAAAACATCCAGTGGAAAAAAAACAGTCTCATCAATAAATGGTGAACAGATACTTTTCCAATGAAGACATACAAATGGCTAACAGACACATGAAAACATCTTCAACATCATTAGCCATCAGGGAAATTCAAATCAAAACCACAATAAGATACCACCTTTCGCCAGTTAGAATGGCAAAAGTTGACAAGGCAGAAACAACAAATGTTGGAGAGGATGTGGGGAAAGGAGATTCCTCTTACATTGTTGGTGGGAGTGCAAATTGGTGCAGCAACTTTGGAAAACAGTGTGGAGGTCCCTTAAACAGTTAAAAATAGAGCTACCCTATGACCGAGCCATTGCACTACTAGGTATTTACCCCAAAAATACAGACGTAGTGAAGAGAAGGGACATATGCACCCCAATGTCCATAGCAGCATGGTACACAATAGCTAAAGTGTGGAAGGAGCCGAGATGCCCTTCAACAGATGACTGGATTAAGAAGTTGTGATCCAGGGGTGCCTGGGTGGCGCAGTCGTTAGGCGGCTGCCTTCGGCTCAGGGCGTGATCCTGGCATTCCGGGATCGAGTCCCACATCGGGCTTCTCCACTGGGAGCCTGCTTCTTCCTCTCCCACTCCCTCTGCTTGTGTTCCCTCTCTCGCTGGCTGTCTCTGTCTCATAAATAAATAAAATCTTTAAAAAAAAAAGAAGTCGTGATCCATATATACAATGGAATATTACTCAGCCA
>NW_024423319.1:61080403-61107927 GCF_017311325.1 Ursus maritimus
ACCTATTCTCCTGAAGCTGTTTCAAAAAAGAGAAACAGAAGGAAAACTACCAAACTAATTCTATAAGGCCAGTATTACCTTGATCCCCAAACCAGGAAAAGACCCCATCAAAAAGGAGAATTATAAACCGATTTCCCTGTTGAATATGGACGGCAAAATTCTCAACAAGATCCTAGCTAATAGGAGCCAACAGTACATTAAAAGGATTATCCATCATGACCAAGTGGGATTCATCTCTGGGATACAAGGGTGTTTCAACATTTGCAAATTGATCAGTGCGATAGATTATATCAACAAGAAAAGACTCAAGAACCATATGATCCTCTCCATTGATGCAGAAAAAGCATTTGACAAAATACAGCATCCTTTCCTGATTAAAACCCTTCAGAGTGTAGGGATAGAGGGTACATTCCTCAATTTCATAAAAACCATCTATGAAAAGCCTACAGCAAATATCATTCTCAATGGGGAAAAGTTGAAAACATTCCCCTTAAGATCAGGAACACGACAAGGATGCCTACTTTCACCATTATTATTCAACATAGTACTAGAAGTCCTTGCAACAGCAATCAGACAACAAAAAGGGATAAAATGTATCCAAATCAGCAAAGAAGAAGTCAAACTGTCTCTCTTTTCAGATGATGTGATACTCTCTATGGAAAACTGAAAAGACTCCACCCCCAAATTACTAGAAGTTATAGAGCAATTCAGTAATGTGGCAGGATACAACATCAATGCTCAGAAATCAGTTGCATTTCTGTACACGAACAATGAGACAGAAGAAAGAGAAATTAGGGAATCCATTCCATTTACAATAGCACCAAAAATCATACATTATGTCAGAATTAACTTAACCAGAGACGTAAAGGACCTATATTCTAGAAACTACAAATCACTCTTGAAAGACACTGAAGAAGACACAAAAAGATGGAAAAATATTCCATGCTCATGGATCGGAAGAATTAATATAGTTAAAATATTTATGCTACCCAGAGCAATCTACACTTTCAATGCCATCCCAATCAAAATACCAATGACATTTTTCAAAGAACTGGAACAAACAACCCTTAAATTTGTGTGGAACCAGAAAAGACCCCAATTGCCAAGGAATTGTTGAAAAGGAAAAACAAGGCTGGGGTCATCACGTTTTTGGATCAAGCTATACTACAAAGCTGCGATCACAAAGACAGCATGGTACTGGCACAAAAACAGACACATAGACCAATGGAACAGAATAAAGAATCCAGAAATGGACCCCCGGCTCTTTGGGCAACTGATCTTTGACAAAGCAGGAAAAAACATCCAGTGGAAAAAAAACAGTCTCATCAATAAATGGTGAACAGATACTTTTCCAATGAAGACATACAAATGGCTAACAGACACATGAAAACATCTTCAACATCATTAGCCATCAGGGAAATTCAAATCAAAACCACAATAAGATACCACCTTTCGCCAGTTAGAATGGCAAAAGTTGACAAGGCAGAAACAACAAATGTTGGAGAGGATGTGGGGAAAGGAGATTCCTCTTACATTGTTGGTGGGAGTGCAAATTGGTGCAGCAACTTTGGAAAACAGTGTGGAGGTCCCTTAAACAGTTAAAAATAGAGCTACCCTATGACCGAGCCATTGCACTACTAGGTATTTACCCCAAAAATACAGACGTAGTGAAGAGAAGGGACATATGCACCCCAATGTCCATAGCAGCATGGTACACAATAGCTAAAGTGTGGAAGGAGCCGAGATGCCCTTCAACAGATGACTGGATTAAGAAGTTGTGATCCAGGGGTGCCTGGGTGGCGCAGTCGTTAGGCGGCTGCCTTCGGCTCAGGGCGTGATCCTGGCATTCCGGGATCGAGTCCCACATCGGGCTTCTCCACTGGGAGCCTGCTTCTTCCTCTCCCACTCCCTCTGCTTGTGTTCCCTCTCTCGCTGGCTGTCTCTGTCTCATAAATAAATAAAATCTTTAAAAAAAAAAGAAGTCGTGATCCATATATACAATGGAATATTACTCAGCCATCAAAAAGAATGATTTCTCAACATTTGCTACAACTTGAATGGGACTGGAGGAGATAATGCTAAATGAACTAAGTCAAGCAGAGAAAGACAATTATCATATGGTTTCACTCATTTTTGGAACACAAGAACTAAGAAGATCGGTTGGGGTAGAAAGGAAACTAGAAAAGTGGAGTAAACAGAAGGGGTAATGAACCATGAGAGACCATGGACTCTGAGGTTCAAACTGAGGGCTTCAGAGGGGAGAGGTGTGGGGGAATGGGCAGGCCGATAATGGGTATTAAGGAGGGCACGTATTGCATAGTGCACTGGGTGTTATACGCAAGTAATGAATCATGGAACTTTCCATCGAAAACTAGGGATGTACTGTATGGTGACTAACGTAATATAATAAAAAAATTATTATAAAAAAACCTAAAAGGCGTTTTTCTGAAATAAAAGCAGTTGTCAATAAATAAATAAATAAATAAATAAATAAATAAATAAATAAATAAAACAAAGTCTGTTAAAAATACAAAAATAATGCAAAATCTGTAAAAAGAGACAGAAGGTCACTATATAATAATAAAGGGAACAATACCAAAAGAGAATAAAACAATTGTAAATATTTATGCACCTTTTTGGGACCACAGAAATACATAAACTGTGAATAAAAACCATAAAGGAACCAAGCAATGGTAATACAATAATAATATGGAACTTTAATACCACACTGACATTGATGGACAAGTCATTCTAATAGAAAATCAACAAGGAAACAGAGGCTTTGAATGACATGCTGCACCAGATGAATTTAACAAATATATTCAGAAAATTCCATCCTCAAAGAGCAGAATACACATTCTTTTGAAGTGCAGACAGTACATTCTCCAGAATAGATCACATATTAGCCCGTAAAACAAGCTTCAGCAAATTCAAAAATATTGAAGTCATACCATGCATCTTTTCTGACCACAGACCTATGAAATGACAAGCCAACCACAAGAACAAACCTGGAAAGACCCCAAATATATAAAGATTAAATAACATGTTATTTGGGGCACTTGGGTGGCTCAGTTGGTTAAGTGTCTGTCTTCAGCTCAGGTCATGATCCCAGGGTACTGGGATCAAACCTAGCATCAGGCTCCCTGCTCAGTGGGGAGGCTGCTTGTCCCTCTCCTTCGGCCCATCCCCCCATGCTCTCTCTCTCTCACTCTGCTCTCTCACTTTCAAATAAAATCTTTAGAAAATAAATAATATGTTACTAAACAATGAAAGAGATCAACAAACAATAAATCAGAAAGTACATGGAAAGGCTAACAGACACATGAAAAAAAATTGAGCTACCCTATGAACCAGCCATTGCACTACTGGGTATTTACCCCAAAGATACAGATGTAGTGAAGAGAAGGGCCATATGCACCCCAAAGTTCATAGCAGCATTGTCCACAATAGCTAAATTGTGGAAGGAGCTGAGATGCCCTTCAACAGATGACTGGATTAAGAAGATGGGGTCCATATATACAATGGAATATTACTCAGCTATCGAAAAGAACAAATTCTCAACATTTGCTTCAACATGGACAGCACTGGAGGAGATAATGCTAAGTGAAATAAGTCAAGCAGAGAAATACAATTATCATATGATTTCTCTCATCTATGGAACATAAGAACTAGGAAGATCAGTAGGAGAAGAAAGGGATAAAGAAAAGGGGGGTAATCAGAAGGAGGAATGAAGCATGAGAGACTATGGACTCTGAGAAACAAACTTAGGGCTTCAGAGGGTAGGGGGGTGGGGGAATGGGATAGGCTGGTGATGGGTAGTAAGGAGGGTATGTATTGCATGGTGCACTGTGTGTTATATGCAACTAATGAATCATCAATCTTTACATCAGAAACCAGGGATGTACTATATGGTGACTAACATAATATAATAAAAAAAATTGAAATAAAAAAAACTGCAATGAGATACCACCTTACACCTGTCAGAATGGCAAAAATCAAAAACACAAGAAAGAAGTGTTTGCAAGGACGTGGAGTAAAAGAAACACTTGGGCACTGTTGGCAGGAATGCAAACTAGTGCAGCCACTCTGGAAAACAGTATGGAGTTACTTGTATATGTCTGCCTGTGCACAGGTGTAAACGTTTGTTGCTATAGTAATCATGTGACTTTCTTGTGTAAGGAAGAAGTACAACTGTCACTGTTTGCAGATGAAATGATACTATATGTAAAAAATCCTAAAGACTCCACCAAAAAAAACCTCTTAGAATTAATAAATGCATTCAATAAAGTTACAGTATTCAAAATTGAACTTAATAAAAATAAAAAAATAATATGCCAAAATCTGTTGCATTTCTATACATTAATAACAAACTCTGATAATCATAAATTAAGAAAATAATTGCATTTACAATTGTATCAAAACTACTAAAATACCAAGAGATAAATTAAACCAAGGTCGTGAAATTTCAACACTTTGAAAACTAAGACACATTGGTGAAAGAAATTGAAGAAGACAGAAATAAACAGAAAGATTCAACATGTCCATAGATTGAAAGAATTAATACTGTTAAAATGCTCATGCTACCCAAAGTAATCTACAGATTCAGTGCAATCCCAATCAAAATACCAATGGTATTTTCACACAACCAGAACAAATAATACTAAAATTGATATAACAACAAAAGACCTTTAATACTCAAAGCAATCTTGGGAAAGAAAAACAAAGCTGTAGGTATCACAGTTTAAGATTTCAAACTGTACTACAAAGCTCTACTAATCTAAATGGTGTAATACTGGCACAAAAATAAACACATTAATCAATGAAAGAGAATAGAGAGCCCAGAAGTAAACCCACACCTATATTGTCAATTAATCTATGACAAAGGAGGCAAGAATAAGTACTGGGGCAAAGACAGTCTCTTCAATAAATGATGCTGGGATAACTGGATAGCTACATGCAAAAGAATGAAACTGAACCACTCTCTTACACCACACACAAAAATTAACTCAAAATAGATTAAAGACCTAATTATGAGATCTGAATCCATAAAACATCTAGAACAAAACATAGGCAGTAATATCTTGGACATCGGCCTGAGCAACATTTTTCTAGATGTCTCCCAAGGCAAAGGAAACAAAAGCAAAAATAAACTATTAGGTCTATATCAAAATGAAAAGTTTTTCAACAGTGAAGGAAACCATCAACAAAATGAAGAGGCAACCTAGAGAATGGGTGCAGATATTTGCAAATTATATATCTGATAAGGGGCTGAAACCTAAAATCATATAGAATGGATACAACTCAACACCTAAAAAACAAATAATCCAATTTAAAACTGGACAGAGACATATAGATAAAAATACATTAATAGTAGGGGACCTCAACACTCCACTATTAGAAATAGACAGAACACCCTGGCAAAAACTAAGCAAAGAATCAAAGGCTTTGAATGCCATACTCGACGAGTTGGACCTCATAGATATATATAGAACACTACACCCCAGAACCAAAGAATACTCATTCTATTCTAATGCCCATGGAACATTCTCAAGAATAGACCATGTTCTGGGACACAAAACAGGTCTCAACTGATACCAAAAGACTGAAATTATTCCCTGCATATTCTCAGACCACAACGCTCTGAAATTGGAACTCAACCACAAGGAAAAATTTGGAAGAAACTCAAACACTTGGAGACTAAGAACCATCCTGCTCAGGAATGACTCGATAAACCAGGAAATCAAAAATCAAATTAAACAATTTATGGAGACCAATGAGAATGAAAATACAACAGTCCAAAACCTATGGGATACTGCAAAGGCAGTCCTAAGGGGGAAATACATAGCCATCCAAGCCTCACTCAAAAGAATAGAAAAATCTAAAATGCAGTTTTTATATTCTCACCTCAAGAAGCTGGAACAACAACAGAGGGACAGGCCTAATCCACTCACGAGGAAGCAGTTGACCAAAATTAGAGCAGAAATCAATGAATTAGAAACCAGGAGTACAGTAGAGCAGATCAACAGAACTAGAAGCTGGTTCTTTGAGAGAATCAATAAAATTGACAGACCACTGGCAAGACTTATCCAAAAGAAAAGAGAAAGGACCCAGATTATTAAAATTATGAATGAAAAAGGAGAGGTCACGACGAACACCATTGAAATTGGAAGGATTATTAGAAATTTTTATCAACAGCTATATGCCAATAAACTAAGCAATCTGGAAGAGATGGAATCCTTCCTGGAAACCTATAAACTACCAAGACTGAAACAGGAAGAAATTGATTTTTTAAACAGGCCAATTAATTATGAAGAAATTGAGTCAGTGATAAACAACCTTCCAAATAACAAAACTCCAGGCCCGGACGGTTTTCCTGGGGAATTCTACCAAACATTCAAAGAAGAAATAATACCTATTCTCCTAAAGCTATTTCAAAAAATAGAAACAGAAGGAAAGCTACCAAACTCATTCTATGAGGCCAATATTACCTTGATCCCCAAACCAGGCAAAGACCCCATCAAAAAGGAGAATTACAGACCGATTTCCCTAATGAATATGGACGCCAAAATCCTCAACAAGATACTTGCTAATAGAATCCAACAGTACATTAAAAGGATTATCCATCACGATCAAGTGGGATTCATACCTGGGATGCAAGCGTGGTTCAATATTCGCAAATCAATCAGCGTGATACATCATATCAACAAGAAAAGACTCAGGAACCATATGATCCTCTCAATCGATGCCGAAAAAGCATTTGACAAAATACAGCATCCTTTCCTGATTAAAACCCTTCAGAGTGTAGGAATAGAAGGTACATTTCTCAATCTCATAAAAGCCATCTATGAAAAGCCTACTGCAAATATTATTCTCAATGGGGAAAAGCTGGAAGCCTTTCCCTTAAGATCAGGAACTCGACAAGGATGCCCACTCTCGCCACTATTATTCAACATAGTACTAGAAGTCCTTGCAACAGCAATCAGACGACAAAAAGGGATCAAAGGTATTCAAATTGGCAAAGAAGAAGTCAAAATGTCTCTCTTTGCAGATGACATGATACTCTATATGGAAAACCCAAAAGAAGCCACTCCCAAACTATTAGAAGTTATAGAGCAATTCAGTAACGTGGCGGGATACAAAATCAATGCTCAGAAATCAGTTGCATTTCTATACACGAATAACGAGACCGAAGAAAGAGAAATTAGGGAATCCATCCCATTTACAATAGCACCAAAAACCATACGTTACCTTGGAATTAACTTAACCAGAGACGTAAAGGACCTATATTCTAGAAACTATAAATCACTCTTGAAAGACATTGAGGAAGACATAAAAAGATGGAAAGATATTCCATGCTCATGGATCGGAAGAATTAACATAGTTAAAATGTCCATGCTACCCAGAGCAATCTACACTTTCAATGCTATCCCGATCAAAATACCAAGGACATTTTTCAAAGAACTGGAACAAACAGTCCTTAAATTTGTATGGAAACAGAAAAGGCCCCGAATCTCCAAGGAACTGTTGAAAAGGAAAAACAAAGCTGGGGGCATCACAATGCCGGATTTCGAGCTGTACTACAAAGCTGTGATCACAAAGACAGCATGGTACTGGCACAAAAACAGACACATAGACCAATGGAACAGAATAGAGAGCCCAGAAATGGACCCTCGGCTCTTTGGGCAACTAATATTTGATAAAGCAGGAAAAAACATCCGGTGGGAAAAAGACAGTCTCTTCAATAACTGGTGCTGGGAAAATTGGACAGCTACATGCAAAAGAATGAAACTTGACCACTCTCTCACACCATACACAAAAATAAACTCCAAATGGATGAAAGACCTCGATGTGAGACAGGAATCCATCAAAATTCTAGAGGAGAACATAGGCAGCAACCTCTACGACATCGGCCAAAGCAAACTTTTTCATGACACATCCCCAAAGGCAAGAGAAACAAAAGATAAAATGAACTTATGGGACTTCATCAAGATTAAAAGTTTCTGCACAGCCAAGGAAACAGTCAGAAAAACTAAGAAGCAGCCCACGGAATGGGAGAATATATTTGCAAATGACACTACAGATAAAGGACTGGTATCCAAGATCTACAAAGAACTTCTCAAACTCAATACACGAGAAACAAATAAACAAATAAAAAAATGGGCCAAAGATATGAACAGACACTTTTCCAATGAAGACACACACATGGCTAACACACACATGAAAAAATGTTCAAAATCATTAGCCATCAAGGAAATTCAAATCAAAACCACACTGAGATAGCACCTTACGCCAGTTAGAATGGCAAAAATAGACAAGGCAAGAAACAACAATTGTTGGAGGGGATGTGGAGAAAGGGGATCCCTCCTACATTGTTGGTGGGAATGCAAGTTGGTACAGCCACTCTGGAAAATAATGTGGAGGTCCCTTAAAAAGTTAAAAATTGAGCTACCCTATGATCCAGCCATTGCACCACTGGGTGTTTACCCCAAAGATACAGACGTAGTAAAGAGAAGGGCCATATGCACCCCAATGTTCATAGCGGCAATGTCCACAATAGCTAAATCGTGGAAGGAGCCAAGATGCCCTTCAACAGATGACTGGATTAAGAAGTTGTGGTCCATATATACAATGGAATATTACTCAGGTATCCAAAAGAACGAGTTCTCAACATTTGCTGCAACATGGATGGCACTGGAGGAGATAATGCTAAGTGAAATAAGTGAAGCAGAGAAAGACAACTATCATATGATTTCTCTCATCTATGGAACATAAGAACTAGGATGATCAGTAGGGGAAGAAAGGGATAAAGAAAGGGGGGTAATCAGAAGGGGGAATGAAACACGAGAGACTATGGACTATGAGAAACAAACTGAGGGCCTCAGAGGGGAGGGGGGGTGGGGGTTGGGATAAACCGGTGATGGGTATTAAGGAGGGCACGTATTGCATGGTGCACTGTGTGTTATACGCAACTAATGAATCATCGAGCCTTACATCGGAAACCGGGGATGTACTGTATGGTGACTAACATAATATAATAAAAGATCATTAAAAAAAATAAAAATAAATAAAAATGGACAGAGGACATGGACAGACATTTTGTCAAAGAAGACATAGGGATGGCCAGTAGACACTTGAAAAGATGCTCTGCATTACTAATCATTAGGGAAATGCAAATAAAAATGACAATGAGATATTCCCTTACACCTGCCAGAATGCTAGAATCAAAAAGACAACAAATAACAAGTGTTGGCAAATATGTGGAGCAAAAGGGCTCTTGCGCACTGTTGGTATAATGCAAAATGGTGTAGCCGCTGTGGAGAAAAGTGTGGAGATTTCTCAAGAAATTAAAAATAGAAATGCCAAATGATTCAGTAATTCCACTACCAGGTACTTAATTCCCAAAATGAAAATGCTGATTAAAAAATACATATGCACCCTGTGTTGATTGCAGCATTATTTACAATAACCAATATATGGAAGCAACCCAGGTGTCCATCCATAGATAAATGGATAAAGAAGATGTAGCATATATATACAACAGACTATCACTTGGCCATAAAAAATGAAATATTGCCATTTGCAACAAAATCCATGGACTTAGTGGGTATAATGCTAAGTGAAATAAGTCAGACAGCAAATACCACATGAATTCACTTATGTGTGTAATCTAAAACACAAAACATGATGAGCTTGGGATGATGGCAGAATAGGAGGACTCGGGCCTCACCTCGTCCCACGTTTATGACTAGATATTATTCCTATCCAAGTCAATAAACCAGAGAGTGATCCAAAGACTGGAAGAACAAACTCAACAACTAAATAGAAAGAAGAAGCTGCATCTGAAAGGTTGGGAAGGTCAGAAAGGTTGAGTGAGGCTGCCTGCAGGAGGGAGGGAACTACACATGGAAAAAGCAGAGAAACAAGAGCACTCGCACCAGGAAGCTCACACAGGGAAGAGTAATCCCAGTAATAAATATTTGGCTTTGGATATCAGAGGGGCTGAATTCCTTGAGTTCATATAATCAGTGGGACTTGGAGCTTTAAAAGTCAGCTGATTCAGCAGTGGGCTAGCCAGGAGGGCTAGTGATAGCTGGGTCACTGCCCTTAAAGAGACTGCAGCCCGCTAGAAGAGACAACATAAAAACAGGAACGTACACAACCCCAGGAGCAAAGGGGAGATAGATCTGTTCATACTAATTTCAGAGCATGTTGGGTAACTGCAGAAACATGGGGGCTGGCAAGTCTCATTTTCCTTCCCCACCCCTAGTATTAACACAAGGACATCAGAGGGAGGCAGG
Organism: Ursus maritimus; assembly: GCF_017311325.1. NCBI lineage: Eukaryota > Metazoa > Chordata > Mammalia > Carnivora > Ursidae > Ursus > Ursus maritimus. The sequence goes on from NW_024423319.1 coordinate 61,090,702, forward strand.
AGTACACAAACACATGCTACCTAACTTGCTAAATGTGCACCATACCCACTAGTTCTTCTGAGGACAGACCCGCTCTGCCTTGGTGCTGGACTCAGGGCAAATTTTGTTAAAGTCCTGCGTGCGCACCCCCAGCCACCTGTGCACAGCAGCCACTTTGTATCATGATGTGATTTTTTTGCCACCAAAATCAAGAAAACCAGAAACACACCGAGCCACCATCGCCATGCACCATGCCCAGCTGCTCCAGGCCATTGCAGCCCACCATGCCCAGCCTCATGGCCCCGGCAGTCCAGGCACACAAACCCCAAATCCTGAAGTGATTTGGGGCACCTGGCATAAGACTAATGACCCAGTGCAAATTTTGCTAACACCACCATCCTGTTCCCAAGTTCCCTGGTGGGCATGCCCACTCAGAGCTGGCCTGCCATGGTCTCCCTAACACCATCAAAAGCAAACACAGCCCACAACAGACAGTCAGTGAAAATGAATGCACTGAATGGAAAAGTGGCTCAGACAAAACAGCAGGCTATTAGCAATGCACATAGGATACTCTCCTAAAGTGCCAGGTTCTGGTGAACAGGGACACTGCACCAGAGGGCCTTCAAGAACCCTTCATAAAGTCACTACTTTCAAGAGCAGAATACATAGCTGACTTTCTTAACAAACAGAAAGAGACACAGAGAAGCAAACAAAATGCGGAGACAGAGAAATTCATCCAAATGAAAGAACAGGATAAGGTCACAGTGAGAGATCTAAGCAAAACAGATAAAAGAAACATGACCGATAGACAATTTAAACAATGATCAAAAGGATATTCACTGGACTTGAGAAAAGAGTGGAAGACATGAGCGAAACCCTTAACACAGAGATAAGGAATAGCATAGCTGAGATAAAGAGCTCGATGAATTAAATGAGAAACAAGCTTGATGGAATGAACAGCAGGATACAAGAAGCAGAGGACAAACTAGTGACCTTGAAGACAGAGTAAACCAAATTAATCAAGCTGAATAAAAGAGGGAAAATAATTATGCAAAATAAGAATCGACATAGGGAACTCAGTGACTCCATCAAATGTTATAATATTCATATTATAGGAGTCTGAGAAGAAAAAGAGAGAGAAAGGGGGGCAGAAAATGTATTTTAAGAAATAACATTAGAAAACTTCCATAATCTGGGAAAGGAAACAGATTTCCAGATCCAGCAGGCACAGATAACTCCCATCAAAATCAAGAAAACCAGAAACACACCAAGACACATTGTAATTAAATTGGCAAAATATAGTGATAAAGAAAAAAAAATAAAGCACCAAGACAAAAGAAGACCTAGAAGGGGAAAATCTCATAAAAATTAGCAGGATACTTTATAGCAAAAACTTTTCAGGCCAGAAGGGAGTGGCATGATATCAAAGTACTGCATGGGAAAAATCTGCAGAGAAGAATGCCTTATCCAGCAAGGCTATCATTCAGAATATAAGGAGATAAAGAGTTTCCCAGACAAAGAAAAACTAAAGGAATTCCTGGCCAAAAAACCAACACCATGAAATATTAAAGGAGGCATTTTGAGTGGACAGGAGAGATGCATATAACAGTATGAAGTTAGGAAACACAGAGCAGTAAAAATGAGTATTTCTGTAAAATATGTCAAGGCACTCAAAATGTATATTGATATAAAATATAACAACATATACATAAAACATGGGGAAGAGAGGAGTAAAGAACAGGATCATACTTAAACAATCAACTTATTATAGACATCTGTTTTATTTTAATTTTTTTATTATATTATGTTAGTCACCATACAGTACATCCCCGGTTTCCGATGTAAAGTTCGATGATTCATTAGTTGCATATAACACCCAGTGCACCGTGTAATACGTGCCTTCCTTAATACCCATCACCAGTCTATCCCATTCCTCCACACCCCTCCCCTCTGAGGCCCTCAGTTTGTTTCTCAGAGTCCATAGGCCCTCATGCTTCATTCCCCCTTCTGATTACCCCCCTTCTTTATCCATTTCTTCCCCTACCAATCATCCTTGTTCTTATGTTCCATAGATAAGAGAAATCATATGATAATTGTCTTCCTCTGCTTGACTTATTTCACTTAGCATTATCTCCTCCAGTGCCGTCCATGTTGAAGCAAATGTTGAGAACTCATTCTTTCTGATAGCTGAGTAATATTCCATTGTATATATGGACCACTACTTCTTAAACCAGTCATCTGTTGAAGGGCATCTCGGTTCCTTCCACAATTTGGCTATTGTGGAAAATGCTGCTATGAACATTGGGGTGCATATGGCCCTTCTCTTCACTACATCTGCATCTTTGGGGTAAATACCTAGTAGTGCAATGGCTAGGTCATAAGGTAGCTCAATTTTTAACTTTTTAAGGGACCTCCACACTATTTTCCAGAGTGACTGTACCAACTTGCATTCCAACCAACAATATAGGAGGGATCCCCTTTCTCCACATCCTCTCCAGCAATTGTTTCTTGCCTTGTGTATTTTTGCCATTCTAACTGGCGTAAGGTGGTATCTTAGTGTGATTTTGATTTGAATTTCCCTGATGGGTAATGATTTTGAACATTTTTTCATGTGTCTGTTAGCCATTTGTATGTCTTCATTGGAAAAGTGTCTATTCATATCTTCTGCCCATTTTATGATTTGTTTATTTGTTTCTCCCATATTGAGTTTGAGAAGTTCTTTGTAGATCTTGGATACCAGTCTTTTACCTGTAGCATCATTTGAAAATATATTCTCCCATTCGCTGGGCTGCCTCTTAGTTTTTTTGACTGTTTGCTTGACTGTGCAGAAGCTTTTTATCTTGATGAAGTCCCATAAGTTCATTTTATCTTTTGTTTCTCTTGCCTTTGCAGATGTGTCATGAAAGAGGTCACTTTGGCGATGTCGTAGAGGTTGTTCTCCTCTAGGATTTTGATGGATTCCTGTCTCACATCGAGGTCTTTCATCCATTTGGAGTTTATTTTTGTGTATGGTGTGAGAGAGTGGTCAAGTTTCATTCTTTTGCATGTAGCTGTCCAATTTTCCCAGCACCATTTATTGAAGAGACTGTCTTTTTTCCACTGGATGTTTTTTCCTGCTTTATCAAAGATCAGTTGCCCAAAGAGCCGAGGGTCCATTTCTGGCTTTTCTATTCTGTTCCATTGGTCTATGTGTCTGTTTTTGTTCCAGTACCATGCTGTCTTTGTGATCACAGCTTTGTAGTACAGCTCGAAATCCGGCATTGTGATGCCCCCAGCTTTGTTTTTCCTTTTCAACAGTCCCTTTGAGATTCGGGGCATTTTCTGGTTCCATACAAATTTAAGGACTATTTGTTCCAGTTCTTTGAAAAATGTCATCGGTATTTTGATCAGGATAGCATTGAAAATGTAGATTGCTCTGGGTAGCATGGACATTTTAACTATGTTAATTCTTCTGATCCATGAGCATGGAATATTTTTCCATCTTTTTGTGTCTTCATCAATGTCTTTCAAGACTGTTTTATAGTTTCTAGAATATAGACCCTTTCCGTCTCTGGTTAATTCCAAGGTAACATATGGTTTTTGTTGCTATTGTAAATAGGACGAATTCCCTAATTTGTCTTTCTTCAGTCTCATTGTTCGTGTATAGAAATGCAACTGCTTTCTGAGCATTGATTTTGTATCCCGCCTCATTACTGAATTGTTGTATAACTTCTTATAGTTTGGGAGTGGATTCTTTTGGGTTTTCCATATAGGGTATCAGGTCATCTGTGAAGAGAGACATTTTGACTTCTTCTTTGCCAATTTGTATACCTTTTATCCCTTTTTTGTTGTCTGATTGCTGTTGCAAGGACTTCTAGTACTATGTTGAATAATAGTGGCGAGAGTGGGCATCCTTGTCATGTTCCTGATCTTAAGGGAAAGGCTTCCAGCTTTTCCCCATTGAGAATAATGTTTGCAGTAGGCTTTTCATAGATGGCTTTTATGAGATTGAGAAATGTACCATCTATCCCTACACTCTGAAGGGTTTTAATCAAGAAAGGATGCTGTATTTTGTCAAATGCTTTTTCCGCATCAATTGGGAGGATCATATGGTTCCTGAGTCTTTTCTTGTTGATATGATGTATCACGCTGATCGATTTGCAAATGTTGAACCATGCTTGCAACCCAGGGATGAATCCCACTTTCTCATGATGGATAATCCTTTTAATGTACTGTTGGATTTTATTAGCCAGGATCTTGTTGAGGATTTTGGTGTCCATATTCATTAGGGAGATCAGTCTGTAATTCTTTTTGATGGGGTCTTTGCCTGGTTTGGGAATCAAGGTAATATTGGCCTCATAGAATGAGTTTGGTAGCTTTCCTTCTTTTTCTATATTTTGAAATAGCTTTAGGAGAATATTATTTCTTCTTTGAATGTTTGGTAGAATTCCCCAGGAAAACCGTCCAGGCCTGGAGTTTTGTAATTTGGAAGGTTGTTTATCACTGACTCAATCTCTTCATAATTAATTGGCCTGTTTAAAAAATCAATTTCTTCCTGTTTCAGTCTTAGTAGTTTATAAGTTTCCAGGAAGGCCTCCATCTCTTCCAGATTGCTTAAATTATTGGCATATAGCTGTTGATTAAAGTGTCTAATAATCCTTCCAATTTCATTGGTGTTGGTCATGACCTCTCCCTTTTCATTCATAATTCTATTAATTTGGGTCCTTTCTCTATTCTTTTGGATACGTCTTGGCAGCGGTTTGTCAATTTTATTGATTCTCTCAAAGAAGCAGCTTCTAGTCCTGTTGATCTGCTCTACTGTACTTCTGGTTTCTAATTCATTGATTTCTGCTCTAATCTTGGTCAACTGCTTCCTTGTGTGTGGATTAGGCCTGTTCCTCTGTTGCTGTTCCAGCTTCTTGAGGTGAAAATATAAAAACTGCATTTGAGATTTTTCTATTCTTTTGAGTTAGGCTTGGATGGCTATGTATTTTCCTCTTAGGACTAACTGTGCAGTGTCCCATAGGTTTTGGACTGTAGTGTTTTCATTCTCGTTGGTCTCCATAAATTATTTAAATTGATTTTTAATCACCTGGTTTATCGAATCATTCTTGAACAGGATGGTTCTTAGTCTCCAAGTGTTTGAGTTTCTTCCAAATTTTCCCTTGTTGAGTTCCAGTTTCAGAGCGTTGCAGTCTGAGAATATGTAGGGGATAATTTCAGTCTTTTGTTATCAGTTGAGATCTGTTTTGTGACCCAGAACATGGTCTCTTCTTGAGAATGTTCCATGGGCATTAGAATAGAATGAGTATTCTTTGGTTCTGGAGTGTAGTTTTCTATATATATATCTATGAGGTCCAACTCATCGAGTATGGCATTCAAAGCCTTTGATTCTTTGATTAGGTTTTGCAAGAATGTTCTGTCTATTTCTGATAGTGGGTGTTGAGGTCCCCTACTATTAATGTATTTTTATCTATATGTCTCTTTATTCTGGTTAAGAGTTGGCTTGTGTATCTTGTTGCTCCCCTTTGGGGGCATATATATATTTATAATTGTCATATCCACTTGTTGGATATCTCCTTTAAGAATAATATAGTGCCCTTCTGTGCCTCTAACTATAGCCTTTAGTTTAAAATCTAATCTATCTGATATGAGAATTGCTACCCCAGCTTTCTTTTGAGGTCCATTGGCACAAAGATGGTATTCTATCCCTTTACATTCAGTCTGAATGTATCTTTAGGTACAAAATGAGTCTCTTGTAGACAGCAAATGGATGGGTCATGTCTTTTTATCCAATCTGCAACCCTGTGGTGTTTTATGGGAGCATTTAGGCCATTTACATTGAGACTGATTATTGAGAGATATGATTTTAATGATGCCATGTTGCCAGTAAAGTCTTTGTTTTATAGGTGTGCACTTTCTGTTCTGTATCACTCTTGGGGCCTTACTTATAGAATCCTTTAATATTCTGTAGCCCTGGTTTCTACTGGTTACAAAATTGGTCAATGACTGGTGCTTCTGGAAGGTGTCTCTGTTCTCCATCAATTCTGAATGACAGCCTTGCTGATAAAGGATCCTTGGGCTGCATTCTTCTCTGAAAGAGCTTAAAAATGCCCCAACCCTTTCTCTCATTCCAGGTCTGTGTAGACAGGTCTGACGTGACTTTGATACCTTTGTCTTGGTAGCGTGAGAAATTTCTTGCCCTGGCCACTTTCAATATTGTATCCTTGGATCTAATATTTGCGAATTGCACTATGACGTGACGTGGTTTAGTTTTGTCATGGTTGAGCTTGGGAGGGGTCCTCTCTGCCTCTTGTACACGAATGTTTGTTTCCCTCACTATATTAGGGAAGTTTTCAGCTACAATTGCTTCAAATATCTCTTCTAGACCTCTGTTTTATCCACCCCCTCTGGGATGCCCATGATTCTGACATTGGAACGTTTCATTGAGTCAGTAATCTCCCATAACCTAAATTCCTGAGCATGGATTTTTTTGAGTCCGGGTTCTATTTTAGCTTTTTCTTCTACTAACCCATCCTCCAATTCGCTGATACGTTCTTCTGCCTCATTCACCCTGGCTGTCAGAGCCTCTAGTATTGACTGCATTTGGCTCATAGAATTTTTAATTTCTGCCAGATTCACTCTCATTTCTTCCCTTAGAGATTCTATATTCTTGTTAATATTTTCGTTAATATTTTTTTCAAGTCTACACATCATCTTGACCATTGTTACTCTGAATTCCATTTCTGATAATTTGGTTATATCCATATCCATTAGTTCTGTGGCAGAGGCCACAGACTTATTGTCTTTTCTTTGCTGGGCAGGATTTCTCCTTCCCATTATTCTCATGAGGAAAGGTTGTGGGGTTGTCCAGAGCCCAAATTATTGACCGGGACCCAGGCCATGCGCCCTTGTTTTATAGGGATCTTAGGGATGTGGGCTTCTTGATTTTTCAGCCTGCCTTCTGTGGGAGGGGCCTGTCCCGCCAATACTCAGGCAACCCTGTTTGGGTAGAGTCTCCGTGTCCCATGAGAGGGGGGATGGGAATGGGCACACTGTTAGCCGGTATTTCCAGGCTTTGTTCTCTGGTGGCTTTCCCTGGCGGTTTGCTGTGCCTCTTCTGAGAGTCAGAGTAGCAGTGGCCAAATATCAGCCTCTGTCTCAGAACAGAGGGATGGCAGACCGTTCTCCACTGATGATCTGGCCACTTTAACTCTGTTACTGTTGGTGCTGCTCAACCCTGAAGCATCCTGGGATGTGCACCCCACACCCGGTGTCCAGCCCTCACTTCCAGGGCCAGCGCATCCCTGTCCTTTGTGTTTCTAACACTGCCAGCCACCAGCCGCCCCCATACGCTCTGACGCTCTGGCCCTCAGTCTGGTCGTATGCGTTCCCCGGCTCATGGTCTCAGTCTGCTCTCTCACAGGTGCCGGTCCGCAAGTCCCCCCTTTCCCCCGTGCAGGTGGCTACCGCTGGTGCCCAAATGCGGTGGCTCCCTCCCCCTTCCATTTATCTTCCGATATCTGTGCGCGGTTTCATGGCTCCCCGCTTTGTACCTCAATACTTAGCACTGGAGATGTTCATTTGTAGAGATCCAGAGGTATCTTCCTGCATCTCAGGCTGATTCCGTGGATGTTCAAGCTGGTCTGGTACCTATCCAGCTCGAGTCAGGGGACCAGCTGAAAAAGGGGTCCCCTACTCCTCTGCCATCTTAATTCCCAATCCTTATTATAGACTTCTATATGCAGGGAGGTTATATATGAAAGTAACGGTAACCAATATAAAAAAACACTAAAAATATGAAAAGAATAAAGAGAAAGAAATACAAATATATCACTAATGAAAATCAGCAAAACATGAAAGAACAGAAAGAAAGCATTAGAGAAAATCTTCAGAAGTAACCGCAGAACAAGTAACAAAATGGCACTGAATACATATCTATGAATAATTACACTGAATGTAAATGGGATAAACACCCCAATAAAAAGATATAGGGTGAAAGAATGGACAAAATAATATGACCCATCTATAGTTGCCCACAAAAGACTTATTTTAGACCTATACACACCTGTATATTGAAAGTGAGGGTTTAGGGAAATATCAATCATGAAAATGTATGTGGAAAGAAAGCTGGAGTAGCATTACTTATATTGGACAAAATAGACTTTAAAACAAAGACTAGCAAGAGACAAAGAAGGATAATGTATAAAATATAGGGGACAATCAAACATGAAGCTGTAGTAATGTAAGTATTTATGCATTGAACTTGGAAACAGTTAATAGGAAACAAAAAGGAACTAATCTGTAATAACCCAACACTAATAAGGAACTTTAACACCACACTTACATCAATGGACAGATCATCTAAACAGAAAATCAATAAGGAAACATTGGCTTTAAATGACACACTGAACCAGATGGATTTAATAGATATATTGAGAACATTCCATTGTAAAACAGCAGAATACACATTCTCTTGAAGTGCACATGGGACATTCTCCAGAGTAGATCACATATCAGCCCAGAAAACAGGCCTCAACAAGTTGAAGATCAAAGTCATACCATACATATTTTCTGTACACAATGACATGAAATAAGAAGTCAACCACAAGAACGAATCTGGAAAGACCACACATACGTGAAGGTTAAATAACATGTTACTAAACAAAAATGGCTCAACCAGGAAATTAAAGAAGAAATATATTAAAAAAGCACATGGAAGCAAATGGAAATGAAAACACAATGGTCAAAACCTTTTTGGGATGCAGCAAAAGTGGTACTAAGAGGGAAGGCTGCAGCAATACATGCCTACCTCATGAAGCAAGAAAAATATCAAATAAACAACCTATCCTTAAACCTAAAGGAGCTAGAGACAACAACAAACAAAAACTAAAATCAGCAGAAGAAAGGGAATAATTAAGATTACATCAGAAATAAGTGATACAGAAACTAAAAAACAAACAAAAAACAACAGAACAGATCAAGGAAAGCAGGAGCAGTTTCTTTGAAAAATAAATCAGTAAAATTGATAAACATCTAGCCAGAAATACCAAGAAGAAAAGATAAAAGACTCAAATAAATGAAATCACAAATGAAGAAAAATAACAACTGACACCATAAAAATACGAACAGTCATAAGAGAAATGCCATGAAAAAAATATATGCCATCATATTGAACAACCTAGAAGAAATGGATAAATTCCTAGAGACATATAAGCTACCAAAACTGAAACAGGAAGAAATAGGAAATTTGAACATACCAATAACCAGCAAACAAATTGAATCAGTAATCACATACCCCTCACAAACATTGAATCAGTAATCACATACTCCTCACAAACAAAGGACCAAGAGCAGATGGCTTCACAGGTGAATTCTACCAAACACCTAAGGAGAGTTAGTACCTATACTCAAACTATTCCAAAAAATAGAAAAGGAAGAAAAACTTCCAAATTCATTCTATGAAGCCAGCATTACCTTGTAATAAAAGACAGCACTACAAAAAAGAACTACAGGACAATATCCCTTATGAATATAGATGCAAAAATCCTCAACAAAAGACTGGCAAACAGAATTCAACAATACATTTAAAGAATCATTTACCAAAATCATGTGGAATTTATTCTCGGATTTCAATCGTGGTTTAACTTTTGCAAATCAAAAAAAAAAAATGTGATACGTCCCATCAGTATGAGAAAGGATAAGAACCATATGATAATTTCAATAGATGTAGAAAGAGCATTTCACAAGTTACAACACCCATTCTTCATAAAAAAAAAAAACCCTCAACAAAGTAGGTTTAGAGGGAACATATCCCTTACATAATAAAGGCCACATAGGGAAAAAAAAAAAACAATAGCAATCATTATCCTTATATAGAAAAACTGAGAGCTATACTCCAAATTTCAGGAAAAAGAAAGGGATGCCCACTTTCACCACTGCTATTCAACATAGTACTGCAGAATGTAGCCAAAGCAGACAATAAACAGAAATTTAAAAAAAAATCCAAATTTGCAAGGAAGAGTTAAAACATTCACTATTTGCAAATGATATGCTAATCTATATAAAAAACACCAGGGACTCCACCAAAAAACTGCTAGGAGTAATAAATGAAATCAATAAAGCCACAGAACACAAAATCAATCTACAGAAATCCATAAATCTGTTACAATTCTACATACTAATAGTGAAAAAGCAGAAAGAGAAATTAAGAATTAATCCCATTTAACAATACACCAAAAATAATAATACACCTACAAATAAACCTACACAAAGAGTTGAAAGACCTCTACTCTGAAAACTATAAAGCATTGATTAAAGTAATTGAAGATGACACAAAGAAATGGAAAGACATTACATACTCATGGATTGGAGGAACAAATATAGTTAAAATGTCTATACTACTCAAAACAATATACACATATGATGCAATCCTCATCAAATACAAACAGAACTAGAACAATTAACCCTAAAATTTGAATGGAACTACAAAAAAACAAAAACCCTGAATAGCCAAATGAATCTTGAAAAAGAAAAGCAAAGTTTGAGGTATCGCAATTCTGGTCTTCAACTTATATTACAAAACTTTAATAATCATAACCATATGGTACTGGCACAAAAATGGACACATCAATGGAATACAATAGAGCAATCAATAATAAACCTAAGATTATATGGTTAATCAATCTTTAACAAACCAAGAAAGAATATCCAATGGGAAAAGGACAGTCTTTTCAACAAATTGTTTTTTAAAAACTAGACAGCAAAATGCAAAAGAAATAAATTGGACCACTTTCTTTCACAATAGAGAAAAATGAATTCAGAATGGATTAAGACCTAATGTGAGGGGGAGAAGTTAAGATGGCGGAGGAGTAGGGGTCCCCTTTTATACAGCTGGTCCCCTGAGTCGAGCTGGATAGGTTACCAGACCATCCTGAACACCCACGGAAACAGCCTGAGATGCAGGAAGATACATCTGGATCTCTACAAATGAACATCTCCAGCACTGAGTACTGAGGTACGAAGCGAGGAGCTGTGAATCCGCGCACAGACATTGGAAGATAAACGGAAGGGGGAGAGGAGCCACCGCGTTCGGGCACCAGGAAGCGGTAGCCACATGCACTGGGGAGTGGCCAGACTCGCGGACCAGCACCTGTGAGAGAGAGCAGACTGAGACCGAGCCGGGGAATGCACGCGAAAGACAAAACCAGACCTCTGAGTGCACGCAAAACACACTGAAACAGAGCTCTGGAGCACACGGGGGCGGCTGGGAGCTGGCGGTGTTAGAAACACAAAGACAGAGATACGCCGGCCCTGGAAGTGAGGGCTGGGACACCAGGTGTGGGGCGCACATCCCAGGATGCTGTAGGGTTTAGCAGCAACAACAGAAACAGAGTTAAAGAGGCCAGAAGAGCTCAGTGGAGAGTGGACTGCAATCCCTCTGTTCTGAGACAGTGGCTGGGATTCAGCCACTGCTGCTCTGACCCTCAGAAGAGGCACAGCAAACCGCCAGGGAAAGCCACCAGAGAACAAAAGCCTAGAAATACCGGCTCACATTGTGCCCATCCCCACCCTTCCTCGCAGGGGACAGGGAGACTCTACCCAAACAGGGTTGCCTGAGTATCAGCGTGGCAGTCCCCTCCCCCAGAAGGCAGGCTGAAAAATCAAGAAGCCCACATCCCTAAGGTCCCTATAAAATAAGTGCACACTGCATGGGTCTTAGTCAATAATTTGGGCTCTGGACAACCCCACAACCTCTCCTCATCAGAATGATAAGAAGGAGAAATCTCCCCTAGCAAAGAAAAGACAATTAGTTTGTGCTCTCTGCCACAGAACTGATGGATATGGATATAACCAAATTATCAGAAATGGAGTTCAGAGTAACATTGGTCAAGATGATGTGTAGACTTGAAAAAAATATTAACGAAAATATTAACAAGAATATAGAATCTCTAAGGGAAGAAATGAGAGTGAATCTGGCAGAAATTAAAAATGCTATGAATCAAATGCAGTCAAAACTAGATGCTCTGACAGCCAGGGTAAATGAGGCAGAAGAACGAATTAGTGAATTGGAGGATGGGTTAGGAGAAGAGAAGGCTAAAACATAAACTTGGCTCAAAAAAATCCAATCCAAAGAATGTAGGTTATGGGAGATTACTGACTCAATGAAACGTTCCAATGTCAGAATCATCGGCATCCCCGAGGGAGTGGAGAAAAACAGAGGTCTAGAAGAGATATTTGAACAAATTGTAGCTGAAAACTTCCCTAATCTAGCAAACGAAACAGCATAGGTGTCCAAGAGGCAGAGAGGACCCCTCCCAAGCTCAACCATGACAAACCTACGTCATAGTGCAATTTGCAAATATTAGATCCAAGGATACAGTATTGAAAGCGGCCAGGGCAAAGAAATTTCTCATGTACCAAGGCAAAGGTATCAGAATTATGTCAGACCTGTCTACACAGACCTGGAATGAGAAGAAGGGTGGGGGGGCATTTCTAAAGCTCTTTCAGAGAAAAACATGCAGCCAAGGATCCTTTATCCAGCAAAGCTGTCATTCAGAATTGATGGAGAGATAAAGACCTTTCAGAATCGTCAGTCACTGACCAATTTCGTAACCACGAAACCAGCCCTACAGGAGATATTAAGGGGGGGGGGTTCTATAAAAGTAAAAAGGCCCCAAGAGTGATACAGAACAGAAAGTCACAATCTATACAAACAAAGACTTTACTGGCAACATGGCATCATTAAAATCATATCTCTCAATAATCAGTCTCAATGTAAATGGCCTAAATGGTCCCATAATGCCACAGGGTTACAGATTGGATAAAAAGACAACACCCATCATTTGCTGTCTACAAGAGACTCATTTTGAACCTAAATATACATCCAGACTGAAAGTAAAGATATGGAAAACAATCTTTCACACCAATGGACCTCAAAAGAAAGCTGGGGTAGCAATTCTCATATCAGACAGATTGGATTTTAAACTAAAGACCGTAGTTAGAAATACAGAAGTGCACTATATGATTCTTAAAGGATGTATCCAACAAGTGGATATGACAATATAAATATCTATGCCCCCAACAGGGGAGCAACAAGGTACACAAGCCAACTCTTAACCAGAATAAAGAGACATATAGATAACAATACATTAATAGTAGGGGACCTCAACACTCCACTATCAGCAGTAGATAGACCACCTAAGCAGAAAATCAACAAAGAAACAAGAGCTTTGAATGCCATACTAGATGAGTTGGACCTCATAGATATATAAAGAACACTATACCCCAGAACCAAAGAATACTCATTCTATTCTAATGCCCATGGAACATTCTCAAGAATAGATCATGCTCTGGGTCACAAAAGAGGTCTCAACCGATACCAAAAGACAAATAATTCCCTGCATATTTTCAGACCACAATGCTTTGAAATTGGAACTCAATCACAAGGAAAAATTTGGAAGAAACTCAAACACTTGGAGACTAAGAACCATCCTTCTCAAGAATGATTCAATATAGAGGAAATCAAAAATCAATTTAAACAATTTATGGAGACCAACGAGAATGAAAACACAATGGTCCAAAACCTATGGGATACTGCAAAGGCAGTCCTAAGAGGAAAATGCATAGCCATCCAAGCCTCATTCAAAAGAATAGAAAAATCCAAAATTCAGTTTTTATATCCTCACCTCAAGAAGCTGGAACAGCAACAGAAGTACAGCCCTAATCCACAGACAAGAAAGCAGTTGATAAAGATTAGAGCAGAGATCAATGAATTAGAAACCAGGAACACAGTAGAGCACATCAACAGAACTAGAAGCTGGTTCCTTGAAAGAATAAATAAAATAGATAAACCACTGGCAAGACTTATCCAAAAGAATAGAGAAAGGACCCAAATTAATAAAATTATGAATGAAAAGGGAGACGTGTTGGTCACTACCAACACCAATGAAATAGGAAGGATTATTAGAAACTTTTATCAACAGCTTTATGCCAGTAAATTAAGCAACCTGGGAGAGATGGAGGCCTTCCTGGAAACCTATAAACTACCAAGACTGAAACAGGAAGAAATTGATTTTTTAAACAGACCAATTAATTATGAAGAGATTGAAGCAGGGATTAAAAACCTTCCCCAAACCAAAACTCCAGGGCCTGATTGATTCCCCATTTAATTCTACCAAACATTCAAAGAAGAAATAATACTTATTCTCCTGAAGCTAATTCAAACAATAGAAAGAGAAGGAAACAGAAGGAAAGCGACCAATATGAGGCCAATATTACCTTGATCCCAAAACCAGGCAAAGACCCCATCAAAAAGGAGAATTACAGACTGATATCCCTGATGAATATGGACGGCAAAATTCTCAACAAGATCCTACCTAATAGGATCCAATAGTACATTGAAAGGATTATCCATCATGACCAAGTGGGATTCATCCCTGGGATGCAAGCGTGGTTTAACATTTGCAAATCTATCAGTGTCATAGATTATATCAACAAGAAAAAAGCCAAGAATCATATGATCCTCTCAATAGATGCAGAAAAAGCATTTGACAAAATACAGCATCCTTTCCTGATTAAAACCCTTCAGAGTGTAGGGATACAGGGTACATACCTCAGTCTCATAAAAACCATCTTGAAAAGCTTACAGCAAATATCATTCTCAATGGAGAAAAGCTGGAAGCCTTTCCCTTAAGATCAGGAAGATGAGAAGGATGCCCTCTCTCACCATTATTATTCAACATAGTACTAAAAGTCCTTGCAACAGCAATCAGACCACAATAAGGGATAAAAGCGATTCAAATCAGCAAAGAAGTCAAACTGTCTCTAATCACAGATGACTTGATACTCTATATGGAAAACCCAAGGAATCTACCCCCAAACTACTAGAAGTTGTAGAGCAATTCAGTAATGTGGCAAGATACAAAATCAATGCTCAGAAATCAGTTGCATTTCTAGACACGAACAATGAGACTGAAGAAAGAGAAATTAGGGAATCCAATCTATTTACAATAGCACCAAAAATCATACGTTATCTTGGAATTAACTTAGAGACGTAAAGGATCTATATTCTAGAAACTCTTGAAAGACATTGAAGAAGACACAAAAAGATGGAAAAATATTCATTCCATGCTCATGGATCGGAAGAATTAACATAGTTAAAATGTCCATGCTATCCAGAGCAATCTAAACTTTCAATGCTATCCTGATCAAAATACCAATGACATTTGTCAACGAACTAGAACAAACAGCCCTTAAATTTGTGTGGAACCAGTAAAGGCCCCGAATCGCCAAGAAACCCTTGAAAAAGAAAAACAAAGCTGGGGGCATCACAATGCCAGATATCAAGCTGTACTACAAATCTGTGATTACAAAGACAGCATGGTACTGGCACAAAAACAGACACATAGACCAATGGAACAGAATAGAGAACCCAGACATGGACCCTTGGCTCTTGGGGCAATTAATCTTTGACAAAGCAGGAAAAAACATCCAGTGGAAAAAAGACAGTCTCTTCAATGAATGGTGCTGGGAAAATTGGACAGCTACATGCAAAAGAATGAAGCTTGACCACTCTCTCACACCATACACAGAGATAAACTCTAAATGGATAAAAGACCACAATGTGAGACAGGAATCCATGAAAGTCCTACAGGAGAGCATAGGCACCAATCTCTATGACATCGGCCACAGCAACCTTTTGTATGACACATCTCCAAAGGAAGAGAAACAAAAAATAAAAGGAACTTGTGGGACTTCATCAAGATAAAAAGCTTCTGCACAGCTAAGGAAACAGTCAAAAAAAACTGAGAGGCAGCCCACGGAATGGGAGAATATATTTTCAGATGACACTACAGATAAAAGACTAGTATCCAAGGTCTACAAAGAACTTCTCAAACTCAATACACAAGAAACAAATAAACAAATAAAAAAACAGGCCGCCCTGAAGAGAAGGGCCATATGCACCCCAATGTTCATAGCAGCATTGTCCACAATAGCCAAATCGTGGAAGGAGCCGAGATGTCCTTCAACAGATGAATGGATTAAGAAATTGTGGTTTATATATACAATGGAATATTACTCAGCTATCAGAAAGAACGAGTTCTCAACATTTGCTGCAACAAGGATGGCACTGGAGGAGATAATGCTAAGTGAAATAAGTGAAGCAGACAAAGGCAATTATCATATGATTTCTCTCATCTATGGAACATAAGAGCTAGTAGGATCAGTGGGGGAAGAAAGGATAAATAAAGGGGGGGGTAATCAGAAGGGGGAATGAAGCATGAGAGCCTATGGACTCTGAGAAACAAACTGAGGACTTCAGAGGGGAGGGAGGAGTTAACATAATTTTGTCAAATGCTTTTTCGCATCTATTGAGAGGATCATATGATTCCTGGTTTTTTCTTGTTGATAATCATGTACACTGATAGATTTGCAAATGTTAAACCACGCTTGCATCCCAGGATGAATCACTTGGTCATGATGGATAATCCTTTCAATGTACTATTGGATCCTATTAGGTAGGATCTTGTTGAGAATTTTGCGTCCATATTCATCAGGGATATCAGTCTGTAATTCTCCTTTTGATGGGTCTTTGCCTGGTTTTGGGGATCAAGGTAATATTGGCCTCATATTGGTGCGTTTTCTTTCTTTCTTCTTTCTATTGTTTGAATTAGCTTCTAGGAGAATAAGGTATTATTTCTTCTTTGATGTTTAGAATTAAAGGAACAATCAGGCCCTGAGTTTTGGTTTTGGGAAGGTTTTAATCCCTGCTTCAATCTTCTATCATTAATTGGTCTGTTTAAAAAAAATCAATTTCTTCCTGTTTCAGTCTTGGTAGTTTATAGGTTTCAGGAAGGCCTTCCATCTCCTGTTGCTATTTCTGGCATAAAGCTGTTGATAAAATTTCTAATAATCCTTCCTATTTCATTGGTGTTAGTAACAATACCTCTCCTTTTCATTCATAATTTTTATTAATTGGGTCCTTTCTCTTTCTTTTGGATAAGTCTTGCCAGTGGTCCTTATTATTTTATTATTCTTCAGAACCAGCTTCTAGTCTGTTGATGTGCTCTCTGAAGTTCCTGGTTTCTAATTATTGATTCTGCTCTAATCTTTATCAACTGCTGCTTGTCTGTGGATTAGGCTGTCCTGTTGCTGTTCCAGCTTCTTGAGGTGAGGAATATAAAAACTGAATTTTGGATTTTTCTATTCTTTTGAGTGAGGCTTGGATGGCTGCATTTTACTCCTCATAGGACTGCCTTTTGTTAT
>NW_024423319.1:61109733-61115373 GCF_017311325.1 Ursus maritimus
AAGATTGAAACAGGAAGAAATTGATTTCTTAAACAGGCCAATTAATTATGAAGAAATTGAGTCAGTGATAAACAACCTTCCAAATAATAAAACTCCAGGCCCTGACGGTTTTCCTGGGGAATTCTACCAAACATTCAAAGAAGAAATAATACCTATTCTCCTAAAGCTATTTCAAAAAATAGAAACAGAAGGAAAGCTACCAAACTCATTCTATGAGGCCAATATTACCTTGATCCCCAAACCAGGCAAAGACCCCCTCAAAAAGGAGAATTACAGACCGATTTCCCTAATGAATATGGACGCCAAAATCCTCAACAAGATACTTGCTAATAGAATCCAACAGTACATTAAAAGGATTATCCATCATGATCAAGATTGATTCATACCTGGGATGCAAGCGTGGTTCAATATTCGCAAATCAATCAGCGTGATACATCATATCAACAAGAAAAGACTCAGGAACCATATGATACTCTCAATAGATGCCGAAAAAGCATTTGACAAAATACAGCATCCTTTCCTGATTAAAACCCTTCAGAGTGTAGGAATAGAAGGTACATTTCTCAGTCTCATAAAAGCCATGTATGAAAAGCCTACTGCAAATATTATTCTCAATGGGGAAAAGCTGGAAGCCTTTCCCTTAAGATCTGATTCATAGCATTTTTAATTTCTGCCAGATTCACTCTCATTTCCACCCTTAGAGATTCTATATTCTCGTTAATATGTTCGTTAATATTTTTTTCAAGTCTACACATCATCTTGACCATTGTTACTCTGAACTCCATTTCTGATAATTTGGTTATATCCGTATCCATCAGTTCTGTGGCAGAGGCCACAGACTCATTGTCTTTTCTTTGCTGTGGAAATTTCTCCTTCTTGTCATTCTGATGAGGAGAGGTTGAGGGGTTGTCCAGAGCCCAAATTATTGACCAGGACCCATGCAGTATGCACTTGTTTTATAGGGACCTTAGGAATATGGGCTTCCTGATTTTTCAGCCTGCCTTCTGGGGGAGGGGCCTGCTGCACTGTTACTCAGGCAACCCTGTTTGGGTAGAGTCTCCCTGTCCCCTACGAGGGGCGATGGGGATGGGCACAGTGTGAGCTGGTATTTCTAGGCTTTTGTTCTCTGGCAGCTTTCCCTGGTGGTTTGCTGTACCTCTTCTGAGAGTCAGAGCAGCAGTGGCCTAATCCCAGCCTCTGTCTCAGACAGAGAAATCGCAGTCCGCTCTCCACTGAGCTCTTCTGGCCTCTTTAACTCTGTTTCAGTTGGTGCAGTTAAACCCTGCAGCATCCCGGGATGTGTGCCCCACAGCTGGCGTCACAGCCCTCACTTCCAGGGCTGGCACATCTCTGTCCTTTGTGTTTCTAACGCTGCCAGCCACCCCCACATGCTCTGGAGCTCCATTTCAGTGTGGTTTGTGTGCACTCTGGATCTCCAGTTTTCAGACTGGTCACGCGTGTTCCCGGGTTCCCAGTCTCAGTCTGCTCTCTCGCGGGTGCTGGTCTGCAAGTCTGCCTGAACCCCCAGTGCAGGTGGCTACCACTTCCCGGTGCCTGAGCACAGAGGCTCCCTCCCCCATCTGTTTACCTTCTGATATCTGTGCTCGAAATCCAATATCAAAAATATAGATTATGGGACATTACTGACTCAATGAAATGTTCCAATGTCAGAATTATCGGCATCCCCGAGGGGGTGGAGAAAAACAGAGGTCTAGAAGAGATATTTGAACAAATTGTAGCTGAAGACTTCCCTAATCTAGCAAAGGAAACAAGCATTCGTGTCCAAGAGGCAGACAGGACCCCTCCCAAGCTCAACCATGACAAACCTAAACCACGTCACGTCATAGTGAAATTTGCAAATATTAGATCCAAAGATACAGTATTGAAAGCGGCCAGGGCAAGGAAATTTCTCACGTACCAAGGCAAAACTATCAGGATTACATCAGACCTGTCTTCACAGACCTGGAATGAGAGGAAGGGAGGGTTGGGGGGGGGGCATTTTTAAAGCTCTTTCAGAGAAAAACATGCAGCCAAGGATCCTTTATCCAGCAAGGCTGTCATTCAGAATTGATGGAGATAAGGACCTTCCAGAATTGCCAGTCACTGACCAATCAAAACCATGAAACCACCCCTACAGGAGATATTAAGGGGGGTTTTATAAAAGTAAAAAGGCCCCAAGAGTGATACAGAACAGAAAGTTGCAATCTATAGAAACAAAGACTTTACAGGCAACATGACATCATTAAAATCATATCTGTCAATAATTACTCTCAATGTGAATGGCCTAAATGCTCCCATAATACACCACAGGGTTGCAGATTGGATGAAAAGACATGACTCATCCATTTGCTGTCTACAAGTGACTCATTTTGAACCTAAAGATATATCCAGACTGAAAGTAAAGGGATGGAATACCATCCTTGTGCCAATGGACCTCAAAAGAAAGCTGGGGTAGCAATTCTCATATCAGACAGATTGGATTTTAAACTAAAGACCGTAGTCAGAGATACAGAAGGGCAGTATATGATTCTTAAAGGATGTATCCAACAAGTGGATATGACAATTATAAATATCTACGCCCCCAAGAGGGGAACAACAAGATACACAAGCCAACTCTTAACCAGAATACAGAGACATATAGATAAAAATACGTTAGTAGTAGGGGACCTTGACACTCCACCCTCAGCAATAGATAGATCATCTAAGCAGAAAATCAACAAAGAAACAAGAGCTTTTAATGACATACTGGACCAGATGGACCTCATAGATATACACAGAACACTACACCCTAGAACAACAGAATACTCATTCTTTTCAAAAGCACATGGAGCTTTCTCTAGAATATACCCTATACTGGGTCACAAAACAGGTCTCAACCAATACCAAAAGGCTGAGATTATTCCCTGCATATTCTCAGACCACAATGCTTTGAAACTGGAACTCAATCACAAGGAAAAAATTGGAAGAAACTCAAACACTTGGAAACTAAGAACCATTATGCTTAAGAATGAATAGGTAGATGAGAGAAACCATATGATAATTGTCTTTCTCTGCTTGACTTATTTCACTTAGCATTATCTCGTCCAGTGCCATCCATGTTGCAGCAAATATTGAGAAATCTTTCTTTTTGATAGGTGAGTAATACTCCATTGTATATATGGACCACATCTTCTTAATCCAGTCATCTGTTGAAGGGCATCTCGGCTCCTTCCACAATTTAGCTATTGTGGACAATGCTGCTATGAACACTCGGAAGATCGGTAGAAGAAAGGGATAAAGAAAGGCGGTAATCAGAAGGGGGAATGAAGCATGAGAGACTATGGACTCTGAGAAACAAACTGAGGGTTTCATAGGGGAGGGGGGTGGGGGAATGGGATAGGCTAGTGATGGGTAGTAAGGAGGGCACGTATTGCATGGTGCACTGGGTATTATATGCAAGTAATGAATCATCGAACTTTACATAAAAAAATGAATGGGTAAACTAAGAATTAAAGAAGAACTGAAGCAATTTGTGGAAACCAATGAGAATAAAACACGTTGGTCCAAAACCCATGGGACAGTGTAAAGACAGTCCTAAGGGGAAATTCCATAGCCATCCAAGCCTCACTCAAAGGAATAGATAAATCTAAAATGCAGTCCTTATATTCTCACCTTATGAAGCTGGAGCTAGAAGAGAAGAACAAGCCTAACCCACGCACAAGAAAGCAGTTGATCAAGATTAGAGCAGAGATCAATGAATGAGAAACCATGAGCACAGCAAGAACAGATCAACAAACGTTGAAGCTGGTTCTTTGAAAGAATAAATAGGATCGATAAGCCACTGGCCAGACTTATTCAAAAGAATACAGAAAGGACCCAAATTAATAAAATTATTAATCAAAGGGGAGAGATCACGACCAACACCAAGGAAATAGAAAAATCATTAGAAAATATTATCAACAACTATATGCCAATAAATAAAACAGAAAGAAGTGCATGGAAGAAATGAATGCCTTCCTGGAAACCTGTAAACTACCAAGACTGAAACAGGGAGAATTTGACAATCTAAATAAACCAATTAACAGGGAAGAGATTGAAGCAGTGATCAAAAACTTTACCCAAAACAAGACTCTAGGGCCTGGTAGATTACCCGGGGAATTCTACCAAACATTCAAATAAGAAATCATACCTATTCTACTGAAGCTGTTTCAAAAAATAGAAACAGAAGGAAAACTACCAAACTCATTCTATGAGGCCAGTATTACCTTGATCCCCAAACCAGGCACAGACCCCATTAAAAAGAATTGCAGACTGATATCTCTGATGAATGTTGATGCCAAAAGTCTCTACAAGATCCTAGTCAATAGGATCCAACAGTACACTAAAAGGATTTACCATCACGACCAATTGGGATTCATCCCTGGGATGCAAGCCTGGTTCAACATTCGCAAATCATTCAGTGTGGTAGAACACATTAATAAGAGAAGAGAGAAGAACCATATGATCCTCTCGATTGATGAAGAAAAAGCATTTGACAAAATACAGCATCCTTTCCTGATTAAAACCCTCTAGAGTGTAGGGATAGAGGGCACATTCCTCAATTGCATAAAAATCATCTATGAAAAGCATACAGCAAATATCATTCTCAATGGGGAAAAGATGTAAGCCTTTCCCTTAAGATCAGGATCACAACAAGGATGCCCACTCTCACCATTATTGTTCAACATAGTAGTAGAAGTCCTAGCAACAGCAATCAAACAACAAAATGAATAAGAGGTATCCAGATCGGCAAAGAAAAAGTCAAACTCTCTGTCTTTGCAGATGACATGATACTCTCTATGGAAAACCGAAAAGACTCCACCCCCAAATTACTAGAACTCATAGAACAATTCAGTAATGTGGCAGGATACAAAATCAATGCTCAGATATAAGTTGCATTTCTGTACATGATTAATGGGACTGATGAAAGAGAAATCAGGGAATCGATTCCACTTACTATAGCACCAAAAATCATAAGATATCTCAGACTAAAGTTAACCAGAGAGGTAAAGGATCTATACTCTAGAAACTACAGAACACTGATGAAAGACATTGAAGGAGACACAAAAATATGGAAAAACATTCCATGCTCATGGATTGGAAGAATAAACACAGTTAAAATGTCTATGTTACCCAGAGTAATCTACACTTTCAAAGCCATCCTGATCAAAATAAGAATGACATTTTTCAATGTGCTGGAACAAACAATCCTAAAATTTGTTTGGAACCAGAAAAGACCCTGAATCACCAAGGAAATGTTGAAAAAGAAAAACAAACCTGGGGGCATCATGTTCCCAGATTTCAACCTACATTAGAAAGCTGTGATCACCAAGACAGCATGGGACTGGCAGCAGTGACCGTATCCAATCCTCTGTCTCAGAACAGAGAGGTCACATTCTGGTCTTCCCCGAGCTCTCCTGGTCCTCTATCTCCATTTCTGTTGGTACTGCTCAAAACCCACAGCATCCCAGGTTGTGTGCTCCATAGCCACCATCCCATTCCTCACTCCCAGGGCCAGCATGTCTCTGCCCTTTGTGCTTCTTTTTTTTTTTTTTTAAAATATTTTATTTATTTATTTGACAGAGAGAGAGACAGCCAGCGAGAGAAGGAACATAGGCGGGG
>NW_024423319.1:61115378-61121211 GCF_017311325.1 Ursus maritimus
GTGCGAGAGGAAGAAGCAGGCTCCCAGTGGAGGAACCCGATGTGGGGCTCGATCCCAGGACCCTGGGATCATGCCCTGAGCTGAAGGCAGATGCTTAATGACTGAGCCACCCAGGCGCCCCTGCCCTTTGTGCTTCTAAAACCACCAGCCTCCCCTGGTTCCCGCTTGTGTTCCTAAATCTCCGGTTTTCAGTCTGGTACATGCACGCGCTCCCTGCGGCTACTGGTCTGTGAGTCTGGCCGGCTCCCCAGCGTAGGAGGCTTCTGCTTCCCTGCATCCAAGCACAGTGGCTTCCTCCCCCTTCCATTTATCTTCCGATATCTGTGCTCAGATTCACAGCTCCCTGCTTTGTACCTCAATACCGAGCACTGGAGATGTTTGTAGAGATCCAGTTGTATCTTTTTACTCCTCAGGCTGATTTCATGGGTGTTCAGGATGGTCTTGTAGATATCCAGCTCTATTCAGGGGACCAGGTGAAATAGGGTCCCCTACTCCTCTGACCATCTTTTTTCATCCTCTATTTCTACTTTTTGAAACATCTTCAAAAAATTTGGTAGAACTTCCCCTGGAAAGGCATCTGGCTCTGGACTCTTGTTTTTTTTTGGGAGGTTTTTGATTATTGCTTCAATTTCCTCTCTGGTAATAGTTCTGTTCAGATTTTCTACCTCTTCCTGTCAGTCCTGGTACTTTATAAGTTTTCAGGAATTAAAGCATTTCTTCTAGATTTCCTAATTTTTTGACATATAGTTGCTCATAATTTGTTCTAACTTTTGTCTGTATTTCCTTGGTATTGGTCATGATCCCTCCCCTTTCATTCATGATTTTAATGATTTGGGTCTTTTCTCTTTTCTTTTGGATAAGTCTGGCCAAAGGTTTATTGATCTTATTAATTATTAATTATTGATCTAATTATTAATTTCAAAGAACCAGCTTCAAGTTTCATTGATCTGTTCTATACTTCTGGTCTCTATTTCATTGATTTCTGCTCTAATCTTTATTATTTCTGTTCTGCTTGGTTTAGGCCTTATTTGCTGTTCTTTCTCCAGGTCCTTTAGGTTTAAGGTTAGTTTGTTTATTTTTGTTTTTTCTAATTTCTGAGAGAGACTTGGATGGCTATATACTTCCCTCTTATGACTGCCTCAGCTGTATCCCAAGGTTTTGGACTGATGTGCTTTCATTCTCATTAATTTGCATGAATTGTTTAAGTTCTTCTTTAATTTCCAGGTTGACCCATTCAATTGTTTAGCAGAATGCTCTTTAACCTCCAAGTGCCTGAGTTCCTTCCATCCAAATTTCTTCTTTTTTTCCTTTAAGATCTTGTTTGTTTGTTTGTTTGTTGTTTTGACAGAGAGAGAGAGAGAGATCATGAGCAGGGAGAGTAAGAGAGAGAGAAGCAGACTCCCCATGATCAGGGTGCCTGATGCAGGGCTCGATACCAGGACCCTGGGATGATGACCTGAGCCAAAGACAGACACTTAACCAACTGAGCCACCCAGCCCCCCTTTCCAAATTTCTTCTTGTGATTGAGTTCCAGTTTCAAACATTGTGGCCTGAAAATATGCAGGGAATAATCTTAATCTTTTGGTATCTGTTGAGAACTGATTTGTGACCCAGCATGTGATCTATTCTTGAGAATGTTCCCTGTGCACTGGAGAAAAATGAGTATTCTGTTGTCTTAGGATGGAATGTTCTGTACATATCTGTCCATCTGTTCCAGTGTGTCATTCAAAGCCCTTGTTTCTTTGTTGATATTCTGCTTAGGTGATGTGTCCATTGCTGTGGGATGTTAAAGTCCCCTACTCTTAATGTACTGTTATCAATATATTTCTTTACTTTTGTTATTAATTGGTTTATATAATTGGCTGCTCCCACATTGAAGCCATAGATATTTACAATTGTTAGAGCTTCTTGTTTAATATACCCTTTAAGTGTGTTATAATGTCCCTCTACATCTCTTACTACAGTCTTTGGTTTAACATCTAATTTGTCTGATATGAGGATTGCTACCCCAGCTTTCCTTTGAGGTCCATTAGCGTGGTAAATTGTTCTCCACCCCCTCACTTTTAGTCTGGAGATGCCTTCGGTTCTAAAATGAGTGTCTTGTAGACAGCATATGGATGGATCTTGATTTTTTATCCAATCTAATATCCTGTGTCTTTTGATTGGAGCAATTTAGCCCATTTTCATTCAGAGTAACTATTGAAAGATATGAATCTAGTGCCATTGTTTTGCATGGATAGTCCCTGTTTCGGTAGATTGTCTCTGTTATACTCTGGTCTATATTACTGTTGGGGTCTCTCTTCACTTACAGTAGCCCCCTTAATATTTCTTCTGTAGGGCTGGCTAGGTGGTCACAGATTCTTTCAGTTTTTGTCTGTCCTGGAAGCTCCTTATATCTCCTTTCATTCAGAATGACAGCCTTGCTGGATAAAGTATTCTTCATTGCGTATTCTTATCATTTAGTTCCCTGAATATATCTTGTTAGCCCTTTCTGGCCTGTCAGGTTTCTGTGGATAGGTCTGCTGTTATTCTGATGGTCCTCTCTCCATATGTAGGGAACCTCCTCTCCCTAGCTTCTCTCAGGATAGCTTCTTTGGCTCTAAGAGTTGCAAGCTTAGTGGTATATTTTGGGGTGTTGATCTATTTTTATTGATTTTGGGAGGGGCCCTCTCTGCCTCTTGGATATGAATGCTTGTTTCTTTCCTCAGGTTAGGGACATTGTCAGGTATGACTTGCTCAAGTATACCTTCAAGGCCTCTTTCTCTCTCCAACTCCTCTGGGATCCTAATAATTAGGACATTGGTTCATTTCAAGGCATCATTAAGTTCTCAAAGCCTTTCTTCATGGGTTGTTATTTGTCTTTCTCTCTTTTCCTCAGCTTCCTTCCTTCCCATCAGCCTTTCTTCTAGATCACTTATTCTCTCTTCTGTCTCATTCACCCTAGCTGTTATAGCCTCCAATTTAGACTGCATTTCATTCATTTCATTTTTAAATTCTGCCTGATTACATCTCATTTCTGTCCTGAGATTCTCTACTGTCATTTATGCTTTTTTCAAGCCTAGCTATTAACATTATAATTGTTATCCTGAATTCCATCTCTGACATATTACTTATATCCATATCAATTAGCTCTGTGGCAGAGGACATTGCCTCTGGTTCTTTCCTTTGTTGTGAGTCCTCCTTCTCATCATTCTGCCCAGGTGAGGATGTGTGAGTGAATGAACAGAGTCCAAAATATCAACCATGACCCAAGCAAAATGCATTGTAGAAAAAATCTGAAGTTGTTGGAAGCCACCCTAGAAAAGCAAACAAAGCCAAAATGCACCAATACACTAAAAAAAGGGAGTTTGGAAAGAGAGACTATAATCTCACAGGGTGGACAAAGCAGGGTGATCCGCTTGTTCTTTATTGAATTTTGGTCTGTGTGTTAGAAGACACTACATCCCCAAATTGCAAGTAATGCAAAACCTGTATTTATATAAAAATAAAATTGAATAGAGAGAAAAGAGGACTATAATGAAGCATATATCTTTAAAATGTAGATGCGAAAAAATGAAGGTTAAAAAGTAACTTAAGAACATGAGTTGGTAAATTAAGAATCTAGATAAACTGGAGGAAAAAGTTAAAGAAAAAAAAAGAAGGAGGAAAGGAAAATTTTAGACTAAAAGAGAAATTAGTCATGATGTAACACCTGGAGCTCAATATTCTATTTTCCCTGGTGCTGGAGTTTTACAGTCTTCTGGGATCTACAAGCTTGTAATTCACCTGTTCTTACAGTCTGTCTTCTGGGGTGGGGGGTCCTGCTGTTCTGCTTCTCAGCTGTCTTTGCCGGGGCAGAGTTGCCCCACCCCTTGTCAGTGGGGTGGCCTTAATGTAAGCTGGCCCTCTGTGTGGCTTTTGTACCCTGGTGTCTTTCCGTACCTCTTCAGAGGGTCAGAGTAAAAATGTCTGTGCATGGATCTCGGGCCGAGACTGCAAAATTGTGGTTCCCCCCTTCAATAAACCCTCCAGGTCAAAGAGAATCCACTTCTGTGTGCCCCAAACTCTGGAGATTATCAAGTTTCTCACCCACTGAAATCCTCCCGGGGGGGAGTACCAGGCAACCTCGAGTGTCACTGCATTTTGTGTCTTTGTGACTGTGAGCATTTGTGGGCTCACACGTACACCCTACCCCACTGCTCCCAGGTCACACCTGCGTTCCACTCTACTGTCCTTTCTAGGGCCGCTGCCGCCCTGAGAGTTGTTGTCCAGTAGTGGGTGCAGCTGTTTCATCTCTCCAGGGGATGGTAACTGGCCCACATATTCCAGTCCTTTTCTGGGTGCTCAGGCAAAGAGCAGTCTCCCTATGGGCCTTACTCGTGGTTTATGGTGACTGGAGCTGAGAGTCCCTCCTGGGTTCTGATCATAACCAGTTTCGCCTGTCCACTGCTTGGGCACTTTATCAGTTCAGGCATCCCCGTTGTTTCTGTGTCTCCTGGGATCCTGAGACCCATAATGACCCACCTAGAATTCTGCCCTTTTAATCCACTGAGCCCCTTTCAGAAAGGGATGTCTTTCACTTAATGCATATTTCTATGGGTTCCAATTTTGCTCTCCAGTGTTATATCACTTTCTGGTAGTCAGCTTTTGGAGGCTCCCTCCACCCTCTGTTTATCTTCTGATATTTTCCCATAAGATTCATGACTCTGCACCTCCTACCCTGCAAAAAGCAGTCTTTTTTTCTACTTGTAGAGTTCCAGAGACATTTTCTTACATCTCAGGGTGAATTCATGGGTGTTCAGAATGGTTTGGAAGATATCTAGCTAAATTCGAGGGACCAGATAAAATGGCATCCCCTACCCTTCCGCCATCTTCCTTCCCCCCTCCAAGATTTATTTATTTATTTTAAAGAGAGAGAATGTGTGCTAGTGGGGGAAGGGGCAGGCGGAAAGAATCTCAAGCAGACTCCCCACTGAGTATAGTGCCTGATGTGGGCCTCAATTTCAGGAGCCATGAGATCATGACTTGAGCCAAAATC
Source organism: Ursus maritimus (assembly GCF_017311325.1). Classification (NCBI taxonomy): domain Eukaryota; kingdom Metazoa; phylum Chordata; class Mammalia; order Carnivora; family Ursidae; genus Ursus; species Ursus maritimus. The sequence continues at coordinate 61,120,396 of NW_024423319.1, forward strand.
AAGTGTTGGACGTTTAACTGACTGAGCCACCCAGTTGCTCCTTTGTTCATTTATTCTTTGCTTGCTCTCTTTCCATATGATTAATGACATTCTGTAGTGTTATGCTTGACTTTATTTCTCCTTATTTTTTTGTGTACCTGTTATAGCTTTTGGATTTGTGGTTGCCTTGGGTCTCATATAGGACACCCTAAGTATATAGCAATCTATATTATATTGTTAGTCACTTAAATTCAAACATATTCCATATGAATTTTCCTTACTCCCCCCTCCACATTTTATGTATATGTTATCATATTTTTCATTTTTTATTCATTTTTTAATTTTCTAATTATCACTTTTTCTTTTCCATTTAAATGAGTCACTTTAGCATTTCCGGTAATGCTGGTCAATTGGTGATGACTTTTTAAACTTTTGTCTGTCTGGGATACTATTTATCTCTCCTTCAATTACACATTATAATCCTGACAGGTAGAGTATTCTTGGTTTTTGGTTTTCTCTTTTCAGCCCTTTGAATATTTCATGACACTCCCTTCTGTCCTGCATAGTAGCTGCTGAAAATCAGCTGATAGACTTATGGGTTTTCCTTTGTATGTAACTTTTTGCTTCTTTCTTGCTGCTTTGTGAAATTATCCCTTTATCTTTAACCTTTGACTTTTTAATTATTTTCTGTCATGATATGGACCTCTATGGGTTCATTTTATTTGGAACTCTCTGTAATTCCTGAATCTGGATGTCTGTTTCCTTGCTCAGGTGAAACAAGTTTTCAAATATTATTTCTTCAGAAAATTTTTCTCCATCATTTTCTTTCTCTTTCCC
>NW_024423319.1:61121219-61124242 GCF_017311325.1 Ursus maritimus
TCTAGGAGAAATATAATGCAAATATTTGTTTGTTTGATGTTGTCCAACAGATCCGATAACCTAACTTCATTGTATTCTTTTTTTTTTTTCCTTTTGGCTGTTTTGCTTGGATGCTTTCCATTACTCTGTCTTCCAGATAACTGATCTGTTCGACTACATCTACTAATCTGTTGATTCCCTCTAGTGTATTTTTCATTTTAGTTTTTGTATTCTTCAACTCTTTCATATTTTCTATTTTTGTTGAAATTCTGAGTTCTTCCACACTTCTTTCTAGTTTATTGATCATGTTGCAATCATACTTTAAACACTTTTCAGGCATTTTACTTATTTCCATTTCATTTAGTTATTTTTCTGAGATTTTGCCTTATTCTTTTGTTTGGAGCATATTCTTCTAATTCTTCTTGACTTTTTTTCCCCTATGAATCAGGCTGAACAGCTACTTCTCCTAAACTTGAAGGCCATCGCCTGTTTAGAATGTGTGTGCCTGACAGCTTTGGATGTCTAATTCAAACAGTGGCTTTTGTCGGCTGGAGATTTTAGGGCACTTTGTGTGGGGTCTGGTCTGGTGGAGTTGAATTACATGTGGACCGTGTGGTCCTGAGGCTTTCTGTATAGAGTGTGCCTTTGTGGGACAGCTGAAGCTGAAGTAGATGCAGGCTGGAGGGTGGTCCCTGGTCTCTCCACACTGAGGGCACACTGGTAGGACAGCTAAAGCTGAAGTGGGTGCAAGCTGGCATTCTTTGGGTTGTACACACAGATTGCACCCTGGCAGGATAGCTGACATTGAAGTAGGTGCAAGGTGTGGTGTTTCAGGACTCTCTGCACATTGGCACCCTTGTACGGTCCCTGGAACCAAGGTGGGTCTCAGGCCATTGTGTTCTGGGATTCTCCATGCAGGAGGTGCCCTGAGCAGGGAGTTGAAGTTGACATGGATGCAAGCCAGGGTGTCCTGGGACACTCCACACAGGGGGCAGGCTGTAGGAGTGGCTAGGGCCAAAACAGGCATCAATCAAGAAATCCTAGAATGATCTCTGCCAGGAGTATCCTAGCAAGTCACCTGAACCTGAAGTAGTGAAGTCCTGGAGTGTTTTGAGGTACATTGTGCCTGTGTCACCTTGGTGCAGTGGCTGGAACTGTAGTCAGCACTGACCACGGATGTCCAGGTTTGTGCTGCTCTGAGGCCACCATGGCGGGATGGGTGAAGGTGGTGTGGGCTAGGGGCCTAGGGCTCAATGATGCAGTAAGCTGGCTAAAGCATTTGCACCCCGACCCTGTTTGCACTATCAAGGTGGAGGGGAAGCATAAATCATGGTGCTCACTGGGCACTCTGAGCTGGAGAGAGTTCCATTAGCTCCCCCACCACTTGACAGTGTTGTAGGCTGGTTCCCTGACATAGTAATTGTTCTTTTAAAATTCAGCTTTATTTTCTGTGCTCCAGGGAAGATAAATCTGTTCACAGTTTCTCAGTACCAGGGATAGGGATGCCTTTCATTATCATACCTCCATCTCTCTTGCCTTTCTCTGTGTGGTGTCTCTATCTTTTATTGTATAGAAGTTGTTAGTTCTTCTTCAGGAAGAATTGTTCTATAAATAGGTGTGGAATTGATGTGTCCATGGAGAAGGTGAGTTCAGGTTCTTCCTATGTCATTATCTTGACAAAAACTCTATTAATTTTAATTTTAATGATTGTCATATATAAAATTTCTATTGTATTCTTTTTTGATATGTGCCTCTTTTTTCATAGTATTCTTCTATTTCATTATGACTTACATTCCCTCTTGAATCCCATTATAATTTTATTTTTTTAATTTTTATTTATTTATTTTTTTAAAAAAGATTTTATTTATTTGACAGAGATAGAGACAGCCAGCAAGAGAGGGAACACAGGCAGGGGGAGTGGGAGAGGAAGAAGCAGGCTTCCAGCAGAGGGGCCTGATGTGGGGCTTGATCCCAGAACACCGGGATCACGCCCTGAGCCGAAGGCAGATGCTTAATGACTGAGCCACCCAGGTGCCCCTGAATCCCATTAAAATTTTAAACATACTTAGAACTGGGTGTTATATGTAAGGGAATGAATCACTAAGTAGTACTTCTGAAACTAATATTGCACTGTATGTTAACCAACTGGAATTTAAATAAAAACCTGAAAATTAAAAAAAAATCATAGAAAAAAAGAAATGGTAAGGCTGAGATTGCAGTCCATACATCCAATTAAAAAAAAGAACAGAAAAGAAAAGAAGACATACTTATTTCAGAGTTCCTTTCAGAATATTCTATTATTTCAAATGTTTGTTATTAATTTTCACGTGTGTGTGTGTGTGTGTGTGTGTGTGTGTATTCATTCTCTCTCATTGTTGATATTTTACTTATGCAATTTCAAACTTTTAAATGTGGGCTAGCATAGTTTGGGCTTGCTTATTTTATCTATCATTTATCTATCATCTATCTATCTATCAATCATCTATCTATCTGTCTATCATCTATCTATCAATCATCCATTCATTCATTGACTTATTTGCTATGCATGCCCAGAAAGACTTGGATTGTTAAAGAATCTAAACAGAATTATTCTTTGTATGTTTCTATTATGGTCTCAGTGATTTCTCTGGTCTTAGGTCAGTTTTCACACTCATTCTTTGTCTTTGCTTTCCAAAGCCATTAAATTAATTTAAATATGAATCTTAGGTACAATGATAGCATACTTTGGGGGGAGTAATTCTTACAGGAGCTTCTGTTTTGCTTTCACAGTAGTGACCAGGTGATAACTTTCTGGCTGATTCCTTGCCCAGTGTGGATAGGGTTTTCTAGTCTGCTTTTCATCAAGATAGCAGTTTTTCAGTGTCTCAGTTTTATGCAAATAACATTAGTTTCAATTGTTTGCACAAATTCAAGGCCACTTTACAACTTAGACTCTAACCTCCTGGGCTATTACAACAACTAATATTATGTATTCACCGTTACAGTTTTGAGAACCTTTCTTTCTTTCTTTCTTTCTTTCTTTCTTTCTTTCTTTCTTTCTTTCT
>NW_024423319.1:61124252-61153606 GCF_017311325.1 Ursus maritimus
ACGGTCCCTGGAACCAAGGTGGGTCTCAGGCCATTGTGTTCTGGGATTCTCCATGCAGGAGGTGCCCTGAGCAGGGAGTTGAAGTTGACATGGATGCAAGCCAGGGTGTCCTGGGACACTCCACACAGGGGGCAGGCTGTAGGAGTGGCTAGGGCCAAAACAGGCATCAATCAAGAAATCCTAGAATGATCTCTGCCAGGAGTATCCTAGCAAGTCACCTGAACCTGAAGTAGTGAAGTCCTGGAGTGTTTTGAGGTACATTGTGCCTGTGTCACCTTGGTGCAGTGGCTGGAACTGTAGTCAGCACTGACCACGGATGTCCAGGTTTGTGCTGCTCTGAGGCCACCATGGCGGGATGGGTGAAGGTGGTGTGGGCTAGGGGCCTAGGGCTCAATGATGCAGTAAGCTGGCTAAAGCATTTGCACCCCGACCCTGTTTGCACTATCAAGGTGGAGGGGAAGCATAAATCATGGTGCTCACTGGGCACTCTGAGCTGGAGAGAGTTCCATTAGCTCCCCCACCACTTGACAGTGTTGTAGGCTGGTTCCCTGACATAGTAATTGTTCTTTTAAAATTCAGCTTTATTTTCTGTGCTCCAGGGAAGATAAATCTGTTCACAGTTTCTCAGTACCAGGGATAGGGATGCCTTTCATTATCATACCTCCATCTCTCTTGCCTTTCTCTGTGTGGTGTCTCTATCTTTTATTGTATAGAAGTTGTTAGTTCTTCTTCAGGAAGAATTGTTCTATAAATAGGTGTGGAATTGATGTGTCCATGGAGAAGGTGAGTTCAGGTTCTTCCTATGTCATTATCTTGACAAAAACTCTATTAATTTTAATTTTAATGATTGTCATATATAAAATTTCTATTGTATTCTTTTTTGATATGTGCCTCTTTTTTCATAGTATTCTTCTATTTCATTATGACTTACATTCCCTCTTGAATCCCATTATAATTTTATTTTTTTAATTTTTATTTATTTATTTTTTTAAAAAAGATTTTATTTATTTGACAGAGATAGAGACAGCCAGCAAGAGAGGGAACACAGGCAGGGGGAGTGGGAGAGGAAGAAGCAGGCTTCCAGCAGAGGGGCCTGATGTGGGGCTTGATCCCAGAACACCGGGATCACGCCCTGAGCCGAAGGCAGATGCTTAATGACTGAGCCACCCAGGTGCCCCTGAATCCCATTAAAATTTTAAACATACTTAGAACTGGGTGTTATATGTAAGGGAATGAATCACTAAGTAGTACTTCTGAAACTAATATTGCACTGTATGTTAACCAACTGGAATTTAAATAAAAACCTGAAAATTAAAAAAAAATCATAGAAAAAAAGAAATGGTAAGGCTGAGATTGCAGTCCATACATCCAATTAAAAAAAAGAACAGAAAAGAAAAGAAGACATACTTATTTCAGAGTTCCTTTCAGAATATTCTATTATTTCAAATGTTTGTTATTAATTTTCACGTGTGTGTGTGTGTGTGTGTGTGTGTGTGTATTCATTCTCTCTCATTGTTGATATTTTACTTATGCAATTTCAAACTTTTAAATGTGGGCTAGCATAGTTTGGGCTTGCTTATTTTATCTATCATTTATCTATCATCTATCTATCTATCAATCATCTATCTATCTGTCTATCATCTATCTATCAATCATCCATTCATTCATTGACTTATTTGCTATGCATGCCCAGAAAGACTTGGATTGTTAAAGAATCTAAACAGAATTATTCTTTGTATGTTTCTATTATGGTCTCAGTGATTTCTCTGGTCTTAGGTCAGTTTTCACACTCATTCTTTGTCTTTGCTTTCCAAAGCCATTAAATTAATTTAAATATGAATCTTAGGTACAATGATAGCATACTTTGGGGGGAGTAATTCTTACAGGAGCTTCTGTTTTGCTTTCACAGTAGTGACCAGGTGATAACTTTCTGGCTGATTCCTTGCCCAGTGTGGATAGGGTTTTCTAGTCTGCTTTTCATCAAGATAGCAGTTTTTCAGTGTCTCAGTTTTATGCAAATAACATTAGTTTCAATTGTTTGCACAAATTCAAGGCCACTTTACAACTTAGACTCTAACCTCCTGGGCTATTACAACAACTAATATTATGTATTCACCGTTACAGTTTTGAGAACCTTTCTTTCTTTCTTTCTTTCTTTCTTTCTTTCTTTCTTTCTTTCTTTCTTTCTTTCTTTCTTTCTTAATTTAAATTCAATTTGCCAACATATAGTACATTATTAGTTTCAGGTGTAGTGTTCAATAATTCATCAGTTATGTATAACACCCAGTACTCATCACATCACATGTCCTCCTTAATGCCCATCACCCAGTTACCCTGTCCCCCCACCCACCTCCCCTTCAGCAACCCTCAGTTTGTTTCCCAGAGTTAAGTCTCTCATGGTTTGTCTCCCTCTCTGATTTCTTCCCATTTAGTTTTCCCTCCCTCCCTTTATGATCCTCTGCACTATTTCTTATATTCCACATATGAGTGAAATCATATGATAATTTTCTTTCTCTGACTGGCTTATTTCACTTAGCATAATACGCTCTAGTTCCATCCACATTGATGTAAATGGTAAGTATTCATCTTTCTGATGGCTGAGTAATATTCCATTGTATATATAAACCACATTTTCTTTATCCATTCATCTGTCAAAGGACATCTTGGCTCCTTCCACAGTTTGGCTGTTGTGGACATTGCTGCTATGAACATTGAGATCCTTATTTATTTCTGACATTTGGGGATTTACTTGCATTTTTTTAGCTCATTTATTTCTTAAAATTTTTATTTGTTATAACTGTATTGAGTAACCTCATGTTTTTCAGAGTGAAAAGTGAATGCCTTGATAGTCATCATCTACTTAGGACATGTGCTGCCAGTTATAATTAATTCTTTCCCCACAGTCAAGATAATCTTTAAAAAATGTGAATAGGATTTCATCACTCCCCAGCTTAACATCCCCTGTTGGCTTCCCATGATACCTAGAATAATTTAATGATATTTACCTTAACATATAAGACCCTAAGTAATCTGGATTATGCTTATTACTCTGTCCTCATTTTCTGCCATTGTCTCTGTTACTTTGCTCTAGGCACAATGACCATAATTTTGTACCCAGAATATGCCAAATGTATTCTTACCTAATGCTCTTTTTATGTTCTTTTCCTTCTGTCTGAAACATTCTGATTTCAGCTTTTTGCTTTACCTTCTCCTTTCCAGTCATGTCTCAGATCAAATGTCCCTTCAGTTAGGAATTTTCTGGGCACTCAATCTTAATTAGTGTTAATCTCTTGTCGCTTTAATATTAGTCACATGATATTAGTTTATTTTATTGATATAATTCATGGCCATCTTATATTTTCTTTAGTGTTTGCTAGTTCATTACCTTTTTTTCCAAATTATAATGTAATGTCCATGAGAACAGGGGACTTTTGGGTCATATTCACTGCTTCTTTTCCTTGTTCTTGCAAGTACCTGACACAAAGCAAACCCTGTATAAGTATTCTATGAATTAATGAATAAATCAATGTAATTTCAGTAGTCTACAATGTACATATGAGAAGAATTATAATTTTTTAACACAGAAATAAATTGCACCCCAGAAAGCATATTGAATTAAGCATGTTAATTATTGGTGGAGTGGTACTCTGAGTCCTCTTGAGTCCAAACTTAGTGCTGCTTTTACCTTAACACACAAACTCCAACTCATTTGATGTCTAAACCACTTTTATCATTTAATAAATTATTGAATAATGGTACATAGATAAATAGACTGACATAAGTGAATGTTTACTTTCTGGACAATAGGTGTAGAGAAAAAAAGTAGAGCTGTCAAGATTATATTACAGAGTATATTTAAAATGTAAATATTTTGGGCTCTGTCAGTTAAGTGTCTCCCTTTGGCTCAGGTCATGATCCCAGGGTCCTAGGATGGAGTTCCAAATTGGGCTCCCTGCTCTGCAGGGAGTCTGCTTCTCCCTCTGTCCCTCCCCCTTGCTCATGCTCTCTCTCTCAAATAAATAAATAAAATCTTTAAAAATGTAAGTATCCCTCTACAATGATTACCGTTTGGAACATTGCTTTCAAGTTCCTATCATACTGATAAACTTGAGAGAAATCTTTAAGATCTAGAGTATTCTGATCTGGGCTTAACAGTGAAGCCTACTCTATCATGTGGAAATTTAGTTCAATCTAAATTTAACAAAATTTATTAAGCACTTACTTCATTCTAGAATTAGGTAGGGAGTAGGCTGTGCTGTGGAGGATACAGTTTAGACACTCTTATGTACAAAGAACTGTCTAGTAAGATAGAGATGAAACATTGATAAAATAAGGACATGTTTTCAGAAAATATAAAATAAATTATTAAAAATACAATGTGTTTACTAAAATATATAAAATGTGGGCATTTATTGGAGGTAATGATCTTCAATCTGTATGCATGTGCTTAAGAAAGCATTCATGATGAGGAATGTGGAGGTAAATCTTAAAGGATAGATAAATATATTTGGATGGATGGAGATGAGGAAAGAGTCTTATTTTCAGGCTGAGGGAATAGTGGGAGTATGGGCTGAAGGCAGGAAAGCAAAGTCCACACTTGATTAACAATACATATCCCAGTTTGGTATATGGGTAAAAAGAGTATTAATCTTCCTCAGCAAAATAAGCAATAACTCAAAAAGTTACATCAGCATTGTGGCTTCTTGATAAAATTTCATGGTGCTCTGAACTTTGAAGATACATGGTCTAGAAATTTTTCTCATATAATTTTTGTTATTACTTTCCAAGTAGTAATGCTGGATGGAAACAACTTTCTCTTGTAGTATTCTGGTGGGTCTACACATTCTGGGTAATCTGAAAACAAATTTGATCTTGCTACAAATCAATGAGTCCTTTATGTTATCCTGAAACAATTCTAGTCTTTCTGAAAACCCTTCCTTGTTAGTGGTGTCAAGTAGGCCCCGTGATCCTCCAATATAAGGAGTATTAAAAAGGTCAGTTTTATAATAAACAATGACTATGCTGATTTAACTTCCCTTTAAAGTCAACAGTGGTTGACTTACTTTTTTTAAAGGAAAACTAGAGAAACGTCAAATCTATGATGTGAATGTAACAATTGAGTAAAAATCGTAACTTTAAAACTGCAATTTTAAAAGGTCTTAAAACAGTTATTTCCGTAATCTTTTTTGAACTACCCACTTATGTATTATTATTTTCAAAATTGTAATAAAATGTACATAACATAAAATTTACTATTTTAACCATTTTAAAGTATACATTTCAGTGCTATTAAGTATATTCACTTTGCTCTGCTACTGTTACATCTATCTCTTGAATCCTTTTCATTTTGTTAAACAAACCCTGTCTTCATTAAACACTAACTCCCTAATTCCTTACTCCTCTCAGCCTCTGGTAATCACCATTTCACATTCTGTCCCTATGAAATTGACTGTTCTTTGTATCTTATAAAAGTTGAATCATACAGTATTTGTCCTTTTGTGGCTGCTTTGTTTCACATAGCACCATGTTTTTGAGGCTTATCCATGTTATGGCATGGATCAGAATTCCTTCCTTTTTGATGATGGATAATATTCCATTGTATGTATATATCATATTTTCTTTATTCATTCATCCATTAATGAACATCTGAGTGGCCTCCACTTTTTGACTATTGCAAATAATCCTGCTATGAACACATGTGTACAAATATCTCTGAGTCCCTACTTTTAATTCTTTCGGGTATATGCCCAGAAATGGAATTGCTGAGTCATATGGTAATTATAATTTTAATTTTTTGATGAACCACTTTATTGTTCTCCATATCAGCTCTAACATTTTGCATTGCCATCAACAGTAAACAGGTTCTGATTTTTCCATATCCTCGCCAATACTTGTTATTTTTTGGGTTTTGTTTGGTTTGGTTTGTTTATTTTTATTTAAATTCTAGTTAGTTGACATGCAGTTCAATATTGGTTTCAGGAGTAAAGTTCAGTGGTTTATCACTTAAATACAAAACCTAATGCTCATCATAACCCCTTCTTAATACCCATCACCCGTCTATCCCATCCCCCACATTCCTCCATCAACCCTCAGTTTGTTCTCTATACTTGAGTCTCTATGATTTGCTTCCCCCTCTCTCTCATTTTACTCCTTCCCATATGTTCATCCATTTTATTTCATAAATTCCACATATGAGTGAAATCCCATGGTATTCATCTTTCTCTGATTGATTTATTTCATTTAGCATAATACACTCTAGCTCCATCCATGGTGTTGTAAATGGCAAGATTTCATTCTTTTTGAAGGCTTAGTAGTATTCCATTGTGTGTGTTGTATGTATATAGAGATATACTGTGTGTGTGTGTGTGTGTGTGTGTGTGTGTGTGTGTGTGTGTCTGTATGTATATATTTATATCTTCTTAAATGGGCATTTGGACTTTCTCCATAGGTTGGCTATTGTTGATAATGCTGTTATAAACATTGGGGGTATATATTCCTTCAAATGTGTATTTTTTATCCTTTGGGTAAATACCTAGTAGTGCAATTGCTGGATCATAGGGTAGTTCTATTTTTAGCTTTTTGAGGAACCATCATAGTGTTTTCTAGAGTGGCTTCACCAGTTTACATTCTCTCCAACCATGCAAGAGGGTTCCTCTTTCTCCACATTCTCCCCAAAACCTGTTGGCTCCTGTGTCGTTAATTTTACCATTCTGACAGGGATGAAATGATATCTCATTGTGGTTTTGATTTGTATTTCCCTGATGATCACTAATGTTGAGCATCTTTTCATGTGTCTCTTAACCATCTGGATATCTTCTTTGGAAAAAAGTCTATTCATGTTTACTGCCTCTTTTTTAAATATTTTTTATTATATTATGTTAGTCACCATACAGTACATCCCTGGTTTTTGATGTAAAGTTTGACGATTCATTAGTTGCGTATAACACCCACTGCACCATGCAATACGTGCCCTGCCTACCACCCATCACCAGCCTATCCCATTCCCCCATGCCCCTCCCCTCTGAAGCCCTCAGTTTGTTTCTCAGAGTCCATAGTCTCTCATGGTTCATTCCCCCTTCTGATTAACCCCCCTTTCTGTATCCCTTTCTTCTCCTACCGATCTGCCTCTTTCTTAACCAGATTATTAGTTTTTTGGGGTACTGAGTTTGATAAGTTCTTTATAGATTTTAGATACTAACGCTTTATCTGATATATCAATTGCAAATATCTTCTACTCTGCAGGCTTCCTTTTATTTTGGTTGATTGTTTCCTTTGCTGTGCAGAAGCTTTTTATCTTGATGAAGTCCCAATAGTTCATTTTTGCTTTTGTTTCCCTTGCTCCTGGCAATGTGACTACTAAGAAATTGTTACTTCCAAGATCAAAGAGGTCACTGCCTATGTTCGCCTCTAAAATTTTGATGGTTTTCTGTCTCACACTTAGGTCTTTCATCCATTTTGAATTTATTTTTTGCGTATGGTGTAAGAAAGTGATCCAATTACATGCTTTTGTATGTTGCTTTCCGGTTTCTCCAAAGCCATATGTTCAAGTGACTGTCTTTTACCCATTGGATATTCTTTCCTGCTTTGTCAAAGATTAGTTGACCATGTAGTTGTGGGTCCATTTCTGGGTTTTCTATTCTGTTCCATTGGTCTAAGTGTCTGTTTTTGTGCCAGTACCCTACTGTCTTGGTTACTACAGCTTTGTAATATAGCTTGAAATCTGGAATCGTGATGCCTTCTGCTTTTCTTTTTCAGGATTGTTTTTCAGGATTTCTTTTTTAGGATTGCTTTCAGAGTCTTTTGTGGTTCCATACACATTGTAAGATTATTTGTTCTAGCTGCATGAAAAGTGCTGTTGGTATTTTGATAGGGATTGCATCAAATGTGTATATTGCTTTGGGTAGTACAGACATTTTAAAAATGTTTGTTCTTATAATTCAAGAGCATGCAATGTTTTTCATTTCTTATGTTCTCTTCAATTTCTTTCATAAGTGTTCTATAGTTTTCAGAGTATAGATCTTTTACCTCTTTAAGTTTATTCCTAGGTATCTTATGGTTTTTGGTGAAATTGTAAATGGGTTCGGTTCCATGATTTCATTTTCTGTTGCTTCATTATTAGTGATAAGAATGCAACAGATTTCTGTTCATTGATTTTATATCTTATGGCTTTGCTGAATTCATGTGTTAGTCCTAGCAAGTTTTTAGTAGATTCTTTTGGGTTTTATATAAGTATATCATCTATAAATAGTGAAAGTTTGACTTCTTCCTTGTCAATTTGGATGCCTTTTTATTTCTTTTTGTTGTCTGAATGCTGAGGCCAAAAGTTTCAGTACTATGTTAACTAGTAATGGTGAGAGTGGACATCCTTGTCTTGTTCCTGGCCTTAGAGGAAAATCTCTCAGGGTTTCCCCATTGAGGATATTAGCTGTGGGTTTTTCATATGTAGCTTTTATGATGTTGAGGTATGTTCCTTCTTTTTTTTAATAATTTTTTGTTATGTTATGTTAGTCACCATACAGTACGTCCTTAGTTTTTGATGCAGTGTTCCATGATTCATTATTTGCATATAACACCCAGTGTTCCATGCAATATGCGCCCTCCTTAATACCTATCACCAGCCTATTCCTTCTATCCCTACTTTGTTGATGGTTTTTGTCAAGAATAGATGCTGTATTTTTTCCTCTATCCATTGAGAGGATCATATGGTTCTTGCCCTTTCTTTTATTACTGTGGTGTTTCAAGTTGATTGATTTGTAAATATTGAACTACCCCTGTAGCCCAGGAATAAATCCCACTTGATCTTATTGAATAACTTTTTAATGTACTGTTGGATTTAATTTGCAAGTGTCTTCTTTAGAATTTTTGCATCCATATTCATTAGGGATATCTGACTGTAATTCACCTTTTTAGTGGAGTCTTTATCTTGTTTTAGAATCACTGTAATGCTGGCCTCATAGAAGGAGTATGGGAGTTTTGCTTCCATTTCTATTTTTTTGAACAATTTGAGAATCGGTTTTAACTATCCTTTAAATGTCTGGTAGAATTCCCCTGGGAAGCCATCTGGCTCTTGACTTTTGTTCTAATTCAATTTCTTTATTATATATGGGCCTGTTCAAATTCTCTATTTCTTCTTGTTTCAGCTTTGGTAATTCGTGTGCTTCTAGAAATTTGTCCATTTCTTCCAGATTGCCCAGTTTATGGGCATGTACATTTTCATAATATTCTCTTATAATTGTATTTCTGTGGTGTTGGTTATGATCTCTCCTCTTTCATTCATGATTTTATTTACTTGGGTCCTTTATCTTTTCTATTTGATGAGTCTGGCTAGGGGCTTTTCAATTTTATTAATTCTTTCAAAGAACAGCTCATAGTTTCATTGATCTGTTCTACGGGTTTTCTTTATTTCAATATCGTTTTTTGAGCTCTAAGTTTTATTATTTCCCTCTGCTGGCTTTAGGCTTTATTTACTGTTTTTTTTTTTCTAGCTCTGTTAGGTGTAAGGTTAGGTTATGTATTTGAGATTTCTCTTGCTTCCTGAGCTAGGCCTGTACTGTAATATAATTTCGTCTTAGGACTGCCTTTGCTGCATCCCAAAGGTTTTAGACTGTCATGCTTTCATTTTCATTTGTTTCCATGTACTTTTTAATTTCTTCTTTAAATTTCCTGGTTAACCCTTTTGTTCTTTAGTAGGACATTTTTTAGCCTCCATATACTATACAATATATGTAAATTGATACCACGGTCTTTCCAATTATTTTTCTTGTCATTCAATACAAATTTCATATTATTGTGGTTTGAAAACATGCATGGTATGATCTCAATCTTTTTGTACTTTTTGAGGGTTTATTTGTGACCCAGTATGTGTTCTATTCTGGAGAATATTCCATGTGCACTCAAAAAGAATGTGTATTCTGCTACTTTAGGATGAAATGTTCTGAATATATCTATTAAGTCCATCTGGTTCAGTGTGTCATTCATTGTCATTGCTTCCTTATTGATTTTCTGCATAAATTATCTGTCCATTGCTGTAAGTGGGGTGTTAGAGTCCCCTACTATTATTGTATTATTATCAATGAGTTTCTTTATGTTTATTATTAATTGATTCATACATTTGGGTGCTCCCAGGTTGGGGCCATAAACATTTACAATTGTTGGATTTTCTTGATGGAAAAATTCTTAATTATGATATAGTGCCTTTCTTCATTTCTTGTTATAGACTTTGGTTTAAAGTCTAGTTTGTCTCATATAAGTATGGCTACTCTGTTTTTCTTCTGATGGCCGTTAGCATGATAAATAGTTCTCCATCCTGTCACTTGCAATGTGCGGGTCTCCTTAGATCTAAAATGACTGCTTTGTAGGCAGCATATAGATGGGTCTTGTCTTTTTATCAGTTCTGATACCCTATATCTTTTGAATGGAGCATTTAGTCCATTTTTATTCAGACTGATTATTGAAATATATGAATTTATTGCCATTGTTATCTGTAAAATTGGTGTCTCTGGTGATATTTTCTGTTCCTTTCTAGTTTTTGTTGCTTTTGGTCTTCTTTTGTTCCCACTCAAAGAGTTCCCTTTAATAGTTCTTGCAGGAGTGGTTTAGTTGTCACAAACTCTTTCAGTTTTGGCTTGTCTTGGAAACTATCTCTCCTATTCTGACTGACAGCATTGCTGGTTAAAGAATTTTTGGCTACACATTTTTTCCCATTTAGCACATTAAATATATTATGACACATTCTTCTGTCCTGCCTGGTTTCTGTGGACAAGGCTGCTGTCAACCTTATGTGTCTAGCCTTCTAGGTTAAGGACCTTTTGTCCCTAGGTGCTTTCAGAATGCTCTCTTTATCTTTGTATTTTGCAAGTTTCACTATGATATGTCTTGGTGTGGACCTGTTTTTGTTGATTTTGAGTAGTACTCTGTGCCTCCTGGACTTGAATTGTTTCCTTCTCCAGAATAGGGAGGTTCTCAGCTATAATTTGTTCAAATATATCTTCTGTCCCTTTTCTCCATTTGTCTTCTGGGACTCCTATGATATGGATATTATTTCTTTTTATAGAATGACAGAGTTTCCCCAGTCTATGTTCATGATCTAATAGCTTTCCTTCCCTCTTCTTTCCACCTTCATTCTTTTCCAAAATTTCATCTTCTACAACTTATTTGTTCCTCTGCAGCTTTTAATTTCATTGTGATTACATCCAGTCGGGATTGTATCTCCATTATAGAACTTATAATTTTGGCTAGAATAGGTTTTAGTTCTTGTATCTCTGAAGCAAGGGTTTCTCTGGAGTCTTCTATTTTTTTTTCAAGCCCAGCTAGTATTTTTATCACTGTTTTTCTGAATTCTTGTTCAGATATTATTATATCTGTTTTGAGCAAATCCCTGGCTATGTTTTCTTCTTGATCTTTCTTTTGAGGAGAATTGCTCTATCTTGTCATTTTGTCCAGATAAATGAAAAGGAAAAAATAAACATATACAAAAATATAAAAAATAAAAATAAGAATGAAAAGAAAGCTAGATCCTATGTCCTCTAGAGCTGATGTCTGTAGCACTCTATGATCAGTTTTGGGGCACAAAAGGGGTTTGTGTTGGTCTTCTGTCAGAGGGGTGTGCTGCACTGATTCTTTTTTTTTAAATTAAATTTAATTTTTTTATGTAAAGTTCGATGATTCATTAGTTGCGTATAACACCAAGTGCACCATGCAATACGTGCCATCCTTACTACCCATCACCAGCCTCTCCCATTCCCCCACCCCCCCCGAAGCCCTCAGTTTTTTTTCTCAGAGTCCATAGTCTCTCGTGCTTCATTGATTCTTTTTTTGTCATTGAAATTATTTTACTTTATTTATTTATTTATTTTAATGTTTTTTTATTATATTATGTTAGTCACCATACAGTACATCCCTGGTTTCTGATGTAAAGTTCAATGATTCATTAGTTGCATATAACACCCAGTGCACCATGCAATACATGTCCTCCTTACTACCCATCACCAGTCTATCCCATTCCCCCACCCCTCCCCTCTGAAGCCCTCAGTTTGTTTCTCAGAGTCCATATTCTCTCATGCTTCATTCCCCCTTCTGATTACCCCCTTTTCTTTATCCCTTTATTCCCCTACCAATCTTCCTAGTTCTTATGTTCCATAGATGAGAGAAATCATATGATAATTGTCTTTCTCTGCTTGACTTATTTCACTTAGCATTATCTCCCCCAGTGCCGTCCATGTTGCAGCAAATGTTGAGAACTTGTTCTTTCTGATATTCCATTGTAATATTCCATTGTATATATTCCATTGTATATATGGACCACAACTTCTTAATGCTTCATTGATTCTTAGGCAGACGTGCCCTAGTGGAGATGCATCTTCCAGGGCTTGGTGTAATTGGCTCCATTCTGCACTAGGGGGAGCTGTTTAACTGATGTTCAGTGGGGAAAATGGCATTGCATGGCTCTCTTTTTTTATGTTTTAATTGTATTTTTATTTTAATTTTTTTATAATAATTTTTTATTATGTTATGTTAGTCACCATACAGTACATCCCAAGTTTTTTATGTAAAGTTCCATGATTCATTACTTGCATATAACTCCCAGTGCACCATGCAATACGTGCCCTCCTTAATACCCATCACCGGCCTATCATGACTGCCTCTCTTCAGCAAGCCATCACAGAAGAGCAAACAACCACCCCTCTTGTGTACGTGGCTTCTGTCAGATCCCTGTCTTCAACTGGTCTGCATCCGAGCTGTCCACCTACCAGGAAGCACAGCCTTCCTTTGTTCTATCTCAGACCTGAGGCTGGGTTTCAAAATTCCAAATATCAAGGACTCCTGAGTCACAGACCCACATTGTTCCTCTTGGGGAGGGTCGCACGCTTTTGCCATTTGCTGGTTTGTCCCAGAAATGTGGTGGGATGACTGATTTGTGCTTTGGAGTTTGTGGTAAAGTGTAGGAGAAAGCCTGTGCCAAGGATCACTGCTCTCAGGCAGCGTCCCTGGAGAGGCCCTGATGCCTCTCCCAAATGCAAACCAAGCAGGGGAACTGTTTTTCCCCATGCCACTGTCCTCTTGTGTTTTATCTCAGGCATGCAGCTCTGTCCTAAAGCTCCATATTTTAGAGATCTGTGAAGGTGTGCACCCACGTCAATCCCCTGGAAGAAGGTCTTTCCAAACTGCAGCTTCCTGCCTGGTTTGTCCAAGAAATTAGACATGCACTCATGCAGCAGCTCGGAATTTCTGGCAAAGCCCTGCTGCAAGCCTGTATTAAGGCTGGCAACCTTCCACCAGCACCCCATTTCTATGCCAGTGAAAGTGGCTGCTCGATGGGGCTTGCTGTATTCCTCAGCCCTGGAATGGTGGCACCACCTCTCAGAGATGTACTCCAAGCTGGGAAATTGCCTTTCCGCCTGTGACCCAGGGAATTCTCAGACAACACTATCCACTCCAGGGTCTCTGCCCTTCTTCCCCACCAAGGCACCACTGATGTGGTGGACCACCAAAACTTCAGGTTCTACTTTCCACTGTTCATAAAAGATTGCAGTATTCCACAATTCTCCTTTTCCTGGTCAATGGTATTGGGAGAGTTTTTCTTGTGCAATTCCCTGCATGCACTTCCACTCTTTCTCTCTTTCTTTCCCTCTTGCTCCTCTCTCTGTAATTAGGGCTCCTACCCATCGCAGCACTCAAAGCTCTTCTTTCCTTGAAATCAACTTTCCACTTTTTCCTACCTTTCACAATGTGGTGGGGTTTCTTTTTTTCAGCTCTAGTTGTTCATTGTTATTTTCCTCATCCTTGGATCAATTTCTTGGGTGTTCAAAATGATTTGAGGGAAAAATGGCCGAGGAGTAGGGGACCCTATTTTAACCAGTTCCTGAATTGAGTTGGATATTTACCTGACCATTCCAAACACCTATGAAATCAGCCTGAGATGTAAGAAGATATATCTGGATCTGTACAAACAGAACACCTCTGTCGGTTGGCGTCGAGGTATGAAGTGGGGAGCCGAGATTCTGCGGGCAGATATCAGACGACAAATGGAAGGGGGAGGGAGTCTCTGTGCTCTTGCAATAGGAAGGCAAAATCCTCCCACCCTGGGGACTGGGGACAGACTTGCAAACCTGTAGCAGCAGGGAAAGGTCTTTAGGACGCCCCCACCCCCCCGGGCTGAAATGTGGAGCTCAGGGGCATGTGTGCAAACTGGGGATGGCTGGCAGTTTTAGAAGCACAAAGGGCAGAGAAGTTCCTGGCCCTGGGAGTGAGGACTGGGAGAGTGACTGTGGGGCACACAAACCAGGATGCTGTGAGGTTTTAGCAGCACAGACAGAAACGGAGTCAGTGTGGCCTGGAGAGCTAGGTGGAGAGCAGACTTCAATCTCTCTGTTCTGATACAGAGGATTGGATATGGTCACTTCTGCTCTGACTCTCAGAACAGATGCAGAAAGCTGCCAGGGAAAGTCACCAGAGAACAAAAGTCCCAAAAAAACAGTTCTTACTGAGCCCATCCCCCCCCAACAGCAGTCAGGGCAACTCTGCCCAAACAGGGTTGCCTGAGTAACAGTGTGGCAGGACCCTTCCCCAGAAGGTAGGCTGGAAGAATAAAAGGCCCATACCCCTAAGGTCCCTATAAGACAGGTGCATCGTGCTTGAGTTGTGGTCAATAATTTTGAGTCAGTACATTCCCATAACCATCCCTCATCAGAATGACTAAGAGGAAGAACCCAAAACAAAGGAATGAATCAGAGGCTGTGGTCTCTGCTACAGAACTAATGGATATGGATATAACCAAGATGTCAGAAATTGATATCAGAATAACAATTATCAAGGCAATATCTAGGCTTGAGAAAAATATCAATGAAAATATAGAATCTCTAATGGCAGAAATGAGATCTAATCAGGAAAAATTTAAAAATGCTATGAAGGAATTGCAGTCTAAACTGGATGCTCTGACTGCCAGGGTAAACGAGGTAGAAGAATGAATTAGTGAGTTAGAGGATAAGATGATAGAAAAGAAGGGAAATGAGATGGCATGGGGAAAACAAATCAAATTTCAAGAAATTAAGCTGAGAGAGATTAGTGACTCAATGAAACGTTCCAATATCAGAATTATTGGAATCCCACAGGGTTGGAGAAAGAGAGAGGTCTAGATGATATATTTTAGCAAATCACAGCTGAGAACTTCCCTAATCTGGGGGAGGAAACAAGCATTCATGTCCAAGAGGCAAAGAGGACCCCTTTCAAGATCAATAAGAGGAGACCGACACCATGGTATATAATAGTACAATTTGCAATTCTTAGATCCAAGGAAACAATATTGAAATCGGTGATGGGGAAGAGATTTCTTAGGTACAAAGGGAAGAACATCAGAATAACATCAGACCTGTCTACAGAGACCTGTCAAGCCAGAAAAAGCTGCAAGACATATTCAGGATACTAAATGAGAAGAACATGCAGCAAGGATACTTTATCCAGCAAGGCTGTCATTCAGAATAGATGGAGAAACAAGGAGCTTCCAAGACAAGCAGAAACTGAAAGAATATGTGACCACCAAGCCAGCCCTGCAAGAAATATTAAGGGGGGAATCTATAAAAGTAAAAAGACCCCAAGAGTGATACAGAACAGAAATTTACGGAGACAATCTATAGAAACAAGGACTTCACAGGCAGGATGACAACATTAAAATCATATCTCTCAATAATCACTGTCAGTGTGACTTGCCTAAATGCTCCCATAAAATGATGCAGGGTTGCATATTAGATAAAAAGACATGATCCATTCATATGCAGTCTACAAGAGGTTTATTTTAAACCTAAAGATACTGGGCGCCTGGGTAGCGCAGTCGTTAAGCATCTGCCTTCAGCTCGGGGCGTGATCCTGGCATTCTGGGATCGAGCCCCACATCAGGCTCCTCCGCTAGGAGGCTGCTTCTTCCTCTCCCACTCCCCTGCTGTTTTCCCTCTCTCGCTGGCTATCTTTCTGTCACATAAATAAATAAAAAATCTTTTTAAAAAAACCCTAAAGATACATCCAGGCTGAAAGTGCAGGGATGGAGAATGATTTTTCATGCCAACAGACCTAAAAAGAAACCAGGGGTAGCAATTCTCATATCAGACAAATTAGATTTTATGCTAAAGACTGTAGTTAGAGATAGAGAAGGATACTATATCATTCTTAAGGGCATATCCAACAAGAGGATCTAACAATTAAAAATATCTATGCTCCAACATGGGAACAGCCAACTGCCTAATCCAACTGGTAACCAAAATAGACATATAGATAATAATATGTTAATATTAGGGGACATCAACACTCCATTCTCAGTAATAGACAAATCATCTAAGCAGAAAATAACCAAAGAAACAAGAACATTGAGTGAAACACTGGAGCAGATGGACCTCATAGATACATACAGAACATCCCACCCTAAAACAACAGAATAGTCATTCTTCTCGAATGCACATGGAATGTTCTCCAGAATAGACCACATACTGGGTCACAACTGATACCAAAAGACTGAGATTATTCCCTGCATATTCTCAGACCACAGTGCTTTGAAAGTGGAACTCAATCACAAGAAAAAATTTGGAAGAAACTCAAACAATTGGAAGCTAAGGACCATCCACTTAAGAATGCTTGGGTAAAGTAGGAAATCAAAGAAGAACTTAAGCAATTTATGGAAACGAAAGAGAACAAAAACACATCAGTCCAAACTCAATGGGATACTGCAAAGACGGCCCTAAGGAGGAAATACATAGCCATCCAAGCCTCACTTAAAAGAAAAGAAAAATCTAAAATACATACCCTATACTCACACCTTAAACAACTGGAGATGGAACAACAACATGGGCCTAAGCCACGCAGGAAAAGATAATTAATTAAGATTAGAGCAGAGATCAATGAATTAGAAACTAAAAATACATTAGAGCAGATCAACGGAACTAGAAGCTGGTTCTTTGAAAGAATTAATAAGATCGAGAAACCACTGGCCAGACTTATCCAAAAAAAAAAAAAAAGAGAGAGAGAAAGCACCCAAATTAATAAAATTATGAATGAAAGGGGAGAGATCACGACTAACACCAAGGAAATAGAATCATTAGAAACTATTACCAACAACTATATGCCAATAAATTAAGCAACCTGGAAGAAGTAGATGCCTTCCTGGAAACCTATAAACTACCAAGACTGAAACAGGAAGAAAATGACAAACTAAATAGGCCAATAACCAGTAATGAGTTTGAAGCAGTGATCAAAAACCTCCCCCCCAAAAAAGAGTCCAGGGCCTGATGGATTTCCATGGGATTCTACCAAACATTCAAAGAAGAAATAATACCTATTCTCCTGAAGCTGTTTCAAAAAATAGACACAGAAAGAAAACTTCCAAACTCATTTTATGAGGCCAGTGGCAAAGACCCTATTGAAAAGGAGAATTGCACACTGATAAATAGGATCCAACAGTATATTAAAAGGATTATTCATCACAACCAGGTGGGATTCACCCCTGGGATGCAAGGGTAGTTCAACACACGAAAATCAATCAATGTGATAGAACACATTAATAAGAGAAGAGATAGGATTCATATGGTCCTCTCAATTGATGCAGAAAAAGCATTTGACAAAATACAGCATCCTTTCCTGACTAGAACCCTTCAGAGTATAGGGATAGAGAGTATATTCCTCAATTTCATAAAAACTATGTATGAAAAGCCCACAGCAAATATCATTCTCAATGGGGAAAAGCTGAAAGCCTTCCCCTTAAGATCAGGAACATGAAAAGATGCCCACTCTCGCCATTATTTTTCAACATAGTACTAGAAGTACTAGCAATAGCGATCAGAAAACAAAAAGAGATCAAAATGTCTTCAAATCAGGAAAGAAGAAGTCAAATTCTCTCTCTTCACAGATGACATGATACTTTATGTGGAAAATCCAAAAGACACCACCCCCAAATTAGTAGAACTCATGAAGCAGTTCACTAATGTGGCAAGATACAAAATCAATGCACAGAAATCAGTTACTTTCCTACACACTGACAATGTAACTGTAGAAAGAGAAATTAAGGAATCTATTCCATTTACAGTAACACCAAAAACTATAAGATTTCTTGGAATAAACCTAACCAAAGAGGTGAAGGATCTGTACTCTAGAAACTACAGAACACTGATGAAAGACATTGAAGAAGACACAAGAAGATTGAAAAACATTCTATGCTCATGGATTTGAAGAATAAACATTGTTAAAATGCTTATGCTACCCAGAGCAATCTATACTGTCAATGCCATGTCAAACAAAATAACAATGCCATTTTTCAACGTGCTGGAACAAGCAATCTGAAAATTCCTGTGGAATCAGAGAAGACCCTGAATCACCAAGGAAATGTTGAAAAAGAAAAACAAAGCTAGGGTCATCATGTTACCTGATTTCAAGCTATACTACAAAGCTGTGATCACCAAGACAGCATGGTACTGGCACAAAAACAGACACATAGACCAACGGAACAGAATAGAGAACCCAGAAATGGACCCTCGGTTCTTTGGGCAACTTATCTTTGACAAAGCAGGAATAAACATCCGATGGAAAAAAGACAGTCTCTTCAATAAATGGTGCTGGGAAAATTCCACAGCTACATGCAAAAGAATGAAACTTGACCATTCTCTCACACCATACACAAAGGTAAACTCTAAATGGATGAAAGACCTCAATGTGAGACAGGAATCCATCAAAATCCTAGAGGAGAACATAGGCAGTAACCACTTTGACACTGGCTACATCAAATTCTTTCATGATAAGTCTTCAAGGGCAAGAGAAACAAAAGCAAAAATGAACTTGTGGGATATCATCAAGATAAAAACCTTCTGCACAGCAAAGGAAACCATCAACAAAACAAAGAGGTCACCCACGGAATGGGAGAAGATATTTGCAAATGACACTACAGATAAAAGACTAGTATCCAAGATCTACAAGGAATTTTTCAAACTCAATACATGGGAAACAAATAACAAATCAAAAAATGGGCAGAAGATATGAACAGACACTTTTCCAATGAAGACA
The DNA here is from genome assembly GCF_017311325.1 of Ursus maritimus. Lineage (NCBI taxonomy): Eukaryota > Metazoa > Chordata > Mammalia > Carnivora > Ursidae > Ursus > Ursus maritimus. The sequence goes on from NW_024423319.1 coordinate 61,143,288, forward strand.
TACAAATGGCTAGCAGACACAGGAAAAAATGTTCAACATCATTAGCCATCAGGGAAATTCAAATCAAAACCACCTTACACCAGTTAGAATGGCAAAAATGGACAAGGCAAGAAACAACAAATGTTGGCAAGGATGTGGAAAAGGGGAACCCTCTTACACTGTTGGTGTGAATGCAAGTTGGTACATCCACTTTGGAAAAAGTGAGGAGGTTCCTCAAGATGTTAAAAATAGAGCTACCCTGTGATTCAGCAATTGCACTATTAGGTTTTTACCCCAATGACATAGAGGTAGTGAAAAGAAGGGGCACATGCAATGCAATGTTCATAATAGCAATGTCCACAGTAACCAAACGGTGGAAGTAGCCGAGATGCCCTTCAACAGACAAATGGATAAAGAGGATGTGGTCCATATATATGATGGAATATTACTCAGCCATCAGCAAATGACCCAACATTTGCATCAACATAAATGGAACTGGCGGAGGTTATGCTAAGTGAATAAGTCAAGCAGAGAAAGAAAATTATCATATGGTTTCACTTATTTGTGGAACATATGGGAGGAGCATTTGTGAAGCAGGGGGAGCATTTGGAGAAGGAAAGGAAAAATGAAGGGGGGGGCAAAACAGAAAGGGAGAGGAATCATGAGAGAATATGGACTCTGGGAAACAAACTGAGAGTTTTAGATTGAATGGGCATGGGGGGATGGGCTAGCCCAGTGATGGGTATTAAGGAGGGCACATACTGTATGTTGCACTGGGTGTTATATGCAAACAATGAGTCATGGAACACTACTTCAAAATCTAATGATGTACTGTATGGTGATTAACATAACATAATAAAAATAATTAAATATAATTAAAGAATAAAAATAAAACCATCTAATAAAAAATGATTTGATATTTATGTAGCTGTTTTCCAGGGATGAGGCAAGCCCAGGGTCTCCCAACTCCTTCACTATCTTAACTCCTCTCTCAGTAATCTTTATTATCAGGTTTCGTGGATGAACTATTCTTAATGTTTTTTTAAAAAAGATTTATTTATTTCTTTATTTGACAGAGAGAGACAGCCAGCGAGAGAGGGAACACAAGCAGGGGGAGTGGGAGAGGAAGAAGCAGGCTCCTAACGGAGGAGCCTGATGTGGGGCTCGATCCCGGAACGCCAGGATCATGCCCTGAGCTGAAGGCAGACACTTAACAACTGTGCCACCCAGGTGCCCAGAACTATTCTTAATGTTTTTAAGGAATCAATCAACTTCATGAAATAATTATTAAAAGGCAATTTCTGGGCCTCTTTTATGGCATATTCAGGAAAGCATGAGAATATGTGACCTCTAAGGTTTCTTGCAGTGCTCATGTCTTACATCTTGTCAAATAGCGAGAAGGAAATATGCTTACTATGCAGGAATGTGAAGTTCAAGAATCCTTAGCAAAAGTCTTCCCAAATGTGCAGTATGTTGTGAGGTAGGGAGAAGGACATAGATACTGAGTCCGATCCTGTGTTATAATTATGGCTGTACCTATTACTTAAGACACTTAATTTTTTAGGCCAAAGATTTCCAGACTTTTTTTTTTTTGCATTATGGACACATAAAAAATAATGTTTGCACTGCATAGTGGGGTAAGGTATAGGGAAATTCGTGCCATAATGGTGCACATGGCCAAAGATTTGGAGACTCCAGATTTTCACATCTCTCCTGATCACCCCAGAGGTTGAAGGGATTGATTTTTTTTGCACATCAGTATGCTGCATCCAAATTGTATGAAAATCTATGCTATGAAGCAACTCAACTTTCACGTATAAAAGAGGGATAGTGGCATATAATTTGCTGGATTATCAAAAATAAATAAATAAAATTGATGCCTCAGAAAGTCTCATGGTCTCTTTTAGTAAAATGTCATTACATAAGCTGCTTTCTTTCTTCCTGGAATGCTTGACTTCTTTCCTCAGCTGGCTTTTAAAATTTTTTAATTAATTAATTGATTTTCTAGTGAAGTATAGTTGAAATACATTACCTTATTTTCAAATGTACATCATAACAATTTGACATGTTTATACACTATACTATATTCACCACAAATGTAACTCCCATCAGTCACTATACAACACTATTGCAATGCCATTGACTATAGTCCCTATGCTGTACTTTTATTGCCATGACTTATTAATTCCATTACTAGAAGCCTGTAACTCCCACTTCCCTTCACCCATTTTGCCCACCACTTCCACCCCACTCCTCTGGAAACCATCACTTTGTTCTCTGAATTTATGGGTCTTTTTCTGCTTTTTGTTTATAATTCATTAGTTTTGGTTTTAGATTTCCAATATAAGTGAAATTATATGGTATCTGTCTTCATGTGAACTCCTAGGTCCATCCATGTTGTTGCAAATTTCAGAATATCAGTTTTTATGCCTGATTAATATTCTATTGTGTGAATGTTAGATATGTAATAATTATATATTATATAGAAGATATATTTTATAATATAGATTATATACAATAGAGAATTATTACATATCTCACATCTTCATCTATGAACGGGCATTAGGGTTGCTTCCCTATCTTGGCTATTGTAAGAATGCTACAATAAACATTGAGTTGTATATATCTTTTCAAATTAGTGTTTTTGTTTTCTTTGGGTAAATACCCAGTAGTGAAATTATTGGATCCTATGATATTTCTATTTTTAATTTTTGGAGGAAACTCCATACCGTTTTCCACAATGGATGCACCAATTTACAATCCTACCAACTGTGCAGGGTTGCTTTTTCTCCACATCCTCACCAACACTTGTTGTTTTTCTCCACTTTATTTTACCCATTTAGACAGTTGTGAGGTGACATTTCATGATGATTTTGACTTGCATTTCTCTGATGATTATGATGTTGAGCATCTTTTCATGTTTCTGATGATCATTTACATGTCTTTAGAAAAATATCTATTCAGGTCCTCTGCCCATATTTTAATTGGGTGATTTGGTTTGGAGGTTCTATTTTTTCTTTTCTTTCTTTTCTTTTCTTTTTTCTTTCTTTTTTCTTTCTTTGTTCTTTCTTCTTTCTTTCTTCTTTGCTGAGTTGTATAAGTTCTTTAAATATATTGGATATTAACCCTTCATTGTATATATTATTTACAAATGTTTTCTCACATTCAGTAGGTTGCCTTTTTGTTTTGTTAATGGTTTTCTTTGTTGTGAAAAATCTTTTTTTTTTATTTTGGTGTAGTCTTAGTAGTTTGTTTTTCCTTTTGTTTCCCTTGCCTGAAGAGACCTTTCCATAAATATGTTGTTGCTAAGGCCAGTGGCCAAGAGATAACTGCCTGTGCTTTATTCTGGGAGGTTTTTGGTCTCCAGTTTCATGTTTAGGTCTTAATTCCATGTTGAGTTTATTTTTGAGTATGGTGTAAGAAAGTGATCCTGTTTCACACTTTTGCATGTAGCTGTCCAGTTTTTTCAGCACCATTTGTTGAAGAGATTGTTCTTTTTCAATAATGAAGATACCCTCTTTTCTCCATTCTATAGACTTGCCTTATTTGTTTCAAATTAGTTGACCATATACATGTGAGTCTATTTCTGGGCTCTCTCTTCTGTTCTATGTGTCTATTTTTGTGCCAGAATTGTACTGTTTTGATTACTGCAGCTTTGTATTATATCTTGAAATCTGGGTTTGAGATATCTCCAGTTTTTTTTTTTCAAGATTGCTTTGGCTATTCAGGATATTGTGTTCCACACAAATTTTAATATTATCTGTTCTTGTTCCATGAAAAATGCTCTTGGTATTTTATTAGGAATTGCATTGAATCAGTAGATTGTTTTGAGTGGTATGGACATTTTCACAATATTAATTCCTCCAATCCATGAACACAATATATCTTTCCATTTATTTCTATTATCTTAAATTTCTTCCATCAGTATTTTAGAATTTGCAGAAGATAGATCTTTCACCTCCTCGAGTAAGTTTATTCTTAGTTTTTTTTTACCTCAATTGTAAATGGAATTATCATCTTAATTTATCTTTTTCCTATTTCATTGTCAGTGTATAGAAATGCAAATGAAGGAGAAAAAAAAGATGGTGGAGCAGTAGGGGACCTTTTTTCAGCTGGCCCCTGAATGGAGCTGGATATCTACCAGACCATCCTGAACACCCACAAAATCAGTCAGAGATGGAGGAAGATACATCTAGATCTCTACAAATGAACATCTCCGGCACTGAGTATTGAGGTACAACGTGGGGAACCATGAATCTGTGCATAGATTTCAGAAGATAAACAGAAGGGGGAGGGAGATGCCATACTCAGGCACCAGGAAGCAATAGACTCCTGCACTGGGGAGCTGGCCAGACTCGTGAACCAGTAACTGCCAAGAAACAAGACTGAAACCAGGAGCTTGGGCACACGTGCACAACAAGACTGAAAACTGGAGCTCCGGAGTGCGCAAACCACACTGAAACAGGGAGCTCCGGAGTGTGCGCAGGAACTGGTGGTGGCTGGCGGTGTTAGAAGCATAAAGGGAAGAGATGTGCCAGCCCTGGGAGCGAGGACTGGGAGAATTGCTGTGGGGTGCACAACCAGGGATGCTGTGGGATTTTTAGCAGAACTGACAGAAACAGAGTTAAAGTGGATAGGAGAGCTCAGTGAAGAGAGGACTGCAATCTCTCTGTTCTGAGACAGAGGCTTGGATACAGCCACTGCTGCTCTGACTCTCAGAAGAGTCACAGAAAGCCACCAGGGAAAGCTGCCAGTGAACAAAAGCCCAGAAAAACCAGTTCACACTGTGCCCACCCTCCCACACAGGGGACAGGACAACTCTATCCAAACAGGGTTACCTGAGTATCAGCACAGCATGCCCCTCCCCCAGAAAGCAAGCTGAAAAGTCAAGAAGCCCACATCACTAAGGTCCCTATAAAACAAGTCCACATTGCTTGGGTCCTGGTCAATAATTTGGGCTCTGTACATTCCCACAAAACTCCTCGTCAGAATGACAAGGAGGAGGAACCCCTAGCAAAGGAAAGAAACAGAGACTCTGGCCTCTGCAAGAGAACTAGTAGATATGACTATAACCAACTCCATTGTCAGAAATGGAGTTCAGAAGTTGTGGTCCATATATACAATGGAATATTACGCAGCTATCAGAAAGAATGAGTTCTCAATATTTGCTTCAACATGGATGGCACTGGAGGAGATAATACTAAGTGAAATAAGTCAAGCAGAGAAAGACAATTATCATATGATTTCTCTCATCTATGGAACATAAGAACTAGGAATATCGGTAGGGGAAGAAAGGGATAAAGAAAGGGGGTGTAATCAGAAGGGGGAATGAAGCATGAGAGACTATGGACTCTGAGAAACAAACTGGGGGCTTCAGAGGGGAGGGGGTGGGGGAATGGGATAGACTGGTGATGGGTAGTAAGGAGGGCACGTATAGCATGGTGCACTGGGTGTTATATGCAACTAATGAATCATCGAACTTTACATCAGAAACCAGGGATGTACTGTATGGTGACTAACATAATATAATAAAAAAAATTTAAAAAATATGGTAAAACTACACATATCATGAGAAGCCGTCTTAAGAAAATATAAATTAACACACACACACACACAAATGGAGTTCAGAATAACAATGGTCATGATGATGTGTAGGCTTGAAAAAAATATTAATGAAAATATTAGCAAGAATATAGAACCTCTAAGGGTGGAAATGAAAGTGAATCTGGCAGAAATTAAGAATGCTATGAATCAAATGCATTCTAAATTGGATGCTCTGATGGCCAGGGTAAACGAGGCAGAAGAACGAATTAGTGAGTTGGAAGACGAGATGATAGAAAAGAAGGAAAATGTGGGAACCTGGTTTAAAAAACACCAATTTCAAGAATGTAAAATATGGGAGATTATTGACTCAATAAAACTTTTCAATATCAGAATCATTGGCATCCTCTAGGGGGTGGAGAAAGAGAGATCTAGAAGAGATATTTGAATAAATTGTAGCTGGGAACTTCCCTAATATGGCGAAGGAAACAAGAAGTCATGTCCAAGAGGCAGAGAGGACCCCTCCCAAGATCAATGAGAACAGACCAACACCACGTCACATAATAGTGCAATTTGCAAATCTTAGATCCAAGGATAAAATCTTGAAAGCAGGGGCGCCTGGGTGGCACAGCGGTTGAGCGTCTGCCTTCAGCTCAGAGCGTGATCCCGGCATTATGGGATCGAGCCCCACATCAGGCTCTTCGGCTATGAGCCTCCTTCTTCCTCTCCCACTCCCCCTGCTTGTGTTCCCTCTCTCGCTGGCTGTCTCTATCTCTGTCAAATAAATAAATAAATAAATAAATAAATAAATAAATAAATAAATAAAATCTTAAAAAAAAAATCTTGAAAGCAGCCAGGGGGAAGAGAATCCTCACCTACACGGGGGGGAACATCAGACTAATGTCACACCTGTCTACAGAGACCTGGAAAGCCAGAAAAATCTGGCAAGACATATTCAGAGCACAAAGTGAGAAGAACATGCAGCCAAGGATCGTTTATCCAGCAAGACTGTCATTCAGAATGGATGGAGAGACAAGGAGCTTCCAAGACCAGCAGAAACAGAAAGAATATGTGACCACCAAGCCAGCCCTACAAGAAATATTAAGGGGGGTTCTGTAAAAGTAAAAAGAGCCAGAGAGTGATACAGAACAGAAATTTACAAACTATAGAAACAAAGACATCACAGGCAACATGACATCATTAAAATCATATCTCTCAATAATCACTCTCAATGTGAATGGCCTAAATGCTCCCATAAAAGGCCACAGGATTGCAGATTGGATAAAAAGACATTACCCATCCGTATGCTGTCTACAAGAGACTCATTTTGAACCTAAAGATACATCCAGACTGAAAGTGAAGGGCTGTAGAACCATTTTTTCATGCCAATGGACCTCAAAAGAAAGCTGGGGTAGCAATTCTCATATCAGATAGATTAGATTTTAAACTAAAGACTATAGTTGGAGGTACAGAAGGACACTGTATCATTCTTAAAGGGTGTATCCAACAAGATGATCTAGCAATTATAAATATCTATGCCCCCAACAGCGGAGCAGCTAGATACATAAGCCAACTCTTAACCAGAATAAAGAGACATATAGATAAAAATACGTTAATAGTAGGGGACCTCAACACTCCACTATCAGCAATAGACAGATCATCTAAGCAGAAAATCAACGAAGAAACAAGAGCATTGAATGACATACTGGACCAGATGGACCTCATAGACATGTACAGAACATTACACCCCAGAACAACAGAATAGTCATTCTTTTTGAATGCACATGAAATTTTCTCCAGAATAGACCCTATACTGGGTCACAAAACAGGACTCAACTGATACCAAAAGGCAGATTATTCCCTGCATATTCTCAGACCACAATGCTTTGAAATTGGAACTCAGTCACAAGGAAAAGTTTGGAAGAAACTCAAACACTTGGAAACTAAGAACCATTCTGCTTAAAAATGGTTGGGTAAACCATGTAGTAAAGAAAAACTGAAGCAATTTATGGAAACCAATAAGAAGAAAACACATTGGTCCAAAACCCATGGGACACTACAAAGGCAGTCCTAAGGGGAAAATACATAGCCATCCAAGCCTCACTCAAAAGAATAGATAAATGTAAAATGCAGTCGTTATATTCTCACCTCAAGAAGCTGAAACAGCAACAGAAGAACAGGCCTAACGCACACACGAGAAGGCAGTTGATCAAGATTAGAGAAGAGCAATTAATTAGAAACCAGGATACAGTAGAGCAAATCAACAAAACTTAAGCTGGTTCTTTGAAAGAATTAATAACATCAATAAGCCACTGGCCAGTCTTATTCAAAAGAATAGAGAAAGACCCAAATTAATAAAATTATAAATGAAAAGGGAGAGATCACGACCAACACCAAGGAAATAGAAACAATCATTAGAAACTATTATCAACAACTATATGCCAATAAATGAAACAATCTGGAAGAAATGGATGCCTTCCTGGAAACCTATATACTGCCAAGACTGAAACAGGAAGAAATTGATTATTTAAACAGACCGATTAATCATGAAGAGATTGAAGCAGTGATCAAACCCTTCCCCAAAACAAGACTCCAGGGCCTGACAGATTCCACAGGGAATTCTACCAAACATTCAAAGAAGAAATAATACCTATTCTCCTGAAGCTGTTTCAAAAAATAGAAACAGAAGGAAAACTACCAAACTCATTCAATGAGGCCAGTATTACCTTGATCCCCAAACCAGGCAATGACCCCATCAAAAAGAATTACAGACCGATATCCTTGATGAATATGGATGCCAAAATTCTCTACAAGATCCTAGCTAATAGAAACCAACTCTACATTAAGAGTATTATCCATTACAAACAAGTGGGATTTATCCCTGGGATGCAAGGGTGTTTCAACATTTGCAAATCAATCAGGGTGATAGATCACACTAAAAAGAGAAGAGACAAGAACCATATAATCTTTCAATTGATGCAGAAAAAAACATTTGACAAAATAGAGCATCCATTCCTGTTTAAAGGCCTTCAGAATGTAGGGATAGAGGGTACATTACTCAATTTCATAAAAAAAAATCTATGAAAAGCCTACAGTGAATATCATTCTCAATGGGGAAAAGTCGAAAGCATTCACCTTAAGATCAGGAACGTGACAAGGATGCCCACTCTCGCCATTATTGTTCAACATACTACTAGAAGTCTTAGCAGCAGCAATCAGACAACAAAAAAGAATAAAAGGTAATCAAATCAGCAAAGAAGAAGTCAAACTCTCACTCTTCGCAGTTTACATAATACTTTATATGGAAAACCCAAAAGACTGCACACCCAAATTAGTAGAACTCATACAACAATTCAGTAATATGGCAGGATACAAAATCAATGCTCAGAAGTCATTCCATACTTATACACGAAAATGAGACTGAAGAAAGAGAAATTAGGGAATCCATTCCATTTACAATAGCGCCAAAAATCATACATTATCTCGAAATTAACTCAACCAGAGATGTAAAGGATCTATATTCTAGAAACTACAAATCACTCTTGAAAGACATTGAAGAAGACACAAAAAGATGGAAAAATATTCCATGCTCATGGATCAGAAGAATAAACATAGTTAAAATGTCTATGCTACCCAGAGCAATCTACACTTTCAATGCCAACCCACTCAAAATACCAATGACATTTTTCAAAGAACTGGAACAAACAGCTCTTAAATTTGTGTGGAACCAGAAAAGACCCCAAATTGCCAAGGAATTGTTGAAAAGGAAAAACAATGCTGGGGACATCTTGTTGCCGGATTTCAAGCTATACTACAAAGATGTGATCACAAAGACAGCATCGTACTGGCACAAAAACAGACACATAGACCAATGGAACAGAATAGAGAACCCAGAAATGGATGAAAGACCTCGATGTGAGACAGGAATCCATCAAAATCCTAGAGGAGAAGATAGGCTGCAACCTCTTTGACATCAGCCACAGCAACTTTTTTCATGACACATCTCCAAAGGCAAGAGAAATAAAAGCAAAAATGAACGTGTGGGACTTCATCAAGATAAAAAGCTTCTTCACAGGCAAGGAAACAGTAAAAAAACTAAGAGGCAGCCCACAGAATGGGAGAAGATATTTGCAAATAACACTACAGATAAAGGACTGGTATCCAAGATCTACAAAGAACTTCTCAAACTCAATACATGAGAAACAAATAATCAAATTAAAAAAATGGGCAGAAGATATGAACAGGCACTTTTCCAATGAAGACATACAAATGGCTTACAGGCACATGAAAAAATGTTCAAAATCATTAGCCATCAGGGAAATTCAAATCAATACCACATTGAGATACCACCTTACACCAATTAGAATGGCAAAAATTGATGAGGCAGGAAACAAAAATGTTGGAGAGGATGTGGAGAAAGGGGATCCCTCCTACATTGTTGGTGGGAGTGGGAATGCAAGTTGGTACAGCATCTTTGGAAAACTGTGTGGAGGTCCCTTAAAAAGTTAAAAATAGAGCTACTCTATGACCCAGCAATTGCACTACTGGGTATTTACCCCAAAGATACAGACATAGTGAAGAGAAGGGCCATATGCTCCCCAATGTTCATAGCAGCATTGTCCACAATAGCTAAACTGTGGAAGAAGCCAAGATGCCCTTCAACAGATGACTGGATTAAGAAGATCTGGTCCATATATACAATGGAATATAACTCAGACATCAAAAAGAATGATTACACAACATTTGCAGCAACATGGACGGGACTGGAGGAGATTATGCTAAACGAAATAAGTCAAGCA
>NW_024423319.1:61153616-61159080 GCF_017311325.1 Ursus maritimus
GAAATAGAAACAATCATTAGAAACTATTATCAACAACTATATGCCAATAAATGAAACAATCTGGAAGAAATGGATGCCTTCCTGGAAACCTATATACTGCCAAGACTGAAACAGGAAGAAATTGATTATTTAAACAGACCGATTAATCATGAAGAGATTGAAGCAGTGATCAAACCCTTCCCCAAAACAAGACTCCAGGGCCTGACAGATTCCACAGGGAATTCTACCAAACATTCAAAGAAGAAATAATACCTATTCTCCTGAAGCTGTTTCAAAAAATAGAAACAGAAGGAAAACTACCAAACTCATTCAATGAGGCCAGTATTACCTTGATCCCCAAACCAGGCAATGACCCCATCAAAAAGAATTACAGACCGATATCCTTGATGAATATGGATGCCAAAATTCTCTACAAGATCCTAGCTAATAGAAACCAACTCTACATTAAGAGTATTATCCATTACAAACAAGTGGGATTTATCCCTGGGATGCAAGGGTGTTTCAACATTTGCAAATCAATCAGGGTGATAGATCACACTAAAAAGAGAAGAGACAAGAACCATATAATCTTTCAATTGATGCAGAAAAAAACATTTGACAAAATAGAGCATCCATTCCTGTTTAAAGGCCTTCAGAATGTAGGGATAGAGGGTACATTACTCAATTTCATAAAAAAAAATCTATGAAAAGCCTACAGTGAATATCATTCTCAATGGGGAAAAGTCGAAAGCATTCACCTTAAGATCAGGAACGTGACAAGGATGCCCACTCTCGCCATTATTGTTCAACATACTACTAGAAGTCTTAGCAGCAGCAATCAGACAACAAAAAAGAATAAAAGGTAATCAAATCAGCAAAGAAGAAGTCAAACTCTCACTCTTCGCAGTTTACATAATACTTTATATGGAAAACCCAAAAGACTGCACACCCAAATTAGTAGAACTCATACAACAATTCAGTAATATGGCAGGATACAAAATCAATGCTCAGAAGTCATTCCATACTTATACACGAAAATGAGACTGAAGAAAGAGAAATTAGGGAATCCATTCCATTTACAATAGCGCCAAAAATCATACATTATCTCGAAATTAACTCAACCAGAGATGTAAAGGATCTATATTCTAGAAACTACAAATCACTCTTGAAAGACATTGAAGAAGACACAAAAAGATGGAAAAATATTCCATGCTCATGGATCAGAAGAATAAACATAGTTAAAATGTCTATGCTACCCAGAGCAATCTACACTTTCAATGCCAACCCACTCAAAATACCAATGACATTTTTCAAAGAACTGGAACAAACAGCTCTTAAATTTGTGTGGAACCAGAAAAGACCCCAAATTGCCAAGGAATTGTTGAAAAGGAAAAACAATGCTGGGGACATCTTGTTGCCGGATTTCAAGCTATACTACAAAGATGTGATCACAAAGACAGCATCGTACTGGCACAAAAACAGACACATAGACCAATGGAACAGAATAGAGAACCCAGAAATGGATGAAAGACCTCGATGTGAGACAGGAATCCATCAAAATCCTAGAGAAGAACATAGGTCAAAACTCACTGTACAATTAAAATTGGCAAACTTCACTGTATGTATATCATCAATGAAGATGAATTTTAAAACTACCATAATGGCTTCTTCAAGGCTGTTTAAAAAGTTTAGTCCTTTAAACAAGGCCTGCTGATTGATTATAACAGTAAAAGTACTGCTCATTTACACCACTATGTCTATGAATCCCCAAACAACAAAGTACGAGACTTTTAAATAGTTAAGTAACTGATAAATATTTACATTATACGTAAAACCTTCAAAAGATGGTTGTGCTCAAAAAATGGGCAGAAGATATGAACAGGCACTTTTCCAATGAAGACATACAAATGGCTTACAGGCACATGAAAAAATGTTCAAAATCATTAGCCATCAGGGAAATTCAAATCAATACCACATTGAGATACCACCTTACACCAATTAGAATGGCAAAAATTGATGAGGCAGGAAACAAAAATGTTGGAGAGGATGTGGAGAAAGGGGATCCCTCCTACATTGTTGGTGGGAGTGGGAATGCAAGTTGGTACAGCATCTTTGGAAAACTGTGTGGAGGTCCCTTAAAAAGTTAAAAATAGAGCTACTCTATGACCCAGCAATTGCACTACTGGGTATTTACCCCAAAGATACAGACATAGTGAAGAGAAGGGCCATATGCTCCCCAATGTTCATAGCAGCATTGTCCACAATAGCTAAACTGTGGAAGAAGCCAAGATGCCCTTCAACAGATGACTGGATTAAGAAGATCTGGTCCATATATACAATGGAATATAACTCAGACATCAAAAAGAATGATTACACAACATTTGCAGCAACATGGACGGGACTGGAGGAGATTATGCTAAACGAAATAAGTCAAGCAGAGAAAGACAATTATCATATGGTTTCACTCATTTATGGAACATAAGAAGTAGGAAGATTGGTAGGAGAAGAAAAGGAAGAAGAAAGGTGGGGTAAACATAAAGGGGAATGAATCATGAGAGACTATGGACTCTTTGAAACAAACTGAGGGCTTCAGATTGGAGGCAGGTGGGGGACTGGGATAGGCCAGCGATGGGTATTAAGGAGAGCACATACTGCATGGTGCACTGGGTGTTATATGCAAATAATGAATCATGGAACACTACATCAAAAACTAAGGGTATACTGTATGTTGACTAACATAACATAATAAAAAATTATTATTAAAAAATAAAAAATAAGTTAAATTTTAAAAAAGAAATGAAGGGGAAATAAAGATATTTTAAATGGGAGTGATCATTATGACATATTGTATCTAGGCCCATAAAAAGAACTCAAAAATGTAAAATAATGAAAGATACAGATTATGTTCTCTGACAGTAAAATCCAACTTTGACTTGGATGTGTCAAATTAACAAAAAAAGAAAAAAATCCAACACTTGAAAAATAAATAATGTACTCTAAAATAATAGAAAAAATGAAAGATGCTGTCTCAAGGTACATGAAAATATATTTGGAACTGAATGAATAATTTTTAAAAAGGTCAAAGCTTGTGGAAAGTAGCAAAATAAGTGTTGTGAGGGAGATTTACTGCAATAAATATTTACATTAGAAAAGATAAAAAAGTTTTATATCAATAATCCATGTTTCTACCTCAAGAAATTAGAGAAGTTAGAATGAAACAAGCCCAAAACAAGAAGGAAGGATATAATAAAGACAAGAGCATAAATAAATGAAATTGAAATAAGAAAAACAATAAGGAAAATGCATTTTATCAGGTGGTTCTTCAAAGAAACCAATAAAATTGATAAAATGATGACAAGAAATACATGATGAAAAGAAAGATACAAATTACCAATATCAGGAATGTATACGGGTGATATAACTACAGATACCACAGACATTAAAAATATAATTAAGGCATACTATGACCAAACCTTCCTTATAAATTCCAAAACTTAGAATAAATGCACCAATTTCTCAAACATCAAAAACTAACAACACTCACAAAATAAGAAATAGAGAACTTGAATAGTTTTATAAAGATGTAAAAATTTGAATTTGGAATTAAAAAGCTTGTGAAAAAGGAATCTCCAGGACCAAATGGTTTCACTGGAGAAATCTACCAAACATTTAAAAATAACTAGTGCCAATTTTATAGTCACTTCCAAAAATTAAAAGGAGGGAATGCACTCCAACTCATTTTATGATAACAGTATTACCCCAATGCCAAAACCAAATGAGGAGAACACACACAAAATAAAACGTCAATATTTCTCATGTCCTTTGACACAAAAATCCTCAACAAAATACCAGCAAAGTAAGCCCAGCAAAAATAAGGAGAATTATGTACCACAACAAAGTGGGATTTATTCCAGGACTGTAAGGCTGGTTAAATATTTGAAATTTGATCAGTGTAATCAACCATATATCAACAGGCTAAAGAAGAAAACTTATATGACTGTATAACTTCACGCAGAAAAAATTAATCAAATTTACTATGTATTTGTGATTTAAAAAAATCATCTCAGCAAGTAAATAATAGAGAAGAAATTCCTCAACTTGAAAAAAATCTGTAAGGTACCTACAGTTAACTTCATACTTAATGATAAAGGACAAAATGAATTCCCTTTAAAATCAGAAACAAAGCAAAGGATGTCTGCTCTAACCACTCTTATTCAACATAATATTGGAAGTCCTAGCCCATACAAAAATGCAAGAAAGTTAAATAAGAGACAGACAAACTGAAAAGGAAGAAATATAACTGCCTTATTTGCAAATAACATGCTTATCTATGTAGGTAATCTTAAATAGTCTACTTAAAATCTGGAATAAATGAATTCAGCAGTTTCAGGATCCAAGGCCAAATATCAAATGTATTCCTGTATACTAGTAAAGAGCATGTGAAACTTAACATTAAAATTATAATGCTTTTAACAGTTGCTCCAAAAATTGAAGTATCTAGGTATAAATGTAATAAAAACACATAAGATCTCTATGCTGAAAGTTAAAAATGATATAGAAATTAAAAATCTCAGAAGGGGGAATGAGGCATGAGAGACTATGGACTCTGAGAAACAAACTGAGGGCTTCAGAGGGGAGGGGCGTGGGGGAATGGGGTAAGCTGGTTATGGGTAGTAAGGAAGGCATGTATTGCATGGTGCACTGGGTGTTATATGCAGCTAATGAATCATGGAACTTTACATAAAAAACCAGGGATGTACTGTATGGTGGCTAACATAATATAATAAAAAATATTATTATAAAAAAAGAAATTAAAAATCTGAATAAATGAATAAATAAACTGTTTCATGCATCAGAAGACTCGATATAGTAAAGATTTCTCTGTTACCACAGCCAGATAAAGAAAATAAAACTATAGACCCATAACACTGATGAATATAGATGCAAAAATTTTCAATAAAATAATAGCAAACTAAATTCAATAGCACATTAAAAAGATCATATATCATACTCATGTGAGATTTATCACTGGGTTGCAAAGATTATCCAATACAGACAAATCAACAGATGTATATGTAAATAGCATCAATAGAATAAAAGATAAAAATCATAGGATCACTTCAACAGAGGCAGAAAAAGCATTTGACATAATTCAGTGTCTTTTAATGATAAAAACTCTCAACAAAAGGGTATAGAAGGAACATATGCCTCAATATACTGAGGAATATATATGACATGACCACAGATAACATCATACCCAATGTTGAAATGCTGAAAACTTTTCTTCTAAGATCATTAACAAAATAAGGTTGACTGTTCTTATTACTCCTATCCCACATAGTACTGGAAGTCCTAGGCAGAGCAATTATGCAATAAAAGTAATAAACGGCCTCCAAAGTAGAGAGGAAGAAGTAAAAATTTTCTGTTTATAGATGATATGATACTATATGTACACACACACACACACACACACACACACACACAC
>NW_024423319.1:61159089-61171415 GCF_017311325.1 Ursus maritimus
CGACAAGTAATCATCACGTCCAGTGAAGTTGCAGGACCCAAAATCAGCATATAGAAATCAGTTGCATTTCTACACACTAACAACAAAATATCTGAAAAGGAAATAAATACAACTATCCCATTTACAATAGCATCAAAATAATGAAATATTTAAGAATAAATTTAAACAAGGTGGTGAATAATCTGTATACTGAAAATATAAGTTGTAGATAAAAGAAATTGAATAAGACACAAATGAAAACTTATCCTATGTTCATGAATTAAAAAAATTAATATTGTTCAAATGCCTATGCTACCCAAAGCCATCTATTCTATTCTGAATTTATTCAATGCAATACTTATGAAAATTTCAACAGAGTTTTTCACATAAATAGAAAAAAAATTCTAAAGTTTATATGGAACCACAAAAGCCCCCCAAAGCCAAACAATCCTGAGAAAGAAGAGCAAACCCAGAGGAATCATACTTCCTTATTGCAAACTGTACTACAAAGATACAGTAATCAAGAGTAATGTACTGGTATAAAAATAGACACATAGACCAATGAAACAGAATAAAGAACCCAAAAATAAACTCTCACATATATGATCAACTAATACTTAAAGAGGAAAATGAGAATTCTCAACAGAAAAATGAATCCTTTGATAAACGATACTGGGATAAAGATAGTCACATGAAAAATAACAAAACTGGGTTTCTCTATTGCATCAATCATGAAAATTAATAAAATAGATTAAATACTTAAATGTATGACCTTAAGTTGTAAAACACCTAAAAGAAAACTTAGGGGGAAAGCTCGTTGACATTGGTCTTTGCAATTTTTATATATTTTTATTTATTTATTATTTTTGATTTTATTTATTTGAGAGAGAGAATTACAGAGAGCACACAAGTGGGGAGGAGAGGGAGAAGCAGCTTCCTTGCTGAGGAGGGAGCCCAATGTGGGGCTCAATCCCAGGACCCTGATATCATGACCTGAGCCAAAGACAGATGCTTAACCCACTGAGCCACCCAGGTGCCCCTTTACAACTATTTTTAGATGCGACACTAAAAGCGTATCAACAAAAGCAAAAATCAACAATTGGGACAAATTCAACTTAAAACTTATGCACAGCCAAATAAACAATCAAAACAAAAAGGTAATTTCTGGAATAAGAGAAAATATTTATAAACTGCGTATAAGATAAGGGGTTATCATCTAAAACATATAAGGGAATCATAGGACTCAATACCAAAAAAAAGCAAATAGTCTCATTTAAAAATGGGTGGAGGATTTATATAGACATTTTTTTCCAAAGAAGAAATCCATATATGGACAATATATACATGAAAGTATTCTCAAAATCTCTAATCATCAGGGAAATGCAAATCAAAACTACAGTAAGATATCACCTCACACCTGTTAGAATGGTGATTACAAAAAAGACAAGAAATAAGTGTTAGTGAGGATGTGGAGAAAAGGGAACCCTCATGCACTGTTGGTGGAAATGTAAATTGGCACAGCCACTATTGAAAACAGTATGAGGGATCCTCAGAAAAATTAAAAATAGAAATACCATTCAATCCAGTAATTCCACTTCTGGACATTTATCTGAAGAAAAATAAAACACTAATTTGAAAAGACATATGTACCCCTATGCTTATGGCAGCATTATTTACAATAGCCAAGATATGGAAATAACATAAGCATCCATCAATAGATGGCTAAAGAACATATGACATATATAATATATACAATGGAATATTAATCATAGAAAACAATGAGATCTTGTCACTCATGATGACATGGTTGGCTATAGAGGGTATTATGCTAAGTGAAATAAGTCAGACAGAGAAAGACAAACACCACAGAGTTACATTTACATGTGGAATCTAAAGAAATAAAACAAATGAACAAACAAAAAGCAAGAAACAGGAAAAGATTCATAAAAGAATAAACTGGTATTTGTCAGAGGGGTGGGGAATGGGGGGTATAGACGAAAGGGATTGAATAAATGAGAGGGATTAGAGGTACAAACCTCCAGTTATAAAATAAATTAGTTGCAGTGATGAAAATAGAGCCTAGGGATATAATCAATAATATTGTAATAACTTCATATCGTGACAGTAACTACACTTATTGCAGTGAGCATTTTGTAATGTATACGTTTGCTGAATCACTATGTTGTACATCTGAAACCAATATAATATTGTATGTCAACTATACTTAAATTAAAACAAGTAAAAATATAAAAACAATGCTGCCATGGACACTCATGTGCAAGTTTCTGTGAGCACATATGCTTACAATTCTCTTTGTTATATACCTAGACGTGAAATTGATATTTCATATGGTAACCATATGCTGAAGATTTTAAGGAACTGCCAAACTGCTTCCAAAAGTGACTGCACAATTTTACAGACCAATAGCAATGCATGAGGTTTCCCATTCTTCCAAATTTTTTCCAGAATGTTATTATGCATCTATTTTATCATAACCATTCTAGATGATGCAAAGTAGTATTTCTTTGTGATTTTGATTTAAATTTTTAATGACTGCTTATGTTGACCATTTTTTCCATGTGCTTATTGGTCATTTGCATATCTTCTTTGGAGAAAGGTCTATTCAATCTTTTCTTATTTTTAAATAGATTGTCTTTTTATGGTTGAGGTGCAAGAGTTTTAAATATTCTGAATACAAATCCCTTGTCATATAAGTGATTTGAATTTTTTTCATATTTTATGGGTTGTATTTTCACTTTCTTGATGTTATACTTTGAATCAAAAAGTTTTTAATGTTGATGTAGCCCAATTTATTTTATTCTCTTCTTTTTTTATTGTGCTTTTAATGTCATGTGTAGGAAAACATTGCCTAATCCAAAATTATGAAGATTAACTCCTATATTTTGTTTTTAGGGTTTTATACTCTTTATCCCTTACATTAAGGTCTGTGATCCATTTTGAGTTAATATTTGTGCATCATCTGAAGTAAAGGTCCCAATTTACTCTTTTCTATGTGGATATCCAGTACCCTGAGTGCCATTTGTTGGAGAGGCTCTTCTTTCCTCATTGGAGAGTCTTAACACTCTTGGTGAATTTCAATAGATCACAAATGTAAGATGCTTTTTGGGGGGATTTTCAATTCATTTCCATTCATGTATATGTCTATCCATATTCTAGTACCACAGTAAAAACTATATTACTGTAGCTTTACAGTAAAATTTGAACTCAGAAAGTGTGAATACTCCAATTTTGTAAGATTGATGGATATTCTGGATCCTTTGTATATCCGTATTAATTTTTTAAACATTAGCTCTTCAATTTGTGCCTTAAGATAAATGGTATTTTTATAGGGATTGCACTGAAACTATAGATGAATTTGGAAAGCATACATAATCATCATAAAAACCTTAAATATTCCAATCCATGAACATGGATGTCATTCTTTGAGGTAGATATTTACAAATTTCTTTCAAATATCCATTACATTTTTAAAAATATTTTTTATTATATTATGTTAGTCACCATACAGTACATTCCTGGTTTTTTATGTAAAGTTCGATGATTCATTAGTTGCGTATAACACCAGTGCACCATGCAATACGTGCCCTCCTTACTACCCATCACCAGCCTATCCCATTCCCCCACCCTCCTCCCCTCTGAAGCTCCCAGTTTGTTTCTCAGAGTCCATAGTCTCTCATGCTTCATTCCCCTTTATGTTGACCCCACCTTTCTTCATCCATTTCTTCTCCTGCCGATCTTCTAAGTTCTTATGTTCCATAGATGAGAGAAACCATATGATAATTGTCTTTCTCTGCTTGACTTATTTCACTTGGCATTATCTCCTCCAGTGCAGTCTCTGTTGCAGCAAATGTTGAGAAATCGTTCTTTTGGATAGCTGAATAATATTCCATTGTATATATGGGCCACAACTTCTTAATCCAGTCATCTGTTGAAGGGCATCTCAGCTCCTTCCACGATTCAGCTATTGTGGACAGAGCTGCTATGAACATTGGGGTGCATATGGCCCTTCTCTTCACTACGTCTGTATCTTTGGGGTAAATACCCAGTAGTGCAATGGCTGGGTCATAGGGTAGCTCAATTTTTAACTTTTTAAGAGACCTCCACACTGTTTTCCAGAGTGGCTTTACCAGCTTGCATTCTCACCAACAATGTAGGAGGGATCCCCTTTCTCCACATCCTCTCCAACAATTGTTGTTTCTTGCTTGTCAATTTTTGCCATTCTAACTGGCGTACGGTGATATCTCAGTGTGGGTTTGATTTGAATTTCCCTGATGGCTAATGATTTTGATCAGTTTTTCATGTGTCTGTTAGCCATTTGTATGTCTTCATTGGAAAAGTGTCTGTTCATATCTTTGGCCCATTTTATGATTTGTTTATTTTTTTCTCTTGTATTGAGTTTGAGAAGTTCTTTGTAGAACTTGGATACCAGTCTTTTATCTCTAGTATCATTTGAAAATATATTCTCCCATTCAATGGGCTGCCTCTTAGTTTTTTTGACTATTTCCTTGACTGTGAAGAAGCTTCTTGATGAAGTCCCACAAGTTCATTTTTTCTTTTGTTTTTCTTGCCTTTGGAGATGTGTCATGAAAAACGTTCCTGTGGCTGATGTCGTAGAGGTTGCTGCCTATGCTCTCCTCTAGGATTTTGATGGATTCCTGTCTTACATCAAGGTCTTTCATCCATTTAGAGTTTATCTTTGTGTATGGTGTAAGAGAGTGGTCGTTTCATTCTTTTGCATGTAGCTGTCCAATTTTCCAGCACCATTTATTGAAGAGACTGTCTTTTTTCCACTGGATGTGTTTTCCTGCTTTGTCAAAAATTAGTTGCCCAAAGAACTGAGGGTCCATTTCTGGGTTCTCTATTCTGTTCCATTGGTCTATGTATCTGTTTTTGTGCCAGTACCATGCTGTCTTTGTGACCACAGCTTTGTAGTACAGCTTGAAATCCGGCATTGTGATGCCCCCAGCTTTGTTTTTCCTTTTCAACAATTCCTTGGCGATTCGGGGCCTTTTCTGGTTCCACACAAAATTTAGGGCTGTTTGTGCCAGTTCTTTGATAAATGTCATTGGTGTTTTGATAGGGATGGCATTGAAAGTGTAGATTGCTCTGGGTAGCATAAACATTTTAACTATGTTTATTCTTCTGATCCATGAGCATGGAATATTTTTCCATCTTTTTCTGTCTTCTTCAGTGTCTTTCAAGAGTGATTTGTAGTTTCTAGAATATAGATCCCTTACATCTCTAGTTAAGTTAATTCCAAGGTAACATATGATTTTCGGTGCTATTGTAAATGGGATGGATTCCCTAATTTCTCTTTCTTCAGTCTCATTATTCGTTTATAGAAATGCAACTGATTTCTTTTTTTTTATTTTAATGTGTTTTTTTATTATATTATGTTAGTCACCATACAGTACATGCCTGGTTTCTGATGTAAAGCTCGATGCTTCATTAGTTGCATATAACACCCAGTGCACCATGCAACACATGCCCTCCTCACTACCCATCACCAGCCCATCCCATTCTGATTTCTGAGCATTGATTTTGTATCCCGCCACATTACTGAATTGCTCTATAACTTCTAATAGTTTGGGAGTGGATTCTTTTGCTTTTCCATATAGAGTATCATGTCATCTGCGAAGAGAGACAGTTTGACTTCTTGTTTGCTGATTTGGATACGTTTTATCCCCTTTTGTTGTCTGATTGCTGTTGCAAGGACTTCTAGTACTATGTTGAATAATAGTGGTGAGAGTGGGCATCCTTGTAGTGTTCCTGATCTTAAGGGAAAGGCTTCCAGCTTTTCACCGTTGAGAATAATATTTGCTGTAGGCTTTTCGTAGATGGTTTTTATGAGATTGAGGATTGTACCCTCTATTCCTACACTCTGAAGGGTTTTAATCAAGAAAGGATGCTGTATTTTGTCAAATGTTTTTTCTGCATCAATTGGGAGGATTATATGGTTCCTGAGTCTTTTCTTGTTGATATGATGTATCATGCTGATCGATTTGTGAATGTTGAACCACGCTTGCATCCCAGGGATGAATCCCACTTGGTCATGATGGATAATCCTTTTAATGTACTGTTGGATTCTATTAGCAAGTATCTTGTTGAGGATTTTGGCATCCATATTCATTAGGGAGATAAGTCTGTAATTCTCCTTTTTGATGGGATCTTTGCCTGGTTTGGGAATCAAGGTCATATTGGCCTCATAGAATGAGTTTGGTAGCTTTCCCTCTGTTTCTATATTTTGAAATGGCTTTGGAGAATAAGTATTATTTCTTCTTTGAATGTTTGGTAGAATTCCCTGGGGAATCCATCCAGTCTTCGAGTTTTGTTTTTTGGAAAGTTTTTTGTCACTGTTTCAATCTCTTCATAATTAATTGGCCTGTTTAAAAAATCAATTTCTTCCTGTTTCAGTGTTAGTAGTTTATAGGTTTCCAGGAAGTCTGTCATCTCTTTCAGATTGCTTAATTTATTGGCATAAAGCTATTGATAAAAATTTCTAATAATCCGGGGCGCCTGGGTGGCACATCGGTTAAGCGTCTGCCTTTGGCTCAGGGTGTGATCCCGGTGTTATGGGATTGAGCCCCACATCAGGCTCCTCCGCTATGAGCCTGCTTCTTCCTCTCCCACTACCCCCGCTTGTGTTCCCTCTCTCGCTGGCTGTCTCTATCTCTGTCGAATAAATAAATAAAGTCTTTAAAAAAAAGTTTCTAATAATCCTTCCAATTTCTTTGGTGTTGGTTGTGACTTCTTCCTTTTCATTCATAATTTTATTAATTTGGGTCCTTTCTCTATTCTTTTGGATACGTCTTGCCAGAGGCCTGTCAATTTTATTTACTCTTTCAGAGAACCAGCTTCTAGTTCTGTTGATCTGCTCTACTGTACTCCTGGTTTCTAATTCATTGATTTCTGCTCTAATCTTGATCGACTGCTTTCTTGTGCATGGATTAGGCCTGTTCCTCTGTTGCTATTTCAGCTTCTTGAGGTGAGAATATAAAAACTGCATTTTAGATTTTTCTATTCTTTGGAGTGAGGCTTGGATGGCTATGTATTTTCCCCTTAGGACTGCCTTTGCAGTGTCCCATAAGTTTTGGACCATTGTGTTTTCATTCTCGTTGGTCTCCATAAATTGTTTAAATTGATTTTTGATTTCCTGGTTTACCGAATCATTCTTGAACAGGATGGTTCTTAGTCTCCAAGTGCTTGAGTTTCTTCCAAATTTTTCCTTGTGATTGAGTTCCAATTTCAAAGCATGTGGTCTGAGAATATGCAGGGAATAATTTCGTCTTTTGGTATCGGTCGAGACTTGTTTTGTGTCCCAGAACATGGTCTATTCTTGAGAATGTTCCATGAGCATTAGAATAGAGTGAGTATTCTTTGGTTCCGGGGTGTGGTTTTCTATATATATCTATGAGGTCCAACTCGTCAAGTATGGCATTCAAAGCTCTTGTTTCTTTGTCGATTTTCTGCTCTGGTGCTCTCTATTCCTGATAGTGGAGTGTTGAGGTCCTCTACTATTAACGTATTTTTATCTATATGTCTCTTTATTCTGGTAAGAGTTGGCTTGTGTATCTTGCTGCTCCCCTATGGGGGCATATATATTTATAATTGTCATATCCACTTGTTGGATACATCCTTTAAGAATAATATAGTGCCCTTCTGTATCTCTAACTATAGTCTTTAGTTTAAAATCCAATTTGTCTGATATGAGAATTGCTACCCCAGCTTTCTTTTGAAGTCCATTGGCATGAAAGATGGTATTCCATCCCTTTACTTTCAGTCTGGATGTATCTTTAGGTTCAAAATGAGTCTCTTGTAGAGAGCAAATGGATGGGTCATGTCTTTTTATCTAATTTGCAACCCTGTGGCATTATGGGAGCATTTAGGCCATTTACGTTGAGACTGATTATTGAAAGATATGATTTTAATGATGTCATGTTGCCTGTGATGTCTTTGTTTCTTTAGATTGTAAATTTCTGTTCTGTATGACTCTTGGGGTCTTTTTACTTTTATAGAACCCCTCCTTAATATTTCTTGTAGGTCTGGCTTGGTGGTCACATATTCTTTCAGTTTCTGCCAGTCTTGGAATGTCCTTTTCTCTCCATCCAATCTGAAGGACAGGCTTGCTGGATGAAGCATCCTTGGCTGCTTGTTCTTCTGTTAGAGCTCTGAATATGCCTTGCCAACCTTTCCTAGTTTGCCAGGTCTCTGTAGACAGGTCTGATGTTAGTCAGATTTTCCTTCCTCTGTATGTTAGGATTTTTTTCCCCTGGCCGCTATGAAGATTTTATCCTTGGATCTAATATTTGCGAATGGCACCATTATGTGACGTGGTGTAGGTCTGTTCTCACTGATCTTGGGA
Source organism: Ursus maritimus (assembly GCF_017311325.1). Taxonomy (NCBI): domain Eukaryota; kingdom Metazoa; phylum Chordata; class Mammalia; order Carnivora; family Ursidae; genus Ursus; species Ursus maritimus. Next base: position 61,167,452 of record NW_024423319.1, read on the forward strand.
GGGGTCCTGTCTGCCTCTTGGACATGAATGATTGTTTCCTTTGCCAGATTAGGGACGTTCTCTGCTACAATTTGTTCAAATATCTCCTCTAGATTTCTCTCTTGCTCCACCCCCTTGGGGATGCCGATGATTCTTACATTGGATTGTTTCATTGAGTCAGTAATCTCCTGTTATCTACATTCATGAAATTGGAATTGTTTAGCCAAGTTTCCAGTTTTCCTTCTTTTCTATCATCTCATCTTCCAATTCACTAATTTATTCTTCTGCCTCATTTACCCTGGCCAGCAGAGCACCCAGTTTAGAGTGCATTTGATTCATGGCATTTTTAATTTCTGCCATATTCACTCTCATTTCTCCCCTTAGAGATTCTATATTCTTATTAATATTTTTGTTAATATTTTTTTCAAGTCTGCACATCATCTTGAGCATTGTTACTCTGAACTCCATTTCTGACAATTGGGTTATATCCATATCCATCATTTCTGTGGCAGAGGGCACAGTCTCTGTCTCCTTTCTTTGCTGAAGATTCCTCCTCCTTGTCATTCTGATGAGGAGAGGTTGTGGGGATGCACAGAGCCCAAATTATTGACCAGGACCCAGGCAGTGTGCACTTGTTTTATAGGGACCTTAGGGATGTGGGCTTCTGGATTTTTCAGCCTGCCTTCTGGGGGAGGGGCCTGCTTTGCTGATATTCAGGCAACCCTGTTTGGGTAGAGTTGTTCCGTGCCCTGCGAGGGGGGATGGGGATAGGCACAATGTGAGCTGGTATTTCCAGGCTTTTGTTCTCTGGTGGCTTTCCCTGCTGGTTTTCTGTGACTCTTCTGAGAGTCAGAGGAGCAGTGGCCATATCCTAGCCTCTGTCTCAGAACAGAGAGATCACAGCCCGCTCTCCACTGATCTCTCCTGGCCTCTTTAACTGTGTTTCTGTCTGCGCTGCTAAGAACCCTGAAGCATCCCAGGTTGTGCACCCCATAGCCAGCATCCCAGCCCTCACTTCCAGGGCTGGCACGTCTCTGTCCTTTGTGCTTCTAACACCGCCAGCCACCCCTGGTCCCCACAAATGCTCCCAAGCTCCCGGTTTCAGTCCAGTTCTAGTGAGCGCTCTGGAGCTCCAATTTCCGGTCTGGTTGCACACGCATTCCTGGGCTTATGGTCTCAGTCTGATTTCTCATGGGTTCTGGTCCATGAGCCGACCCACTCCCTAGTGCAGGTGGCTACTGATTCCCAGCACCCGAGTGTAGCGGTTCCCTCCCCCTTCCATTTATCTTCTGATATCTGTGCACTGATTCATGGCTCTCTGCTTCAGACCTCAATACTCAGCACTGGAGATGTTCTTTTGTAGAGATCCAGATGTATCTTCCTGTGTCTCAGGCTGATTTCATGGGTCTTCAGGATGATCTGGTAGATATCCAGCTTGATTCAGGGGACCAGCTGAAAAAAGTTCCCCTACTCCTCCGCCATCTTTTTCCAACCCCCCAGATCCATAATTCTTCTTTCACTCTTTTGTGCATCTTCATTATCTTCTATTATTTTATCTTCTATATCACTTATTTTTTCCTCTGATTCTTCTACCCACAGGGAAGTAGGACATAGTATAAGCAGGTTAAGCAACCAGCTTCAGTGCTGTGCTATTTACAGATGCTGATTTATACTGAGAGGTGGAGGAGGGAAATGCCATCAGATAGCTCTTCTTTCCCTGGAGAGGGGCATGTATGTTTGATGTTCTCAGGGAAACATTCTCAGAAGGGCAAATAATCTCTCCCCACCATGGATCCCACCTATTTTTTGTATCTCCTTTTTCAAACTGTCGCTGGGCTGTTTGCCTGCCAGGTGCAGTGCAATACACCTTGGGCTTTATCCCAGCGTAGCCTGCTGACCCTTAAAACTCCAAAATTTAAGGATGTGTTGTGGTGGGGTCCTGCACCAACCTTCTGTGAGAGGGTCTCACCTCATTGGGACTGATATAAGCCCAAGGAAGAAGGGCATTCGTGCCAGAGTGTGGTGATGTGAGACCTACAGGAAGCAGGCTAGGCAGCCAGTGTCCAGTTTATCCACACTTGGCTGGTGGTTCTCCATCTGTGCCAATGTGTGGGAGAGGAAAATGTTCTCCTCCAGCTCCTTTGTCCCAAGATAGGCATCTCTGTGAACACCACCTCTCACAGATGCACTCCAAGAAAAGTGAACAATGTTTCCCCTGTGAGCCTTAGGCACTTCTCAGATCATGCCATTTGTCCCCAGTCTGCTTGTCTGCCTTTTCTCCAGGAGTAGGGCAGTGTCCTCAGAGATCTATGCCAACCAAACTCTCTGACCTTTAAAACTCCAATCTTTGAACCCCGCTGGTTGCAGAAACTCTTGAAAATCAGCCCATTTCCTTTTCCCAGTTTATGGCTTTTGGGAAGTGTTCTCTTTTTTATTTCCCCTGTGGGCTTCTCTCTCTCTTGCCTCTCTCCACATCCAGGGCCCCCATCCCCTCCACAGCACCCACAATCCATTTCTGTCCCAAACCACATCTCCATACTTCCTACCTTTTTTTATCAGGCCTCTTCTCTCCCTCTAGTTGTTCAGTTCATTATGTCAGTACTCAGGTCAATTTTATGGGTATTCAGAATGATTTCATAGTTATCTAGTGCTCTAGGAACAAGATGAGCATGTGGTCCTCCTACTATGCTGCCATATTAACTCACCCCTCATTCTTTGTCTTTTGATGGGAGAATTTAGTCCATTTACATTTATTTGTGTGTGTGTGTGTGTGTGTGTGTGTGTGTGTGTGTTGAAAATTTATTCTGGTTTATTAGCACAATAGAAAAATATTCAAGGGGCACCTGGGTGGCTTATTCAGTTAAGTGTCCCATTCTTGATTTAGGCTCAGTTCATGATCTTGGGGTTGTGACATCGAGCCCTGTGTCTGGCTCTGTGCTCAGTGGGGAATCTGCTTGGGATTGTCTCTCTGCCTCTCCCTTTGTCCCCCCACCCTGCTCTCTCTCATTCTCTAAATAAATAAATCTTTCTTTTTAAAAAAGAAAAATATTCAATAACAAAATAGAGCAAAGAATATATGCAACAACATGGATGAATCTCACAAAAACTATGCATAAAAAGAATCCAGACACAAAAGAATGCACAAAAGATGTTTCTACTTTGTGGAATTCCAAAATAAGAAAAGCTAAGTGTGATCAAAATCAAATCAGTGGTTGCTTGAAGGAGGGGAAATTGGCTACAGAAGAAAAATATATTCTGAAGAGATATAAATGTTTCAGAATTTATTGCCATTGTGATAACTCAGGTTATATATTTGACCAAGTAATCAACCTGTAAACTTAATAAATGTGGGTTTTATTTTATATAAATTGTAACATTAAATTTGATATTAAATGTCTGAGTCTTCCTCACAAATAAGTTCATTCTTATAAAACGCACTAAACTAGATGTTTCTAAAATGTTAAGTGTAATGATGATAAATATTTCCGAGAAATTAAAAATAATTTCAGTTGCAAAATGGCTGTTTAGATGATAATATCAAAAGTAATCATAAAACATGTTTTTTGCCAAATTTTATGTGTTATATAGCATTTTAACCGACAATCAATATCTTTTCTGAGCCTCACAACAACTCCATGAGGAAATGAAGCTTGCTATTACTCTAGACACCTTTCCACTATTAAGAAAGTCTATTTACATTTAAAGTAATTATTGATAAGTTGTATTTATTGCCATTAAAAGTGGCTTTGTGGTTGTTTTGTTTTTCTTATCTGTTCTTTTCTTCTTCTCTTGTTTTCTTCTTTTTGGTTTCATTACTTTTTTGGGGTAGTATGCTTAGATTCATTTTTCTTTATCTATTGTGTATGTACTATAGAATTGTGTTTTGTAGTTACCATGAGGCTTACATATTACAATTTATATCTATAGTAGTATATTTTAAGTCAATAAAAGTTTTAGTTTGCATCATATATATATATATATATAT
>NW_024423319.1:61171425-61206215 GCF_017311325.1 Ursus maritimus
TTTTTATCAGGCCTCTTCTCTCCCTCTAGTTGTTCAGTTCATTATGTCAGTACTCAGGTCAATTTTATGGGTATTCAGAATGATTTCATAGTTATCTAGTGCTCTAGGAACAAGATGAGCATGTGGTCCTCCTACTATGCTGCCATATTAACTCACCCCTCATTCTTTGTCTTTTGATGGGAGAATTTAGTCCATTTACATTTATTTGTGTGTGTGTGTGTGTGTGTGTGTGTGTGTGTGTGTTGAAAATTTATTCTGGTTTATTAGCACAATAGAAAAATATTCAAGGGGCACCTGGGTGGCTTATTCAGTTAAGTGTCCCATTCTTGATTTAGGCTCAGTTCATGATCTTGGGGTTGTGACATCGAGCCCTGTGTCTGGCTCTGTGCTCAGTGGGGAATCTGCTTGGGATTGTCTCTCTGCCTCTCCCTTTGTCCCCCCACCCTGCTCTCTCTCATTCTCTAAATAAATAAATCTTTCTTTTTAAAAAAGAAAAATATTCAATAACAAAATAGAGCAAAGAATATATGCAACAACATGGATGAATCTCACAAAAACTATGCATAAAAAGAATCCAGACACAAAAGAATGCACAAAAGATGTTTCTACTTTGTGGAATTCCAAAATAAGAAAAGCTAAGTGTGATCAAAATCAAATCAGTGGTTGCTTGAAGGAGGGGAAATTGGCTACAGAAGAAAAATATATTCTGAAGAGATATAAATGTTTCAGAATTTATTGCCATTGTGATAACTCAGGTTATATATTTGACCAAGTAATCAACCTGTAAACTTAATAAATGTGGGTTTTATTTTATATAAATTGTAACATTAAATTTGATATTAAATGTCTGAGTCTTCCTCACAAATAAGTTCATTCTTATAAAACGCACTAAACTAGATGTTTCTAAAATGTTAAGTGTAATGATGATAAATATTTCCGAGAAATTAAAAATAATTTCAGTTGCAAAATGGCTGTTTAGATGATAATATCAAAAGTAATCATAAAACATGTTTTTTGCCAAATTTTATGTGTTATATAGCATTTTAACCGACAATATCTTTTCTGAGCCTCACAACAACTCCATGAGGAAATGAAGCTTGCTATTACTCTAGACACCTTTCCACTATTAAGAAAGTCTATTTACATTTAAAGTAATTATTGATAAGTTGTATTTATTGCCATTAAAAGTGGCTTTGTGGTTGTTTTGTTTTTCTTATCTGTTCTTTTCTTCTTCTCTTGTTTTCTTCTTTTTGGTTTCATTACTTTTTTGGGGTAGTATGCTTAGATTCATTTTTCTTTATCTATTGTGTATGTACTATAGAATTGTGTTTTGTAGTTACCATGAGGCTTACATATTACAATTTATATCTATAGTAGTATATTTTAAGTCAATAAAAGTTTTAGTTTGCATCATATATATATATATATATATATTCTTTCCCCACTTTTATGTTTTTGATGTCACATTTTATATTCTATTATTTTGTCTGTTAGCTAAGTATTGTAGCTATAATTTTACTTTTTGTCTTTTAGCCTTTATACTTGTTTTATAAGTAATCAATCCCATACCTTTATTATGTATTTAACTTTACAGTGAGATTTATTCTTCCATATGTTTCCTTGTCACTAATTGCCTCCTTTCCTTTTCGCTTAAAGAAGTATTTTACCATCTTTTCAAAGGTCAGTTTAATGGTGATAAACCTTTTACATTTTCCTTGTCTGGTAGACTCTGTCGTCTTCAATTCTGAATGATAATTTTGCCAGATAGGGTGAACTCAGTTGAGATTTGTTTTTCTTTCAGTCCTTTTTATATAATGTGACTTCAAAGTGTCTGCTGAAAAATGTGCTTGTAGTCTTATGGAAGTTCCATTTTTGGTTAAAAAAAGGTTTTATTTTGTTTTTCTCTTGTGGGTTTTAATATTCTCTCCTCGTATTTTGCATTGGACATTGTATTATAATGTATCTCAGTGTAGGTTTCTTTAGGTTCCACTAATTTGTAACTCTCTGTCTTCCTGGATTTGGGTGTGTGTTTCCTTCCACAGGTTAAGGAATTTTTTGGGTATTAGTTCTTTAAATAATTTTTCTGCCCCTTTGTCTTCTCCTTCTGAGGCTTCTATAATGCAAACGTTAGTTTGCTTCATGTTGTCCCCTAAATCCCACAAGCTTTCTTCACTTTTAAGGTTTTTTTCCTCTATGTTTCAGTGAATTCCATTGCCTTGTTTTCAAGTTCATTGTTTCTTTCTTCTGCTTCATCTCACCTTCAATTGAACTTTTCTAGTACATTTTTTTATTTCACTTATTGCATTATTCAGCTCTGTGACTCATGTTTGGTATATTCTTATATTTCTGTCACTTATTTGAAGTTCTTACTGTGTTCACCTATTCTTCTCCTGAGCTGGGTGGGAATCTTTCTGACCATTAGCTTGAATTTTTTATCAGGTAAATTACCTATCTGTTTCTTTATGCATTTTCCCCTGAGGTTTTATCTTGTTTTATTTGGAACATGTTTTTCTTTTCTGTTTATTCATTTCAATTGACACTCTGTGTTGGTTTCATGTATTAGATGAAATAACCAGTGCTTGCAGTCTTGAAGGAGTGCTGTATGTAAGAGATAAAACTTGTCATTATATCCTTCTCTAACTCTTGGTTATCTCTCAAACCTTTGTGCTTGTCCAAGCAACCTATTATATTTTTCAAAGATTTATTTATTAATTTATTTATTTTGGGGGAGAGCCAAGGAAGGGGGAGAAGGAGAGAAGCAGACTCCCCACTGAGCATGGAGCTGATGTGGGTCTTGACCCCATAAACCTGAGATTATGACCTGAGCCAAAATCAAGAATTGAGCACTTAACCAACTGAGCCATCCAGGTGTTCCACAGCCTATCATTTTTTTATAGCTCCCAGAAATTTAGGGTGTGCCAAGCCCTGTCAATGTTCGACATGTAGAATCTCATTCAACACTAAGATTCAAGCCGACTAGAAGTCAGAACCTTAGGTAGCAGCTTTTAAATTATGCAAATATATACAGTTCTGTGGAATTACAAGCATAACTCCACTGGCCACCAGAGACAGATGATCAGGTTGTTTCCCTAGGGTGGAAGGGAAAAAATGGGGACTCCAGGCAGTGTGTTGGTTCTTCTCTGTGAGATACTGGTGAGCTGTACCAAGGCAAAGGGAGAGTGCAATCATGGCATCTTCCTGTCTACAATCCCTCAGAAAAAAATTTCCTGGGATTGCTTTCCCAGAAGCAAATTGGTTTCTTTCCCAGAAAGACTGCGTTATTCAGTCTGTTGTCTGTGTAGTACCCTATGTGTTGTAGTCTGCCAAGAACTGTCTCTCTGATTGTTACAGTCCCATGTGAACCTGGATCACAAGGCCCCCTGACCACAAGAACCAGGCATTCAAGGGGCAACCCTTATGTGGCAACCACAAAAACTGAGGCACTGGATGCAGAAATATGGCACAAGATAAGTATAAGGGGTCCACTCTGGGTGACATTGGTGCTCTGGGTAAACTTAATATGTCATGATATTATTCATTTTATTCTATCTCACCCACTCTTTAATTTTTAAATATTTTATTTTATTATTATTTTTTATTATGTTCAATTAGCCAACATATAGCACATCATTACGTTTTGATGTAGTGTTCAACGATTCATTAGTTGTGTATAACAACACCCAGTGCTCATCACAACGCATGCCCTCTTTACTACCCATCACCTGGTTACCCCATCTACCATTCCCCTCCCTTCTGTAACCCTCAATTTGTTTCCCAGAATCCAGTCTTTCATGGTTTGTCTCCCCCTCTGATTTCTTCCCATTTAGTTTCCCCTCCCTTCCTCTATGTCCCTTTCTGCTATTCCTTATGTTCCACATATGAGTGACCCCATATGATTATTGTCTTTTTCTGTTTGACTTATTTCACTTAACATAATGCCTTCCAGTTCCATGCATGTAGATGCAAATGGTAGGTATTCATCCTTTCTGATGGCTGAGTAATATTCTATCATATATGAACCACAAGTTATTTATCCTTCATCTGTTGAAGGACATCTTGGCTCCTTCCACAGTTTGGCTATTGTGGACATTGCTGCTATGAACAGTGTGGTGCATATGCCCCTTCTTTTCACTACATCTGTAACTTTGGGGTAAATACCTAAGAGTGCAATTGCTGGGTCACAGGGTAGGTTTATTTTTAACTTTAAAAGGAACCTCCATACTGTTTTCCAGAGTGGCCATACCAGCTTGCAATCCCACCAACATTGTAAGATGGTTCCCCTTTTTCCACATCATCACCAACATTTGTTGTTTCCTTTCTTGTTGATTTTTCCCATTCTAAGTGGTATAAAGTGGTATCTCATTGTGGTTTTAGATTTGTATTTCCCTGATGGTTAGTGATGTGGAACATTTTTTCATGTGTCTGATGGCCATATGTATGTCTTCTTTGGAGAAGTGTCTGTTCATGTCTTCTGCCCATTTCTTTACTGGATTATTTGTGTTTTAGGTGTTGAGTTTGAGAAGTTCTTTATAGATCTTGGATACCAGCCCTTTATCCTTAATGTCATTTGCAAATATCTTCTCCCAATCCATGGGTTGCCTCTTAGTTTTCTTGGCAGTTTCCTTTGCTGTGCAGAAGTTCCTTATCTTAATAAAGTCCCAATAGTTCATTTTTGCTTTTGTTTCCCTTGCCTTTGGAGATGTGTCTTGACCAAAGTTGCTGTGGTCAATGTTGAAGAGGTTACCGCCTATGTTCTCCTCTAGGATTTTGATGGATTTCTGTCTCACATTGAGGTCTCTCATGCATTTTTTGGTTTACTTCATTTATGGTGTAAGAGAATGTTCTAGTTTCATTCTTCTGCATGTGTCTGTCCAGTTTTCCCAGTACCATTTATTGAAGAAACTGTCTTTTTTCCATTGGTTATCCTTTCCTGCTTTGTGGAAGAATAGTTGACTATAGAATTGAGGGTCCATTTCTAGGCACTCTACTCTGTTCCATTGATCTGTGTGTCTGATTTTGTGCCAATACCACACTGTATTGATGATCACACCTTTGTAATATAGCTTGATGTCAGGCAATGTGATGCCCCCAGCTTTGGTTTTCTTTTTGAACATTCCCCTGGCGAGTCAGGGTTTCTTCTTATTCCATACAAATTTTCGGATTGTTCGTTCCAGCTCTTTGAAAAATATCGATGGTATTTGATAGGGATTGCATTGAAAGTATCAATTGTTCTGGGAAGCATAGACATTTGCACATTTCACAATGTTAATTCCAATCCATGATCATGCAATGTTTTTCCATCTCTTTGTGTCTTCCTCAATTTCTGTCATAAGTGTTCTATTGTTTTTAGAGTATAGATCCTTCACCTCTTTGTTTAGGTTTACTCCTAGGTATCATATGGTTTTTGGTGCTATTGTAAATGGAATTGTTTCCTTAATTTCTCTTTCTACAGTCACATTGTTAGTGTAGAGAAATACAACTGATTTCTGTGCATTGATTTTGTATCCTGCCATGTTGTTGAATTATTGTATGAAATCTAGCATTTGGGGGTGGAGTCTTTTGGGTTTTCCATATAAAGAACGTGTCATCTGTGAAGAGAGAGATTTTGACTTCCTCTTTGCCAATTTGAATACGTTTTATTTCTTTTTGTTGTCTGGTTGCTGAAGCTAGGACGTCTACTACTATGTTGAACAATAGTGGAGAGAGTGGGCATCCCTGTCATGTTCCTGACTTTAAGGGAAAAGCTCTCAGTTTTTCCCCATTGAGAATGATATTCACTGTGGGTTTTTCATGGATCGCTTTATGATATTGATGTATGCTCCCTCTGTCCCTACACTTTGAAGCGTTTTAATCAGGAAAGGATGCTGTATTTTATTAAGGGCTTTCTCTGTATCAATTGAAAGGATCATATGGTTCTTGACACTTTTCTTGTTCATGTGATCTATCATGTTGATTGATTTGTGGATGTTGAACCACCCTTGCATCCCAGGAATAAATCCCACCTGGTCATGCTGAACAATCATTTTAGTGTACATTTGGATTCTATTGGCTAGTATCTTGTTGAGTATTTTGGCATCCATGTTCATCAGGGATATTGGTCTGTAATTCTACTTTTTGTTGGGGTCTTTGTCTGGTTTTGGGATCAGGGTAATGCTGGCCTCATAGAATGAGTTTGGAAGTTTTCCTTCCATGTATTTCTTTTTCTTTTTCTCTTTATTTCTTTCTTTCTTTCTTTCTTTCTTTCTTTCTTTCTTTCTTTCTTTCTTTCTTTCTTATACTGCTTCAATAGAACAGTTATGACTTCTTTTAATGTTTGATAGAACTGTCCTGGGAAGCCATCTTGTCTTGGACTCTTGGTTTTTTTTGGGAGGTTTTTGATTAATGCATCCATTTCCTTACTTGCTATTGGTTTGTTCAGATTATCTATTTCTTCCTGTTTTACTCTTGGTAGTTTATAAGTTTCCATTTGCATCTAATGGAATGCATCATGTCTTCCAAATTGTATAGATTGTTGGCATATAGCTGCAGGTAATAAGTTCTAAAATTGTCTCTATTTCCTTGGTATTGGTCATGATCTCTCCCCCCTTTATTCATGATTTTATTAATCTGGGTCCTCTCTCTTTTGTTTTGGATAAGTGTGGCCAGAGGTTTATCGATCTTTTTAATTCTTTCAAAGAACCAGCTTCTGATTTCATTGATCTGTTCTACTGTTTTTCTAGTTTCTATTTCATTGATTTCTGCTCTAATCCTTATTGGTTTCCTCTCCTGCCTGGTTTAGGCTTTATTTGCTCTCCTTTTCCAGGTCCTTTATTTGTAAGGTTAGTTTGTGTGTTTAGGATTTTTCTATTTTTTTTAAAGAGGCTTGGATGACTATGTATTTCCCTCTAAGGACCAGCTTTGTAGTATACCATAGGTTTTGAACTGATGTGTTTTCATTCTCATTAGTTTAAATGAATTGTTTAAGTTCTTCTTTAACTTCCTGGTTGACCCATTCATTCTTTAGCAGGATACTCTTTAACCTCGAAGTTTTTTAGTTCATTCTAAGTTTCTTTTCTTGTGATTGAGTTCCAGTTTCAAGGCATTGTCATCTGAGAATATGCAGAGAATAATCTCAGTCTTTTGGTATCAGTTGAGACCTGATTTATAACCCAGCATATGTTCTATTCTGGAGAAAGTTCTATGTGCACTCAAGAAGAATGAGCATGCTGTTGTTTTAAGGTGGAATATTCTGTATATATCTGCAAAGTCCATCTGGTTCGATGTGTCTCAATGCTCTTTTTTGTTTGTTGATCTTCTGCTTAGATGATCTGTCCATTGCTGTGAGTGGAGGGTTGAAGTCTCCAATATTAATGTGTTATTATCAATGTTTCTTTATTTTAGTTATTAATGTATTAGCACTGTGTTTCGTTATTTTAGTTATTAATTGGTTTATATAATTGGCTGCTCCCATGTTTGGGGTATAGATATTTACAATTGTTAGATCTTCCTTTTGGGTAGACCCTTTAAATATGATATAGTGTCCCTGTACATCTCTTACTACAATCCTTAGCTTAAAATGTAATTTGTCTGATATGAGAATTGCTACCCAGGTTTATTTGAGGCCCATTAGCCTGGTAAATCGTTCTCCATCCCTTCACTTTTATTTTTATTTTTTGAATTTAATTATCCCTTGATTTTATTATCTTTTTATTAATAATATTTCTTTATTGTATTATGTTAGTCACCATACAGTACATCCCCAGTTTTTGATGTAAAGTTCCATGATTCATTACTTGCGTATAATACCCAGTGCACCATGCAATACATGCCCTCCCCACCACCTATCACTAGCCTATCCCATTCCCCCACCCCCTCCCCTCTGAAGCCCTAAGTTTGTTTCCCAGAGTCCATAGTCTCTCATGGTTCATTCCCCCTTCTGTTTCCACTCCCTTTCTTCTTCCCTTTCTTCTCCTACTGATCTTCCTACTTCTTATGTTCCATAAATGAGTGAAACCATATGTTAATTGTCCTTCTCTGCTTGACTTATTTCACTTTGCATTATCTCCTCCAGTCCCATCCACGTTGCAGCAAATGTTGAGAAATCATTCTTTTTGATGGCTAATATTCTATTGTATATATGGACCATATCTTCTATATCCAGTCACCTGTTGAAGGGTATCTCAGCTCCTTCCATGATTTAGCTATTGTGGACAATGCTGATATGAACATTGGGGTGCATGTGGCCCTTCTCTTCACTACGTCTGTATCATTGGGGTAAATACCCAGTAGTGCAATTCCTGGATCATAGGGTAGCTGAATTTTTAACTTTTGAAGGGACCTCCACACTGTTTTCCAAAGTGGCTGTACCAACCTGCATTCCCAACAACAGTGTAAGAGGGATCCCCTTTCTCCACATCCTCTCCAACATTTGTTGTTTCCAGCCTTGTCCATTTTTGCTAATCTAACTGGCATCAGGTGGTATCTCAAGGTGGTTTGATTTAAATTTCCCTGATGGCTAATGATTTTGAACTGTTTTTCATGTGTTTGTTAGCCATTTGTATGTCTTCATTGGAAAAGTGTCTGTTCATATCTTCTGCCCATTTTTTGATTTGTTTATTTGTTTCTTGTGTATTGAGTTTGAGAAGTTCTTTGTAGATCTTGGATACCAGTCTTTTATCTGTAGTGTCATTTGCAAATATAGTCTCCCATTCCGTGGGCTGCATCTTAGTTTTTTTTTTACTGTTTCCTTGGCTGTGCAAAAGCTTTTTATCTTGATGAAGTCCCACAAATTCATTTTTTTCTTTTGTTTCTCTTGCCTTTGGAGATGTGTCATGAAAAAAGTTGCTCTGGCCAATGTCATAGAGGTTGCTGCTTTTGTTCTCCTCTAGGATATTGAAGGATTCCTGTCTCACATCAAGGTCTTTCATCCATTTGGAGTTTATCTTTGTGTATGGTGTGAGAAAGTGATCCAGTTTCATTCTTTTTCATAAAAACCATCTATGAAAAGCTCACAGTGAATATCATTCTCAATGGGGAAAATCTGGAAGCCTTTCCCTTAAGATCAGGAACATGTCAAGGATGCCCACTCTCGCCATTATTATTCAACATAGTGCTAGAATTCCTTGCAACAGCAATCAGACAACAAAAAGGGATAAAAGGCATTCAAATCAGCAAAGAAGGAGTCAAACTGTCTCTCTTATCAGATGACATGATACTCTATATGGAAAACCCAAAAGAATCCACCTCCAAACTAGAAGTTATAGAGCAATTCAGTAATGTGGCAGGATACAAAATCAATGCCCAGAAATCAGTTGCATTTCTATACATGAACAATGAGACTGAAGAAATACAAATTAGGGAATCCATTCCATTTTCAATAGCACCCAAAATCATACATTATCTCGGAATTAACTTAACCAGAAACGTAAAGGATCTAGATTCTAGAAACTACAAATCACTCTTGAAAGACATTGAAGAAGACAGAAAAAGATGGTAAATATTCCATGCTCATGGATCAGAAGAATTAACATAGTTAAAATGTCTACGCTACCCAGAGCAATCTACACTTTCAGTGCTATCTCGATCAAAATACCAATGACATTTTTCAAAGAACTGGAGCAAACAGCCCTTACATTTGTGTGGAACCAGAAAAGGCCCCGAATCGCCAAGGAATTGTTGAAAAGTAAAAACAAAGCTGGGGGCATCGCATTGCCTGATTTCAAGCTATACTATAAAGCTTTGATCAGATAGACAGCATGGTACCGTCACAAAAACAGACACATAGACTAATGGAACAGAATAGAGAATCCAGAAATGGACCCTTGGCCCTATGGGCAACTTATTTTTGACAAAGCAGGAAAGAACATCCAGTGGAAAAAAGACAGTCTCTTCCATCCCTTAACTTTTAATCTGGAGGTGTTTTTAGGTTCAAAATATATTTCTTGTAGACAGCATATGGATGGGTCTTTTTTTTGTTAATCTAATCTGTGTCTTTTGACTGGAGCACTGAATCCATTTACATTCAGAGTATCTATTGAAAGATATGAATTTAGTTTCATTGTATTGCTTGTAACGTCTCTGTTTCTGTAGATTGTCTCTGTTCCTTTCTTGTCTACTCTTTGGGTCTCTTTTTGCTTGGAGAATCCCCCTTAATATTTCTTCCATGTTTTGCTTGATGGTCACATATTCTTTCACTTTCTGCCTGTCCTGAAAGCTCTTTATCTCTCCTTCCATTCTGAATGACAGCCTTGCTGGATAAAGTATTCTTGGCTGCATTACCCTGAATATGTCTTGCCAGCCCTTTCTGCCGTGCCAGGTTCCAGTGGATAGGTTCTGACGTTATTCTGAGGTTCCTCCCTCTGTATGTGAGAAATATCTTCCCCCTACCTGCTCTCAGGATACCTTCCTCGGCTGTAAGATTTGCAAGCTTCACTATTATATGTCGAGGTATTGATTTACTTTTATTGATTTTGGGAGGGGTCCTCTCTTCCTCTTGGACATGAATGGTTGCTTCCTTCCCCATATTAAGAAAGTTTTCAGCCATATTTACTCAAATATTCCTTCAAGCCCTCTCTCTCTCTCCACCCTCTCTTGGTTCTGATGATCTCGATATTGGTTCTTTCTATGTATCATTAAATTCTCTAAGTCTCCTTTCATGTGCAATGAGTTGTTTTTCACTCTTTTCTTCAACGTCTTTCCTTTCCATCAGCCTGTCCTGTAGATCACTTATTTCCTCTTCTGCCTTATTGACCCTACCTGTTAAAGTATCCAGTTTGGACTGCATCTCATTCATAGCATTTTTAATTTTGGCCTAATTAGATCTCATTTCTTCCCTTGGAGATTCTATATTGTCACTTATGCCTTTTTCAAGTCTAGCTATTAACTTTATGATTGTAATCCTGAATTCTACCTCTGACATCTTACTTAAGTCCCTATTGATTAGTTCTTGGCAGAGAACACTGCCTTTTTTTTTTTTTATGAGTTCCTCCTCCTAGTCATTCTTCCCATAGAATGATGGGTGGGCCAATGAACAGAGTCCAAAATATCCACCTTGACCCAAGCAAGATCCACCCTCGAGCTCAATATACTATTTTCCCCTGGTGTTCGAATTTTACAGTCTTTTGGGATGTATAGGCTTGTCATCCACCTCTTCTTCCAGTCTGTCTTCTGGGTGAGGAGCCTGCCATGCTTTTTCTCAAGTATCCCTGCCTGGGCAGAGTTGTTCCACCCCCTGTCAGGGGGATGGGCTCAGAGCAAACTGTCCCTCTGTGTAATTTTTGTTCCCTGGAGGCTTTCTGCACCTCTTCAGAAGATCAGAGCAAAAATTGCTGTGCCCAAACCTCTGGCCCAGAGCAGAAAAATCATACTCTGCCCTCTTTAATAAACTTTCCAGGACAAATAATCTCTACCTCTGTATACACCAAAACCACAGCCTCCCACACTGTGTGCCCACTGCAACTCTTTCAGAGGCAGTCCCAATGGCCCAGTAATACCACTGACTTTCCTGACTCTAAAAGTGCAAGCAGCTGTGTGCTCGCAGGTGCACCTGAAGCTCCTGGATCATGTCCAGGTGCCCCCCTAATATCCTTTCCAGGACACTTCTGCCCTGTGCGTTTTTGCCAGTTGTGTGCACAGGTTCCAGTTTTCTTCAGGCGGCTCAAGAAAAGAGTGATTACTGACTGGCCAGCTCACAGTTTATGATGACCCAACCTGAGAGTCCCCTCCTGGGCTCACTGACTATAACCTGCTTCCTGGCTCCACTGTTTGGGCACTTTATGGGTTCAGACACTCCCTTTTGCTTTGTGACTCCTCAGATCCCGAGACCACAATGACCCACCTAGAAGTCAGCCTTTTCATTTCTAAAGCCCCTTCAGAGAGGGATGTCTTTCCCTAGAGCAGATTTCTAAGGGTTCTGATTTTTTGTTCACATGTTATGTCACTTTCCAGGAGCTAGCTATGGAGGCTCCTTCCCTCTTCTGTTTATCTTCTGATATCTCTTGGCAGATTCATAGCTCTGCACATCCTACATTGCAAAAAGCAGTCACTTTTCTCCTCGTAAAGATCCAGATATATATTCTTACATCTCAGGCTGTTTTTGTGGGTGTTCAAAATGGTTTGGTAGATATCCAGCCAAAGTCAGGGGACCAGTTGAAATGGGGTCCCCTACTCGTCCACCATCTTGCCCCCCCTTCTCAGTGTGGCTTTGATTTGTATTTTACTGATGATTAGTGATGTCAAACATCTTTTCATGTTTCTGTAGGTCCTCTGTATCTTTTTTGGGAAAAAAATGTCTAATTGGCTCCTTTGCCCATTTTTAATCAGATTATTTGTTTCTCTGGTTTTGAGTTGTATAAGTTGTTTACTTATTTGGATATTATCCCCTTATCTAATAAATCATTTGCAAATATCTTCTCCCCTTCTGAAAATTTCCTTGTTGTTCTGTTGATGATTTCCTTTGCTGTGCAACATGTTTTGTTTGTTAAAGTCCCATTAGTTTTTGTTTTTGTTTCTTTTGCCTGAGAAGATATATTTAGAGAACTAGTTATGTGACTGATATAAAAAAAAAAGCACAATTGAAAAGATCAATGACATCAAGAGCTGTTAAAAAATACAGCAAAATTGGTAAACATTTAGCCAGACTGAATAAAAGGGGAAAAAAAGAGAGGACTCAATTAAAATATGAAATGAAGGATGAAAATAACAACTGACTCCACAGAAATACAAAGAATTATAAGAGATATTATGAAAAAGTATATGCCAACAAATTGGACAACATAGAAATGTATAAATTTCTAGAAACATAAAGCAATCCAAAATTGAATCAGGAAGAAATAGAAAATTTGAACAAACTGATTTCTAGGAGTGAAGTTAACTCAGTAATCAAAGGACTCACAAGAAACAAATTCCAGGATGAGATGTCATAGGTGAATTTTATCAAACAGTTAATGAAGAGTTAATGCCTATTATTTTCAAAGTACTCCAAAAAACAGAAGTGGAAAGAATACTTCTAAATTCATTCTACAAGGCCAGAACTTTTCTGCTACCAAAAAAAAATATTTTTTTTGAAGCCAGCATAAAATGTTCCCTGGGAGGGAAATACCAAACTGAAGTAGAATTATGAAGTTGGGAAAGTTAGTCTTTGTTATAAAAACCTCCCTATTTATACCTCCTACCCATGCATTTTCCACCTCTGGGCTTATTCCTAAAACAGTTTGCTCCCCCAAAGCAATGAACTACTCCATAATAATTCACTAAATGATTAATTTACCAGTATCACTAAAAACATGACTATTTTGTGCTAAATTAAACATTAAGTTATATTGAGATGGCTACAAAAATATCTAAAATAAACTACTTTTGGAGGAAAAGCATTTAAGGAAGAATAAACTGTTGAAAGGGGCATATTGATTGCAAGAGAAATCTATCATATTAGAGGAGGGAAAGTTATCAAAGACAGATTGGAGAAATAAATGGAATTAACTTAGTAAATTTAGAAGAGTATGCAAATCATTGTGACCTTAAGGAAAAACAAACTAAAGAGTCAAGAGAATTGTGGAATGTATTGTTTTATTTTAGCCACAATAACAAGCGAAGCCAATAATACAGTAGATGGTGCACCAAATAGCATGAAAGTTTCAGTGAAAGCCAAATTAATCAGGAGTCATTCCTGAGTACCCAATAATAAGACTCATTTTAAAATTTTAATCATAAGAGTGGAAAACATATACAAATGAAGTCAACAGTAATTGGGAATGGAGACACCTATAACTGAGCTAACTTCATCTTGGGGGGTCTGGTAAGCAGTGTGAGAGGAGTCTGTTCAATAGACTAGAGATGAGGTCATTAAAGAAGTAATTTAGTTAATATGAAAGAGTTATATTGAGCCCACAATCTTGAGAGCTTTTAAGTATGTTTATTACCAGTTACTCTCACTGATCTTGGCCATATTTAATGCATTTTATAAATCACATGGTTACATATTATTACCTGGACGTAATTTTGAAATGAAAAATAGCAGAAGATCATTACTTGGTGATTTGTAGAAGCTTTTTGGGTAGCACAGTAACTTGGACAGCTGTTTTTCTCTGCACTTGATATAAGCTAAGAGATTTGGACTTAGCTACATGGACTAATGGAAGGAGAACAAAGAAACAAAAGAACAGCTTGCATACTTAAAGTACATCTTCTTCCAGGGGTATTTCCATCTTAACAAAAAATTTTAAGACACTGAAAAATTTTCAAGACCCACCCCCCCCAACAAATGAATGTCTAGTGCTGATGTTTCACACAGTACAACAGGGCACAGAAATAATTCCCCTCAATATTTACAAGAGCGTAAGAGAGTGAAATTCTGCTTCTCAACCTCCTTTTTTCTCCTGGTTCTGCCTTTCTTATGTATTAATTGTGTCATTGTTTTCTTCTCATTTCTCCTTGCACTAGTTTGTAAACTCCATGAATGTAGAGGCCATGTATATGCAAAGTGTCTAGCACTTTACTTGGCTCATAGCAGGTTTTAAATAAATATCTTTTGGAGCACTGAATGAATTAACAAATGAAAGAATAGAAAAAACATTTTGAATTCTCAGCCATTGGCTACATCTTTCCTTTGACATCAGGTTCCCACGTTTTTTAGTCTGAATATTGTTAAGATCTTTTATTGTTTGTTTACTTTTGTTTATTTTTAAACATGCTACCTTTGGCAGAATAAAGGAAATAGCAAACATCAGAGTGGAAATAAATGAAATAGCAGAAAAAAAGATCATTAAAAATAAGAACTGTTCTTTTGAAAAGTTAAGATTGAAAAAGTGCTATCTAGATTAAGAAAAAAAGAGGAGTCACATAAAATTAAAAATGAAAGAGGCGACATTACAACTGATAGCACAAAAATATATAGGATTATGAGACTACTATAAATATTTATACACCAACAATTTGGATAACCTAGAAGAAATGCATGAATTTCTAAACAATCTACAACCACAAGACTAAATTATGAAGACTAGAATATCTGAATGGACCAATAGTAAATAAGAAGTTTGAATCAGTCTATCAAACACTTCTCAATGCAGAAATACACAGAAGTATTCACTGGTGAATTATACCAAACATTTAAAGAATAATTAACATTAATCCTTCTCAAACTATTCTTAAAATGAAGAAGAAATGCTCCAAAACTCATTTTATGAGACCAGCACGACCCTGATACCAAAACTGGATAAGGGCTATAAAAGAAAATAAAATTAGTGGTCAATAACCCTGGTTAACATATATCCAAACATCCTTAACAAAATATTAGCAAACTAAATTCAACCACACATTAAATGGATTAGATACCATGAACAAGTGGAATTTATCCCTGGGATGCAAGGATAGTTTTACATACACAAATCAATAAATGTGATATGCCTCATCAATAGAATGAAAGATAAAAATTATATTGTCATCTCAATAGATGCAGAAAAGCATTTGATGAAATACAACATCCTTTCATGATAAAAATGTTTAACAAACTGGGTATAGAAAGAATGTACTTCAACATAATAAAGCCCATGTATTACACACCCACAGCTAACATCATACTGAACCATGAAAGTCTGAAAGCTTTGTCTCTAAGATCAGGCACAAGAAAAGGGTTCTCACTAATATGATTCTTATTCATCATAGTATGGGAAAACCCATCTAAACCAATCAGACAAGAAAAAATAAAAAGCATCCAAATTAGAAAGGAAAAAGTAAAATTGTATTTAATTGTGGATGTTCTGATTTTTTTTTACTGAAGTATAGTTGCACACAATGTTGCATTAATTTCAGATGTAAAACATAGTGATTCAATAAGCCTATACATTATGCTATGCTCACAAGTGTAGTTACCAACAAATAATCTGTTCTTGTATAGAGAAAATTCTAAAGACAACCAAAAAACTGTTATAAATAATCGACAAATTTAGTTAGGTTGCAAGATACAATATCAAAGTGCAGAAATTTGTTGTCTTTCTGTAGACTGACAAAAAATCTAAAAAAATAAAACAATAAACAATAATATCAAAAATAATAAAATATTTAGGAATACATTTAACCAAGCAGGTGAAATATCTTGTGCACTGGGAACATAAAATTTCGATGAAAGAAATTGAAGAAAACACAATAAATGAAAGATATCCCATGTTCATGGACAAAAAGAATTAATGCTATTAAAATTTTCATATTGCCCCAGATCACCCAAAAATTCAATACCAATCCCATCAAAATTCCAGTGGCATTTTTTACAGAAATAGGGAAAAAATCCTAAAATTCATATGGAGCCACAAAAGACCTATAATAGCCAAAGCATCCTGAGGAAAAAAGTAAACCTGGAGGCGTCACACTTTCTGATTTCCAACTACAGTACAAAACTAAATAAAGCAATATGATGCTCACATATAAATAGATACATAAACCAATGGAATACATTTGAGATCCCAGAAATCAACCCCTCATGTACAGTCAACTAATATTTGACAAGAGAGTCAAAAATACTCAATGGGAAAAGGAGTCTCTTCAATTAATGATGGTGGGAAAACTGGATAACAACACACAGAAGATTGAAATTGGAACCTATCTCACACCACTCATAAAAACTAACTCAAAGAGAGTTGAAAACTTAAACATAAAACCTGAAACGATAAGACTCCTAGAAGAAAACATGAGGAAAAACTCCTCAGCATTTTTCTTTGTAATGATTTTTGTGGCTATGACATCAAATGTGCATTTAGCAAAAGCAAAATTCATCAAGTAGGACCACATCAAACTCATAAGTTTCTTCACAGAAAAAGAAATAATCAATAAAAATAAAAGGCAATCTATAAAATATAATAAAATATTTTCAAACCATGTATTTTCAAAAAGGCTAATATCCAAAATATATAAAGAACTCATACAACTCAACAACAAATAAAACCCCCAATAATGTAACTAATAAATGGACAGAGATCTGAATACATATTACTCCAAAGAAAACATGCTAATAGACAACAGGTATATGAAAAGGTGTTCGGCGTCACTAAACATAGGGAAATGCAAATCAAAATCACAATGTGATATCATCTCACACCTGTTAGAATGACTATCATCAAAAAGACAAGAAAACAAAACGAACCCAAAGACGTCCATACCAAAACATATAATAATTAAAATGTCAAAAGTTAAAGACAAAGAAAAAGGAATTTGAGGGGCGCCTGGGTGGCACAGCGGTTAAGCGCCTGCCTTCGGCTCAGGGCATGATCCCGGCGTTCTGGGATCGAGCCCCACATCAGGCTCCTCCGCTATGAGCCTGCTTCTTCCTCTCCCACTCCCCGTACTTGTGTTCCCTCTCTCGCTGGCTGTCTCTATCTCTGTCGAATAAATAAATAAAATCTTTAAAAAAAAAAGAAAAAGAAAAAGGAATTTGAAAGAAGCAAGAGAAAAGGAAAAAGTTACATTCAAGGAGAACCTCGTAAACTATCATCTGATATTTCAGCAGAAACATCACAGGCCAGAAAATAGCAGCATGATATATACAAAGTCCTTCAAGGAAAAAACCTGTAACCATGACTACCCTAACTAGCAAGGTTATGACTCATAATTAAAGGAGAGGTTAAGAGTTTCCCAGACAAACAATTTATAGGAGTTTATCACTACCAAACTGTACATAAGGAAATGTCAAAGAAACTTCCTTAAGTAGATAAGAAAATGTGATAATTAGACATAAGAAAATGATGAATAAAATTGGAAAATATGACAGCATATAAATAAAATGTGGAAGTAGGAGTTAAAAATATTTTTTAATCATTTATTTTATTTTATTTTCATCATGATAAATGCATTCTTTCATCCTCATCTCCTATTTCACCCATCCCACCACCAACCTCTCTTCTGGTAACCATCAGTTTATTCTCTTTGGTTAAGAGTCTCCTTCTCTCTCTCTCTCTCTTTCTCTCTCTCTTTCTTATAGTTTTGTATCTTCAGTTCCACATATGAGTGAGATCATAAGGTATTTGTCTTTCTATGATTTATTTTGCTTAGTGTTATCATCTCTAGCTCTATCAATGTTGTTGCAACTGGCAGGATTTCATTCTTTCTAATGTGGAGGAATATATATATATATATCTTATTCATATTGATATAATAGATATGATATTATCTATATCACATATATATATCATATCTTCTTTATTCATTCTTCTATCCATGGATGCTTGGGCTGCTTCCATATGTTGGCTATTCTAAATAATGCTGTAATAAACATAGGGTTTCATGTATCCCTTTGAATTATATTTTGTATTTTTTTCGTAAATATGCAGTAGTGAGATTAGTTGATCATAGGGTATTTCTATTTTTAATATTTTGAGTAACCGTACTGTTCTCCATAGTGACTGCACCAGTCAGCGTTCCCAACAACAGTGCAAGAGGGCTTCTTTTTCTCCACATCCTCACCAACAATTGTTCTGTCTTGTGTTTTTTTATTTTAGCCACTCTGATGGATGTGAGTTGATGTCTCATTGTACATTTGATGTGCATTTCTCTGATGGTAAGTGATGTTAAGCATCTTTACATGTGTCTGTTGGCCATATGTATGTCTTTGGAGAAATGTCTGCTTATGTCTTCTGCCATTTTTAGGTTGGATTATTTGCTTTTTGGTTAGTGGGTTGTATTAATTCTTATATATTTTGGATGCTAATTCTCTATCAGATACATCATTTGCAAATATCTTCTCCCATTCTGTATGTTACCTTTTAATTTTGTTGATAGTTTTCATCACTATGCAGAAACACTTTATTTTGATGTAGTCCCACGAGTTTTTTTTTTTTTCTGCTTTTATTTCCGTTGCCTCAGGAGATATATCTAGAAAAAATGTTGCTATGACTGATTTCAGAGATTATTTCCTGTGTACTCTTCAAGGATCTTTGTGATTTCAGGACTCACATTTAGGTGTTTAATCCATTTTGTGTTTATTTTGTGTATGGTGTTCATTCTTCTTATTTTGTGTATGGGCTCATTCTTCTACATGTAGCTCTTCAGTTTTCCCAACACAATGTGTTGCAGAGACTGTCTTTCCCCTATTGGATATACTTTCCTGTTTTGTTGAAGATTAAGTGACCATATAATTATGGGTTTATTTCTGGGTTTCTTGTTTTATTCTAATGATCAGCATGTCTATTTTTATGCTAGTACTATACTGTTTTAATTACTACTGATTGTAAATCTGGAATTGTGGTGCACCCAGATTTATTTGCCTTTTCAAGATTGCTATTACTATTGAAGATCTTTTGTGGTTCCATAGAAATTTTAGGATTTTCTTTCTTTCTTTTTTTTTAGGTGCTCAAAAATAAATATTTATTTATTTATTTATTTTGATCTAAAGTTCCACGATTCATTACTTGCATGTAACACCCTGTGCACCATGCAATACGTGCCCTCCTTAATACCTATCACGAGCCTATCCCATTCCCCCACCCCCTCCCCTCTGAAGCCCTCAGTTTGTTTCCCAGAGTCCATAGTCTCTCATGGTTCATTCCCCCTTCTGATTATCCCCCCTTTCTTCTTCCCTTTCTTCTCCTACCAATCTTCCTACTTCTTATGTTCCATAAATGAGTGAAACCATATGATAATTCTCTTTCTCTGCTTGACTTTTTTCGCTTAGCATTATCTCCTCCAGTGTTGTCCATGTTGCAGCAAATGTTGAGAAATCATTCTTTTTGATGGCTGAGTAATATTCCATTGTATATATGGACCACATCTTCTTAATCCAGTCATCTGTTGAAGGGCATCTCGGCTCGTTCCACAATTTAGCTATTGTGGACAATGCTGCTATGAACATTGGGGTGCATATGGCCCTTCTCTTCACTACGTCTGTATCTTTAGGATTTTTTTTTCTAGTTCTGTGAAAAATGCAGTTGATATTTTGATAGGGATTGCACTAAATGTGCATTTTGCTTTGGGCAGTATAGATATTTTAACAATATTGTTCTTCAAAACCATGAACATGGAATATCTTTCCCTTTCTTTGCATTGTCATGAATTTCATTCATCATTTTTTTTTAATGTTCAGTTAGCCATCTTACTTTTTGATGTAGTGTTCAAAGATTCATAAGTTACGTATAATACCCAGTACTCATCACAATATGTGCCTCCTTAATATCCATCACCCTGTTACCCCCTCCCTCTACCCCCTGCCCTCTGAAACCCTCAGTTTGTTTCTCAGGGTCCGTAGTCTGTCATGGTTCATCTCCCTCTCTGATTTCTCACCCTTCAGATTTCCCTCCCTTCCCCTATGGTCCTCAGTGCTATTGCTTATGTTCCATGTATGAGTGAAACCATATGATAATTATCTTTCTCTTCTTCACTTACTTCACTTAGCATAATCAATTCCAGTTCCATCCTTATTGATACAAATGGTGGGTATTCATCCTTTCTGCTGGCTGAATAATATTCCATTGTATATATTACCACATCTTCTTTATCCATTCATCTGTTGAAGGGCACTTCAGCTTCTTCCACAGTTTGGCTATTGTGGACATTGCTGCTATAAACATTGGGGTTCATGTGTCCTTTTGAATCACTATGTTTCTATCCTTTGGATAAATACCTAGCGGTGCAATTGCTGGGTCATAGGGTAGCTTTGTTTTTAACTTTTTGGAACCTCCATAATGTTTTCCAGAGTGGCTGTACCAGCTTGCAACCCCACCAGCAGTGTAAGAGGTTTCACCTTTCTCCACGTGCTCACCAAAATTTGTTGTTTCCTGTTTTCTTAATTTTAGCCATTCTAATGAGTGTAAGGTGGCATCTCATTGTGGTTTTGATATTTATTTCCCTGATGACTAGTGATGTGGAGCATTTTTTCATTTGTCTGTTAGCCATTTGTATGTCTCCTTTGGAGAAGTGTCTGTTCATGTCTTCTGCCCATTTCTTGACTGGGTAATTTGTTTTTTTGAGTGTTGAGTTTGACAAGTTCTTTATAGATCTTGAATATTGGACCTTTATACTGAAATTTCATTTGCAAATATCTTCTCCCATTCCGTGGGCTGCCTCTTAGTTTTGTTGACTGTTTCTTTTGCTGTGCAGAAGCTTTTTATCTAGATGAAGTCCCAAAAGTTCATTTTTGCTTTTGTTTCCCTTGCCTTTGGAAACGTGTCTTGAAAGAAGTTACTATGGCTGATGTTGAAAAGGGTACTGCCTATGTTCTCCTCCAGGATTTTGATGGATTCCTGTCTGACATTGAGGTCGTTCATTCATTTTGAGTTTATTTTTGTGTATGGTATACAAGAATGGTCTGGGGTTTCCTGGGTGGCTCAGTTGTTAAGTGTCTGCCTTCAGCTCAGGTCATGATCCCAGCGTTCTGGGATCAAGCCCTGCATCAGGCTTCTTGCTCAGCGGGAAGCTTGCTTTTCCCTCTCCCACTCCCCCTGCTTGTGTTCCCTCTCTCTGTGTCAAATAAATAAATAAAATATTTTTAAAAGAGAATGGTCTGGTTTCATTTTTCTATATGTAGTTGTCCAATTTTCCCAGCACCACTTATTGAAGAGACTGTCCTTTTTCCATTGGTTATTTTTCCTGCTTTGTCAAAGATTAGTTGACCATAGAGTTGAGGGTCTATTTATGTAGTCTCTATTATGTTTCATTGTCAGATACCTTCCCAAGGAAATTCTACCAAATATTTAAAGAAAAATAATACTTATTCTACTGAAACTTTCCAAAAAATAGAAATAGAAGGAAAACTACCAAACTCATTCTATGAGGCCAGTATTACGCTGATCCCAAAACAAGGCAAAGAGCCCATCAAGGAGAATTACAGACCAATATCCCTGATGAATATGGATGCCAAAACACTCAACAAGATCCTAGCTAATAGGCTCCAACAGTACATTAAAAGGATTATTCACCATGGACATGATAAACCCACCAAGTGGGTTTTATTCCTGGGATGCAAGGGTGGTTCAACATTCACAAATCAATCATGATAGAGCATATAAATAATGAAAAGAAAAAATAATCTATGAAAAGTCCACAGTGAATATCAGTCTCAATGGGGAAAAACTGAGAGCTTTTTCCTTAAGGTCAGGAACACGACAAGGATGCCCACTCTCACCACTATTATTCAACATAGTGCTAGAAGTCTTATCCTCAGCAATCAGACAACAAAAAGAAATAAAAGGTATTCAAATTGGAAAATAAGTCAAACTCTCCCTCTTCACAGATGACACAATACTTTATATGGAAAACTCAAAAGACTACACCTCCAAATTACTAGAACTCATACAGCAATTCAGTAATGTGGTAGAATACAAAATCAATGCACAGACATCAGTTGCTTTTCTATACACTAACAATGTAAGTGTAGAAAGAGAAATTAAGGAAACAATTCCATTCACAATAGCGCCAAAAACCATAAGATACCTAGGAATAAACCTAACCAAAAGGTAAAGGATCTATACTCTAGAAACTACAGAACAGTTATGAAAGAAATTGAGGAAGACACAAAAAGACAGAAGAGCATTCCATGCTCATGGATCGGAAGAATACACATTGTTAAAATGTCTAACCCACCCAGAGCAATCAATACTTTTAATGCCATCTGTATTAAAATACCAATGGCATTTTTTCAAAGAGCTGGGACAAACAATCCTAAAATTTGTATGGAACCAGAAATGACCCTGAATCGCCAAAGGAATGGTGAAAAAGAAAACCAAAGTTGGGGGCATCATGCTGTCTGACTTCAAGCTATATTACAACGGTGTGATCATCAATACAGCATGGTACTGGCACAAAAACGGACACATAGACCAATGTAACAGAATAGAGACTCCTTCATCAATGTTTTATACTTTACACAGTTCAGGTCTTTCACCTCTTTGGTTCAGTTCACCCTTAAATATTTTATTGTTTTTGTTGAAATTGTAATTGGGATTGTTTTCTTAATTTTACTTTCTGCTGCTTCATTATTAGTGTATAGAATGCAACAGATTTCTGGGGCGCCTGGGTGGCGCAGTCGTTGAGCGTCTGCCTTCAGCTCAGGGCATGATCCCGGCGTTATGGGATCGAGCCCCACATCAGGCTCCTCCGCTGTGAGCCTGCTTCTTCCTCTCCCACTCCCCCTGCTGTGTTCCCTCTCTCGCTGGCTGTCTCTATCTCTGTCAAATAAATAAATAAAATCTTTAAAAAAAAAAAAAAAAGAATGCAACAGATTTCTGCACATTCAATTTGTATCCTGCATTTCAGAAATTGATTTCATTTATCAGTTCTAGTAGCTTTTTGGTGGAGTCTTTAGGGTTTTTAGTATCCTGTCATCTGCAAATAGTGAAATTTTTACTTCTTCCTTACCAATTTTGATACATTTAATTCTTCTTGTTGTTTTATTGCTGTGTCTAGGACTTCCAGAACTATGGTGCATAAAAATGGTGAGAGTAGACATCCTTGTCTTGTTACTGACTTTAAGGGAAAAGCTCTCAGATTTTCATAATTTAGAATGATGTTGGCTGTGAGATTTTCATATAAGACTTTTGTTATTTTGAGGTATGTTCCCTCCAGACTTACTCTGCAGAGGTGGTTTTCTTTTTCTTCTTTTTTCTTTTTTTTCTTTTTTTTTTTTTGTTTTGTATCATGAATGGATGTTGTACTTTGTCAGATGTTTTTCTCTGCATCTATTGAAACAGTCATACAATTCTTATCCTTTCTTTTATTGATGTGATACATCATGTTGAGTGGTTTTTTTTAATATTGTACCACCCTTGCATCCCAGGAATAAATCCCACTTGATGATGGTGTATTAGTTTTTTAATGTATTGTTGGATTTGTTTTGCTAATATTTTGTTGAGGAATTTTGTTTCTTCATTCATGAGAGATATTGGCATTCTGTACTCTTCTTTGGTGGTGTCTTTACCTGGTTTTGGTATCAGGATGATATCGACATCCTAGAATGAATTTGGAAGTTTTCCTTCCTCTTGTATTTTTTGGAATAATTTAAGAGGAATAGGTATAAACTTTAAATATTTGGCAGAATTCATCTGTGAAGCCATCTGGTCCTGGATTTTTGTTTTCTGGGAGGGCTAAATGCTCCAATAAAATACAGAGTGACAGAATTCATAAAAACAAGACCCATCTATATGCTACATAAAAGTGCATAATTTCATACTGAAAAACACCTACAGATTGGAAAGTGAGGGGATGGAGAAACATTTTTCATGCAAATGGATATCTAAAGAAAGTCAGGACAACAATACTTATATTGGACAAAAGAGACTTTAAACCAAAGACTGTAGGGAGGAGTTAAGATGGCGGAGGAGTAGGGGTCCCCTTTTTCAGCTGGTCCCCTGAGTCGAGCTGGATAGGTACCAGACCATTCAGAAAACCCATGGAATCAGCCTGAGACGCAGGAAGATACATCTGGATCTCTACAAATGAACATCTCCAGCACTGAGTATGGAGGTATGAAGCGGGGAGCCGTGAATCCCCGCACAGATATCGGAAGATAAATGGAAAGGGGAGGGAGCCTCCTCACTGAGGCGCTGGGACGAGGTAGCCACCTGCACTGGGGAGCGGGCAGACTCATGGGCCAGCACCAACGAAGGAGTGGACTGAGACCATGAGCCTGGAACGCACATGCAACCAGACTGAAAACCGGCGCCGCCGGAGTGCCCCTGAACCATAATGAAACAGGGAGCTCGGGAGCGCATTTGGAGGCAGCTGGCGGCTGGCAGTGTTAAAAGCACAAAGGACAGAGATGTGCGGGCCCTGGAAATGAGGGCTGGGATGCTGGCTGTGGGGTGCACAACGCGGGACGCTGCAGGGGTTTTAGCAGCACCAACAGAAACAGAGTTAAAGAGGCCAGGAGAGCTCAGTGGAAAGCTGACTGAGATCTGTCTTTTCTGAGACAGAGGCTGGGATTTGGCCATTGCGGCTCTGACTCTCAGAAGAGCCACAGAAAACTGCCAGGGAAAGCCACCAGAGAACAAAACCCCAGAAATACCGGCTCACATTGTGCCCATCCCCATCCCTCCTCACAGGGGATGGTGCAACTCTACCGAAACAGGGTTACTTGAGTATCAGTGCAGCAAGCCCCTCCCCCAGAAGGCAGGCTGAAAAATCAAAAAGCCCACATCTCTAAGGTCCCTATAAAACAAAAGCATACAGCCTGGGTCCTGGTCAATAATTTGGGCTCTGGGCAACCCCACAACCTCTCCTCATCAGAATGACGAGAAGGAGAAATCTCCCCCAGCAAAGAAAAGGCCTCTGCCACAGAACTGATGGATATGGATATAACCAAATTATCAGAAATGGAGTTCAGAGTAACAATGGTCAAGATGATGTGTAGCCTTCAAAAATTTTAAAAAAATATTAACGAGAATATACAATCTTTAAGGGCAGAAATGAGAGCAAATCTGGCAGAAATTAAAAATGCTATGAATCAAATTCAGTCAAAACTAAATGCTCTGACACCCAGGGTAATGAGGCAGAAGAACAAATTAGTGAATTGGAGGATGGGATGGTAGAAGAGAAAGTTAAAACAGAAATTTGGCTCAAAAGAATCTAATCTCAAGAATGTAGATTACTGACTCAATAAAACGTTCCAGTGTCAGAATCATCAGCATCCCCAAGGTTGTGGAGAAAGAGAGAGGTCTAGAAGAGTTATTTGAACAAATTGTAGCTGAAATCTTCCCTAATCTAGCAAGGGAAACAAACATTCATGTCCAAGAGGCAGGGAGGACACTTCCCAAGTTCAACCAGGACAAACCTATGCCACGTCACTTCATAGTGCAATTCACAAATATTAAATCCAAGGATACAGTATTGAAACTGGCCAGGGCAAAGAAATTTCTCACATACAATGGCAAAAATATCAGGATTATGTCAGACCTGTCTACACAGACACAGAATGAGAAAAAGGGTTGATGGCATTTTTAAAGCTCTTTAAGAGAAAAACAGGTGGCCAAGGATCTTTTATCCAGCAAGGCTGTCATTCAGAATTGATGGAGATATAAGGACCTTCCAGAAGCGACGGACACTGAACAATTTTGTAACCATGAAACCAGCCCTACAGGAGGTACTAAGGGGGGGTTCTATAAAAGTAAAAACGCCCCAAGAGTGATACAGAACAGAAAGTTACAATCTAAAGAAACAAAGACTTTACAGGCAACATGATATCATTAAAATCATATCTCTCAATAATCACTCTCAATGCGAATTGCATAAATGCTCACAGAAAAAGTCATGGAGTTGCCGATTGGATAAAAAGACATGACCCATCCATTTGCTGTCTACAGAAGACTCATTTTGAACCTAAAGATACATCCAGTCTGAAAGTGAAGGGATGGAAAACCATTTTTCATGCCAATGGACCTCAAAAGAAAACTAGGGTAGCAATTCTCATATCAGATAGATTGGATTTTAAACTAAAGACTGTTGTTAGAGATACAGAAGGACACTATATTATTCTTAAAGGATGTATTCAACAAGTGGAAATGACAATTATATAAATATATCTATGCCCCCAACAGGGGAGCAGCAAGACACACATGCCAACTCTTTTTTTTTTAAAGATTTTATTTATTTATTCAACAGAGATAGAGACAGCCAGCGAGAGAGGGAACACAAGCAGGGGGAGTGGGAGAGGAAGAAGCAGGCTCATAGAGAACGAGCCTGATGTGGGGCTCGATCCCATAACGCCGGGATCACGCCCTGAGCTGAAGGCAGACGCTTAACCGCTATGCCACCCAGGCGCCCCCACATGCCAACTCTTAAACAAAATAAAGAGACATACAGATAAAAATACGTTAATAGTAGGGGACCTCAACACTCCACTCTCAGCAATAGATAGATCACCTAAGCAGAAAATCAACAAAGAAACAAGAGCTTTGAATGCCATAGTAGACAAGATGGACCTCATAGCTATATATAGAACAATACACACCAGGACAAAAGAATACTCATTCTTTTCAAATGCACATGGAACGTTTCCCAGAATAGATCATGTGCAGGGTCACAGAACAGGTCTCAACCGATACCAAAAGACTGAAATTATTCCCTACATATTCTCAGACCACAATGCTTTGAAATTGGAACTCAATCACAAGGAAAAATTTGGAAGAAACTCAAACACTTGGAGACTAAGAACCATCCTGCTCAAGAATCATTTGATAAACCAGGAAATCAAAAATCATTTAAACAATTTAGGGAGACCAACAAGAATGAAAACACAATGGTCCAAAACCTATGGGACACTGCAAAGGCAGTCCTAAGGGGAAAATACATAGCCATCCAAGCCTCACTCAAAAGAATAGAAAAATCTGAAATGCAGTTTTTATATTCTCACCAAAGAAGCTGGAACAGCAACAGAAGAACAGGCCTAATCCATTAACAGAAAGCAGTTGATCAAGATTAGAGCCGAGATCAATGAATTAGAAACCAAGAGCACAGTAGAGCAGATCAACAAAACTAGAAGCTGGTTCTTTGAAAGGATAAATAAATAGATAGGCCACTGGAAAGACTTATCCAAAACAATAGAGAAAGGACCCAAATTAAAAAATTATGAATGAAAAGGGAGAGGTCACAACAAACACCAATGAAATAGAAGGATCATTAGAAACTTTTATCAACAGCTTTATGCCAATATATTAAAGAACCTGGAAGAAATGGATGCTTTCCTGGAAACCTCTAAACTACCAAGACTGAAACAGGAAGAAATTGATTTTTAAACAGACCGATTAATTGTGAAGAGATCGAAGCAGTGATCAACAACTTCCCAAAAATCAAGAGTCTGGGGCCTGATGGATTCCCCACGGAATTCTACCAAACATTCAAAGAAGAAATAATGCCTATTCTACTGAAGCTATTTCAAAAAATAGAAGCAGAAGGAAAACTACCAAACTCATTCTATGAGGCCAATATTACCTTGATCCCCAAACCAGGCGAAGACCCCATAAAAAGGGGAATTACATCCCGATATCCCTGATGAATATGGATGCCAAAATTCTTAATAAAATCCTAGCTAATAGGATCCAACAGTACATTAAAAGGATTATCCATCATGACCAAGTGGGATTCATCCCTGGGATGCAAGGATGGTTCATCATTCACAAATCTATCAGTGTGATAGGTTATATCAACAAGAAAACAGCCAAGAATCATATGGTCCTCTCAATAGATGCAGAAAAAGCTTTTGACAAAATACAGCATCCTTTCCTGATTAAAACCCTTCAAAGTGTAGGGATAGAGGCTACATTCCTCAATCTCATAAAAACCATCTATGAAAAGCCTACAGCAAATATCATTCTCAATGGGGGAAAAGCTGGAAGCTTTTCCTTAAGATCAGGAACATGACAAGGATGCCCACTCTCGCCATGATTATTCATCATAGTACTAGAAGGTCTTGCAACAGCAATCAGACAACAAAAAGGGATAAAAGGTATCCAAATTGGCAAACAAGAAGTCAAACTGTCTCTCTTCGCAGATGACATGATATTCTATATAGAATACCCAAAAGACTCCACCCCCAAATTACTAGAAGTTATGGAGCAATTCAGTAATGTGGTGGGATACAAAATCAATGCTCAGAATTCAGTTACATTTCTATACACGAACAATGAGACTGAAGAAAGAGAAATTAGGGAATCCAATCCATTTACAATAGCACCTAAAATCATATGTTATCTTGGAATTAACTTAACCAGAGATGTAATGGATCTATATTCTAGAAACTACAAATCACTCTTGAAAGACATTGAAGAAGATAGAAAAAGATGGAAAAATATTCCATGCTCATGGATCAGAAGAATTAACATAGTTAAAATGTCTATGCTACCCAGAGCAATCTACACTTTCAGTGCTATCTCGATCAAAATACCAATGACATTTTTCAAAGAACTGGAACAAACAGCCATTACATTTGTGTAGAACCAGAAAAGGCCCTGAATCGCCAAGGAATTGTTGAAAAGAAAAAACAAAGCTGGGGGCATCGCGTTGCCTGATTTCAAGCTATACTACAAAGCTTTGATCACAAAGACAGCATGGTAATGGCATAAAAACAGACACACAGACCAATGAAATAGAATAGAGAACCCAGCAATGGACCCTTGGCTCTTTGGGCAACTAATCTTTGACAAAGAAGGAAAGCACATCCAGTGGAAAAAGAGAGAGTCTCTTCAATAAATGGTGCTGGGAAAATTGGACAGCTACTTGCAAAAGAATGAAACTTGACCACTCTCTCACACCATACACATAAATAAACTCCAAATGGATGAAAGACCTCAATGTGAGACAGGAATCCATCAAAATCCTAGAGGAGAGCATAGGCAGCAATGTCTACGACATCGACCACAGCAAACTTTTTCATGACACATCTCCAAAGGCAAGAGAAACAACAGATAAAATGAACTTGTGGGACTTCATCAAGATAAAAAGCTTCTGCACAGCCAAGGAAACAGTCAAAAAAACTAAAAGGAAGCCCATGGAATGGGAGAAGATATTTGCAAATGACACTATAGATAAAAGACTGGTATCCAAGATCTACAAAGATCTTCTCAAACTCAATACGTGAGAAACAAATAAACAAATCATAAAATGGGCAGAAGATATGAACAGACGCTTTTCCAATGAAGACATACAAATGGCTAACAGACACATGAAAAAATGTTCAAAATCATTAGCCATCAGGGAAGTTCAAATCAAAACCACACTGAGATACCACCTTATGCCAGTTAGAATGGCAAAAATTGACAAGGCAAGAAACAACA
Source organism: Ursus maritimus (assembly GCF_017311325.1). NCBI lineage: Eukaryota > Metazoa > Chordata > Mammalia > Carnivora > Ursidae > Ursus > Ursus maritimus. The sequence continues at coordinate 61,201,146 of NW_024423319.1, forward strand.
ATTGTTGGAGAGGATGTAGAGAAAGGGGATCCCTCCTACATTGTTGGTGTGAATGCAAGTTGGTACAGCCACTTTGGAAAACAGTGTGGAGGTCCCTTAAAAAGTTAAAAATAAGGCTACCCTATAATCCAGCAATTCACTACTTGATATTTACCCCAATGATACAGACATGGTAAGAGAAAGGCCATATGCACCCCAATGTTCATAGCAGCAGTGTCCACAATAGCTAAATCGTGGAAGGAGTCGAGATGCCCTTCAACAGATGACTGGATTAAGAAAATGTGGTCCATATACACAATTGAATATTACTCAGCTATCAAAAAGAACAATTTTTCATCATTTGCTGCAACATGGGCAGCACTGGAGGAGATAATGTAAGTGAAATAAGTCAAGCAGAGAAAGACAATTATCATATGGTTTCAGTCATCTATGGAACATAAGAACTAGGTATATCGGTAGGAGAAGAAAGGGATAAAGAAAGGGGCGTAATCAGAAGTGGGAATGAAGCATGAGAGACTATGGACTCTGGGAAACAAACTGAGGGTTTCCAAGGGGAAGGTGGGGGGGAATGGGATAGGCTCGTGATGGGTATTAAGGAGGGCATGTATTGCATGGTGCACTGGGTGTTATACACAACTAATGAATCATCGAACTTTACATCAAAAACCAGGGATGTACTGTATGGTGACTAACATAATACAATAAAAAATATTATTAAAAAAACACAAAAAAACAAACCAAAGACTGTATCACACGATGAAAAAAGGCACTATATAGTAATCAAGGGGCAATCCAATAAGAAGATTCAACAACTGTAAATATTTATGCACTCAACATAGGAGTACCCCCATATATACAACATTAACAAACACAAAGGAACTAATTGATAATAATACTTTAATAGTAGGGGGCATTAACACCCCATTTACATGAATGGATGAATCATATAAACAGTAAATCAAGAAGGAAACAATGGCTTTGATTTACATACTATATCAGATGGACTTAACAGTTATGTTCAGAACTTTCCATCCTAAAACAACAGAATACACATTTTTTTCAAGTGCACATGGTACATTCTGTAGAACAGATCACATATTTGATCACAAAACAGAACTCATAAAATACAAAAATATTGAAGTCATAGCATGCACTTTTTTTTTTACCACAACACTATGAAACTAGGAGTCAACCACAAGAAAAAATTTGGAAAGATCACAAATACATGGATGTTAAACAACATGCTGTTAAACAATGAATGGATCTACCAGGAAATCAAAGGGAAAAAATTAAAACAAATTTACATGGAAAGAAATGAAAATGAAAGCACAATGGCCCAAAATCTTTGATATGCAGAAAAAGGAGTCCTAAGGGCAAAGTTTATAGCAGTACAGGCCTTGCTGAAGAAGCAAGAAAAATCTCCAATAAACAACCTAATCTTACACCTAAATGAGCTAGAAAAAGAACAACAAATGAAGCCTGAAGCTAGCAGAAGGAGGGAAAAATAAAGATTAGGGCAGAAATAAAGATATAGAAATTTAAAAAATAGAACAAATTAATGAAACCAGTAACTAGTTCTCTGAAAAAAATCAATAAAATTGATAAACTCCTAACAAGACTTTTCAAAATGGAAAAGTAGGACACAAATAGACAACATCACAAATTAGGCAAAATAACAACAAACACGACAGAAATACAAATAATCATAAAAGAATATTATGAAAACTATGTGCCAAAAAAGTGGAAAACCTGGAAGAAATGGATAAATTCCTAGAAACATATAAACTGCAAAAACTGAAACAGGAAGAAATAGAAAACTTTAAATGACTGATATCTAGAAATGAAATTGAATCAGTAATAAAAAAATTTCACAACAGACAAAGTCCAGGACCAGATGGAGTCACAAGCTAATGCTACCAAACAGGTAAGGGAGAGTCAATACCTAACATAAAACAGAAAAGGAAGGAGAACATTCCAATTCATTCTATGAGGCCCCCATTACCCTGATACCAAAACCAGATAAAGACTCCACTAAAAAGAGAACTATGTCAGGCCAATGTCCCTGATGAACACAGGTGCAAAAATTCTCAGTAGAATACTAGCAAACTGAATCCAGCAATACAGTATAAAACATCATTCTCCATGATCAAGTGGGATTTATTTCTGGGTTGCAAAGGTGGTTCAATGTTCAAAACTCAATCAACATGTTAGATAATATATCTTTAAAGATTTTATTTATTTATTTGAGAATGAGAGGGAGAGAACAAGCCAGAGGGAGGAGCAGAGGGAGAAGCAGACTCCCCACCAAGCAGGGATCCTGATGTGGGGCTCAATCCCAGGACCCTGGGATCATGACCCAAGCCAAAGGCAGACACTTAAACGACTGAGCCACCTAGGTGCCCCAACATGCTCTTACATTAATGAAAAAAATTATAAGAACCAAATGATAATTTCAATAGACAGAAAAATCATTTATTCTGTTTTTTTAGATTGCATATAAGAGTGAAATCACATGGTATTTGTTCTTTCTCAGTCTGATGTATTTCACTTAGTGTAATACCCTCTTGGTCCATCTATGTTGTTGCAAATGGCAAGGTACCATCCATTTTATGGCTGAGTATTATCCCATATTTTTATCCATTCATGTATTGCTGGACACTTAGGTTGCTTCCAAATCTTGCCACTATAAATAATGTTGTAGTAAACTAAAAGGCAACCTACTGACTGGAATAAGATATTTGCATATGATATATCTAATAAGGGGTTAACATACAACTCAACACACACACAGACAAATTCAACTAAAATTGGCAGAGGACATGAATAGACATTTTTCCACAGAAAACATACAGCTGTCCAACAGACATGTGAAAAGATGCTCAACATCACTAATCATCAGAGAAATGCAAATCAAGACTACGAGACAGTATCTTACACCTGTCAGAATGGCTAATATAAAAAAGATAAGACATAACAAGTATTGGTGAGGATGTGGAGAAAAGACAACACTTGTGCAATGTTGGTGGAGATGTCAATTGGTAAAACCACTGTGGAAAGCAGTATGGAGCTTCCTAAAAAAATTAAATATAGACATACCAAATGATGTTGTGTGACTTTTGAGGCTGTTGTAAAAATCCATCAGCTTCTGCCTTGCTAGATGCAACACTCATACCTGGAGCACTGAACCATCAGATAAGAATTTCAAATACCTTGAGGCTGCCATGCTGTGAGAAAGCCAAGCTGAGTGGATAGGACTTGTGTAGGCTCAGTTTGGCAGTTCTGGTTTTTGAGCTATCTAAGCCCAGGCACCATAAATGTGAATACAGGAATCTCTGTGTGATTCAAAATCTCAGCTGTTAAGTTGCTTTTACCCTATCCTTCAAGTTGAGGGCCCAAGCATTGTGGTGCAGAGACAAGACAAGAAGTAACGATTTCTTAGGCTCAAAGCAAGGGAGAACTATGTGTAAAGGGGTCACCATCTGTCCTAGACTGCAAAAATGGAACCAGCATTCTGTTTTCTTGGATCAAATAAAATGAAAATAGATGTGGAAGGAAAAAAAAAACCTTACCTGAAGCTCTGAACTTCGTTTGTGAATCAAATATGTTTCTCTGAGTCAAAATGGCCCAGTTCATCCAGGCAAGAGTGGGGTATTTCATTTTATTCATGTAATTCCAAACAACAAAGTATTTGATAGTCTGTGATTTTAGAGAACTATGAGAACTATGTTGTTCAGTGAATAAGTAAAAGCAGTCACTCAAAAAGGGGGGTTGTTAAGACATTTTTAGCTGCAGCTTGTCCTTGGGAGAAATTTCCTGTTAACTTCATAGCTAGCTTTATCTGTGTCTGTTGTCCCAGCTCAATAAATGGCAGGGCAGAGTTTACAATTCTAATTATTACTTTCATTTTCTTCATGGCTATGAAAGAAAGGGCATTCTAGCTCTTAGTGAGTTAAAACAAACATGGTGCCAAGAAGAAATGGGTATCTTAGATGTAGCTGGGATACTGGAAGTGAAAGCATAAAACTGTCAGGAGAGAGTAGGAGTGGTGTGAAAAGGCCAGTGTGAAGAAACAGAATGCTGAAAGAGGGAGTATGGGAAGGCTGTATATCAAGAAAGGCTGGGGTGCCTGGGTTGGCTCAGTTGGTTCAGTATCTGCCTTCAGCTCAGGTCATGAACCCAGGGTCCTGGGATCGAGTTCCACATTGGGATCCCTGCTCAGTAGGCAGTCTGCTTCTCCTACCCCTACCCCCTGTTTATGTGTGCACTCTCTCTCAAATAAATAAATAAATAAATAAAATCTTAAAACAAGAAAGGCTCTATAAAGGCAATGTTGTAACAGCCATGATTGCTAATGTGTTAGTCAAACTGGTAATGGGTGTGGTCGTTCTTTTTTTTTTTTCCTTCCATAGCTTATAACACAATGGTTGCTTAAATGTCTCACTTCCCCCCTCTGTTTTTTCATAGATATCAGCCCTTCTCTAGATTTTTGTCTTTTCAGCCAATCCTTTATAAACATAATTTTTTAAAAAAGATTTAATCCATTCTCCAGAATTTTTAAACCTTAAATTGTCACTTTGTTTTTATACTAAGGATGTGGAATTTTCTAGCACTTGGTAATCCTTTATGCCAAAGAAAAACAACAGATGCCATGAAAGAGGAAAGGACAAAATGAGAAGAAAATAAAGAGCAAAATTTGGCTTTTGTAGGTTAATATTTATCTTAGTCAATTTAGAACTGCTCTTTTCCCTAGGGACCTTAGAAAGATGGTAAGAAATTAATTCATTTGCTGACTATTAAAACATTAAAGGAGATAAGAGTCTGTATCCTGGAATTCTAGTCTTGGTTTTAACAGTTAAGATTTTGGACAGATTGTTAACCTTTCTAAGCCTCAGTTTGATAATCTCCAAATGGAGTGTGATTTGTCTGACCAACCTTACAGGGTCTTCGTCTGTCTTAAATAAGATAATGCATGTGATATATTCCAGAAAAGTGTATATGTAGTTATATTCACTCCTTCCAGTAGTGGATACACATCCACTCTCCTCTATTTCAGAATAAACAGCAATATAT
>NW_024423319.1:61206225-61213417 GCF_017311325.1 Ursus maritimus
GTTGAGGGTCCATATCTGGGCTCTCTATTCTGTTCCACTGATCTATGTGTCTGTTTTTGTGCCAATACCATGCTGTCTTGGTGATCACAGCTTTGTAATAGAGCTTGAAATCAGGCAACGTGATGCCCCAGCTTTGTTTCTCTTTTTCTTTTCTTTTCTTTTTTTTTTTTTTTTTTTTCCAACATTTCCTTGGCGATTCGGGGTCTTTTCTGGTTCCACACGAATTTTAGGAGTGTTTGTTCCAGCACTTTGAAAAATGGTATTGGTATTCTGATCTGGATGGCATTGAAAGTATGGACTGCTCTGGACAGCATAGACATTTAAACAATGTTTATTCTTCTGATCCATTAGCATAGAATGTTTTTCCATCTTTCTGTGTCTTCTTCAGTTTCTTTCATAAGTGTTCTGTTGTTTCTAGAGTATAGATCCTTTACCTCTTTGGTTAGGTTTATTCCTAGGTATCTTATGTTTTTTGGTGCTATTGTAAATGGAATCAATTCCCTAATTTCTTTCTACAGTTAGATTGTTAGTGTATAGAAAGGAACTGATTTCTGTGCATTGATTTTTTTATCCTTTCACATTACTGAATTGTTGTATGAATTCTAGTAATTAGGGGGTGGAGTCTTTTGGGTTTTCCACATAAAGTATTGTGTCATCTGTGAAGAGAGAGAGTTTGACTTCTTCTTTGCCAATTTGAATACCTTTAAAACTCATCTCTGTTCTACTTAAGTGAAATGGCCAATGGAAGTAAATGCCTCCTCTGTAGGTGAATGACCTCCATGAGCAGTTCCAAACACACACCATCTGGAAGAAAACCAAACACACATGTGACAGTTTGTACTTCCAATCCTAGGGGAGAGCACACTTGTTGGGTTATGATTTCCAGTAGGAAAATTAATCTCCCCCTGATTTCTTTCTTGTGTGAAGGTCAAGTTTATTTCATTTTCTTTGCATGTGATCAGTCACAATCTGCAGAGGGTGTTTAAGCCAAGGAGCCTCTCCTCACATTTGACAAAGGAAAGCAATCAGGAAAAAATTCTAAGCTAGAGGAAATTCCCCTTCAGTTGGAATACAATGTTGTTTCATTTTTCCCAAAGATTTTACTTAAATTCAAGTTAGTTAACATGTAGTGTAGTATTAGATTCGGGGACAGAATTTAATGATTCATCACACCCAGTGCTCTCCACAACTACCCTCCTTAATGCCCATGAGCCATTTACCCCATTCTCCCCACCAACCTCCCCTCCAGCAATCCTGTTTATTCCCTATAGTTAAGGGTCTCTTATGATTTGCCTCCCTCTCAGTTCTTATTTTAATTTTCCTTCCCTTCCCCTCTGTTCATCTATTTTATTTCTTAAATTCCTCATATGAGTGAAATCATATGGTATTTGGCCTTCTCTGACTGACTTATTTCACTTAGCATAATACCCTCTAGTTCCATCCCCATCATTGCAAATAGCAAGATTTCATTCTTTTTGATGGCTGAGTAATATTCCATTGCATGTATATACCATCACTTCTTTACCCATTCATCAATCAATGGACATCTGGGTTCTTTCCATATTTTGGCTATTGTGGAAAATACTACTGTAATCTTTGGCATGCATGTGTCCCTTTGAATCACTGTTTTTGTATCCTTTGAATAAATACCTTGTAGTGAAATTGCTGGGTCGTAGAGTAGCTCTATTTTTAACTTTTTGAGGAACAGCCATACTGTTTTCCAGAGTGGTTGCACCAGTTTGCATTCCCACCAACAGTGTAAGATGGTTCCCCTTTCTCCACATCCTTGCCAACATCTGTTGTTTAAGCCCTTCTGACTGGTGTGAGGTTGTATCTCATTGTGGTTTTGATTTGTGTGTCCCTGATACCGTGTGATATTGAGTATTTTTTCATTTGTCTGTTGGCTATTTGTATGCTTCTTTGAAGAACCGTCTGTTCGTGTCTTCTGCCCATTTTTTAAATGGATTTTTTTTCTTTCTGGGTGTTGAGTTTGATAAGTTCTTTATAGACTTTGGATGCTACCCTTTATCTGATATGTCATTTGCAAATATCGTCTCCCATTTCATTGGTTGCCTTTTAGTTTTGTTAATTGTTTCCTTTCCTGTGCAGAAGATTTTTATCTTGATGAAGTTACAATACTTCATTTTTGCTTTTGTTTCCCTTGCATCCAGAGAAATGTATATTAAGAAGTTGCTGTGGCCGAGGTCAAAGAGCTTGCTACCTGTGTTCTCCTCCAGGATTTTGATGGATTCCTGTGTCACATTTAGGTCTTTCATCCATTTTGAATTTATTTTTGTGTACAGTGTAGAAAAGTGGTCTAGTTTCATTTTTCTGCTCTTTGAGGAAGACCTGTATTGCTGTATACTTCCATCTTTTTTTTTTAAAAGATTTTATTTATTTATGTGACAGAGAGACAGCCAGTGAGAGAGGGAACACAGCAGGGGGAGTGGGAGAGGAAGAAGCAGGCTCCTAGCGGAGGAGCCTGATGTGGGACTCGATCCCGGTACGCCAGGATCAAGCCCTGAGCCGAAGGCAGATGCTTTAACGACTGCGCTACCCAGGCGCCCCTGCTGTATACTTCCATCTTAATACCACCTTTGCTGCATCCAAAAGGTTTTGCACTGTCATGTTTTCATTTTCATTTGCTTCCATGTGTTTCTTTAAATTCTTCTTTAATTTCCTGGTTAACCCATTCAATCTTTATAGGATGTTCTTTTTTTTTTCCATACCAATGCAATTTATATTAAATCAAAATTAACAATAACTTAAGCCTTTAACGCCAATGCAAAGAACATCTAGCTTTAGAACTGTGGGCTATTAGGATGTCAAAGGATTTTTTTTTAAATTTTTAATGATTTTTTATTATATTATGTTAGTCACCATAAAGTACATCCCTGGTTTCCGATGTAAGGCTCGGCGATTCATTAGTTGCGTATAACACCCAGTGCACCATGCAATATGTGCCCTCCTTACTACCCATCACTGGTCTATCCCATTCCCCCACCCCCCTCCCCTCTGAGGTCCTCAGTTTGTTTCTCATAGTCCATAGTCTCTCATGTTTCATTCCCCCTTCTGATTACCCCCCCTTTCTTTATCCCTTTCTTCCCCTACCGATCATCCTAGTTCTTATGTTTCATAGATGAGAGAAATCATATGATAGTTGTCTTTCTCTGCTTGACTTATTTCACTTAGCATTATCTCCTCCAGTCCCATCCATGTTGTAGCAAATGTTGAGAACTCGTTCTTTCTGATAGTTGAGTAATATTCCACTGTATATATGGACCACAACTTCTTAATCCAGTCATCTGTTGAAGGGCATCTCGGCTCCTTCCACGATTTAGCTATTGTGGACAGAGCTGCTATGAACATTGGGGTGCATATGGCCCTTCTCTTCACTATGTCTGTATCTTTGGGGTAAACACCCAGTAGTGCAATGGCTGGATCATAGGGTAGCTCAATTTTTAACTTTTGAAGGGACCTCCACACTGTTTTCCAGAGTGGCTGTACCAACTTGCATTCCCACCACCAATGTAGGAGGGATCCCCTTTCTCCACATCCTCTCCAACAATTGTTGTTTCTTGCCTTGTCTATTTTTGCCTTTCTAACTGGCGTAAGGTGGTATCTCAGTGTGGTTTTGATTTGAATTTCCTTGATGGCTAATGATTTTGAACATTTTTTCATGTGTCTGTTAGCCATTTGTATGTCTTCATTGGAAAAGTGTCTGTTCATATCTTCTGCCCATTTTTTGATTTGTTTATTTGTTTCTCGTGTATTGAGTTTGAGAAGTTCTTTGTAGATCTTGGATACCAGTCCTTTATCTGTAGTGTCATTTGCAAATATCTTCTCCCATTCCGTGGGCTGCCTCTTAGTTTTTCTGACTGTTTCCTTGGATGTGCAGAAACTTTTAATCTTGATGAAGTCCCATAAATTCATTTTATCTTTTGTTTCTCTTGCCTTTGGGGATGTGTCATGAAAAAGGTTGCTTTGGCCGATGTCGTAGAGGTTGCTGCCTATGTTCTCCTCTAGAATTTTGATGGATTCCTGTCTAACATCGAGGTCTTTCATCCATTTGGAGTTTATTTTTGTGTATGGTGTGAGAGAGTGGTCAAGTTTCATTCTTTTGCAAGTAGCTGTCCAATTTTCCCAGCACCATTTATTGAAGAGACTGTCTTTTTCCCACCGGATGTTTTTTCCTGCTTTATCAAATATTAGTTGCCCAAAGAGCCGAGGGTCCATTTCTGGGCTCTCTATTCTGTTCCATTGGTCTATGTGTCTGTTTTTGTGCCAGTACCATGCTGTCTTTGTGATCACAGCTTTGTAGTACAGCTCGAAATCCGGCATTGTGATGCCCCCAGCTTTGTTTTTCCTTTTCAACAGTTCCTTGGAGATTCGGGGCCTTTTCTGTTTCCATACAAATTTAAGGACTGTTTGTTCCAGTTCTTTGAAAAATGTCCTTGGTATTTTGATCGGGATAGCATTGAAAGTGTAGATTGCTCTGGGTAGCATGGACATTTTAACTATGTTAATTCTTCCGATCCATGAGCATGGAATATCTTTCCATCTTTTTATGTCTTCCTCAATGTCTTTCAAGAGTGATTTATAGTTTCTAGAATATAGGTCCTTTACGTCTCTGGTTAAGTTAATTCCAAGGTAACGTATGGTTTTTGGTGCTATTGTAAATGGGATGGATTCCCTAATTTCTCTTTCTTCGGTCTCGTTATTCGTGTATAGAAATGCAACTGATTTCTGAGCATTGATTTTGTATCCCGCCACGTTACTGAATTGCTCTATAACTTCTAATAGTTTGGGAGTGGCTTCTTTTGGGTTTTCCATATAGAGTATCATGTCATCTGCAAAGAGAGACATTTTGACTTCTTCTTTGCCAATTTGAATACCTTTGATCCCTTTTTGTCGTCTGATTGCTGTTGCAAGGACTTCTAGTACTATGTTGAATAATAGTGGCGAGAGTGGGCATCCTTGTCGAGTTCCTGATCTTAAGGGAAAGGCTTCCAGCTTTTCCCCATTGAGAATAATATTTGCAGTAGGCTTTTCATAGATGGCTTTTATGAGATTGAGAAATGTACCTTCTATTCCTACACTCTGAAGGGTTTTAATCAGGAAAGGATGCTGTATTTTGTCAAATGCTTTTTCGGCATCGATTGAGAGGATCATATGGTTCCTGAGTCTTTTCTTGTTGATATGATGTATCACGCTGATTGATTTGCGAATATTGAACCACGCTTGCATCCCAGGTATGAATCCCACTTGATCGTGATGGATAATCCTTTTAATGTACTGTTGGATTCTATTAGCAAGTATCTTGTTGAGGATTTTGGCGTCCATATTCATTAGGGAAATCGGTCTGTAATTCTCCTTTTTGATGGGGTCTTTGCCTGGTTTGGGGATCAAGGTAATATTGGCCTCATAGAATGAGTTTGGTAGCTTTCCTTCTGTTTCTATTTTTTGAAATAGCTTTAGGAGAATAGGTATTATTTCTTCTTTGAATGTTTGGTAGAATTCCCCAGGAAAACCGTCCGGGCCTGGAGTTTTGTTATTTGGAAGGTTGTTTATCACTGACTCAATTTCTTCATAATTAATTGGCCTGTTTAAGGAATCAATTTCTTCCGGTTTCAATCTTGGTAGTTTATAGGTTTCCAGGAAGGATTCCATCTCTTCCAGATTGCTTAGTTTATTGGCATATAGCTGTTGATAAAAATTTCTAATAATCCTTCCAATTTCAATGGTGTTCGTCGTGACCTCTCCTTTTTCATTCATAATTTTAATAATCTGGGTCCTTTCTCTTTTCTTTTGGATAAGTCTTGCCAGTGGTCTGTCAATTTTATTGATTCTCTCAAAGAACCAGCTTCTAGTCCTGTTGATCTGCTCTACTGTACTTCTGGTTTCTGCTTGATTGATTTCAGCTCTAATTTTGGTCAACTGCTTCCTCGTGCGTGGATTAGGCCTGTCCCTCTGTTGCTGTTCCAGCTTCTTGAGGTGAGAATATAAAAACTGCATTTTAGATTTTTCTATTCTTTTGAGTGAGGCTTGGATGGCTATGTATTTCCCCCTTAGGACTGCCTTTGCAGTATCCCATAGGTTTTGGACTGTTGTATTTTCATTCTCATTGGTCTCCATAAATTGTTTAATTTGATTTTTGATTTCCTGGTTTATCGAGTCATTCCTGAGCAGGATGGTTCTTAGTCTCCAAGTGTTTGAGTTTCTTCCAAATTTTTCCTTGTGGTTGAGTTCCAATTTCAGAGCGTTGTGGTCTGAGAATATGCAGGGGATAATTTCAATCTTTTGGTATCGGTTGAGACCTGTTTTGTGTCCCAGAACATGGTCTATTCTTGAGAATGTTCCATGGGCATTAGAATAGAATGAGTATTCTTTGGTTCTGGGGTGTAGTGTTCTATATATATCTATGAGGTCCAACTCGTCGAGTATGGCATTCAAAGCCTTTGATTCTTTGCTTAGTTTTTGCCAGGGTGTTCTGTCTATTTCTGATAGTGGAGTGTTGAGGTCCCCTACTATTAATGTATTTTTATTTATATGTCTCTTTATTCTGGTTAAGAGTTGGCTTGTGTATCTTGCTGCTCCCCTGTTGGGGGCATATATATTTATAATTGTCATATCCACTTGTTGAATACTTCCTTTAAGAATAATATAGTGCCCTTCTGCATCTCTAACTACAGTCTGTAGTTTAAAATCCAGTTTATCTGATATGAGAATTGCTACCCCAGCTTTCTTTTGAGGTCCATTTGTGTGAAAGATGGTACTCCATCCCCTTACTCTCAGTCTGAATGCATCTTTGGGTTCAAAATGAGTCTCTTGTAGACAGCAAATGGATGGGTCATTTCTATTTATCCAAGCTGCAACCCTGTGCGTTATGGGGTGGTTCAAATCATTTACATTAAGACTGATCACTGAGAGATATGATTTTAATGATGCCATGTTGCCAGTGAAGTCTTTGTTTGTATTGGCTGTGACTTTCTGTTCTGTATAACTCTTGGGGCCTTTTTACTTTATAGAACCCCCCGTAATATCTCCTGTAGGGCTGGTTTCATGGTTACGAAATTGGTTAGTGACTGGCGATTCTGAAATGTCTTTATTTCTCCATCAATTCTGAATGACAGCCTTGCTGGATAAAGGATCCTTGGCTGCATGTTTTTCTCTGAAAGAGCTTTAAAAATGC
>NW_024423319.1:61213862-61227330 GCF_017311325.1 Ursus maritimus
TTCCATATCCATTATTTCTGTGGCAGAGGCCACAGACTCACTGTCTTTTCTTTGCTGGGTGGGGGGGGCTTCTGCTTCTTGTCATTCTGATGAGGAGAGGTTGCGGGGTTGTCCAGAGCGCAAATTATTGACTGGGTCCCAGGCTGTGCCCCTTGTTTTATAGGGATCTTAGGAATGTGGGCTTCTTCTTTAAAGATTTTATTTATTTATGTGGCAGCCAACCAGCGAGAGAGGGAACAGAAGCAGGGGAGTGGGAGAGGAAGAAGCAGGCTCCCAGCGGAGGAGTCCGATGAGGGACTCCTTTCCGGAATGCCGGGATCATGCCCTAAGCCGAAGACAGGCGCTCAGTGACTGCACCACCCAGGCGTCCGGGTTGTGGACTTCTTGATTTTTCAGCCTGCCTTCTGTGTTCTGGGGGAGGGGCCTGCCGCGCTGATACTCAGGCAACCGTGTTTGGGTAGAGTCTCCGTGTCCCCTGCGAGGGGGGATGGGGATGGGCACTCTCTGAGCTGTTATTTCCAGGCTTTTGTTCTCTGGCGGCTTTCCCTGGTGGTTTGCTGTGCCTCTTCTGAGAGTCAGGGCAGCAGCGACCGAATTTCAGCCTCTGTCACAGAACAGAGGGATTGCGGCCCGTTCTCTACTAATGTTCTGGCCACTTTAACTCTGTTACTGTTGGTGCTGCTCAACCCTGCAGCATCCCGGGATGTGCGCCCCACACCCGGCGTCCCAGCCCTCACTCCAGGGCCGGCGCGTCTCTGTCCTTTGTTTTTCTAACGCCGCCAGCCGCCCGGCGCGCGCTCCGGAAGCTCCCGGTCTCAGTCTGGATCCAGTGAACGCACCGGGATTCCGGTGTTCCGTGAGATACCTGGTGGCGCGCGCACCCGGCTCACGGTCTCAGTTTGTTGTTTTGCGGGTGCCAACCACAGGCCGCCAGCTCCCCTGTGCAAGTGGTTACCGCTTCCCGGCGCCCGAATGTGGCGGCTCCCTCCCCCTTCCGTTTATCTTCCGATATCTGTGCACGGTTTCATGGCTCCCCACTTCGTACCTCAATACTCAGCGCTGGAGATGTTCATTTGTAGAATTCCAGATGCATCTTCCTGCATCTCAGGTTGGTTCCATGGTTGTTTAGGCTGGTCTGGTACCTATCCAGCTCGACTCGAGGGACCAGCTGAAAACGGTGTCTCCTACTCCTCTGCCATCTTAACTCCTCCTCTATAGGATGTTCTTTAACCTCCGTGTATTTGTGGTTGCAAAGTTTTTTTTCTAAATTAAGGCTTCATCTAAAGGAGGGCTGGAAGTTTATGTCTAGGTGTCAAAGCATATATTAAGTTTGTCAAAGGGAGATTTTTGCCTACTTTTTGGCATCCATGAATACCATGTTGGCTGGGAGAAGCTTCCAAGTCACAGTGTAGATTATAAAATCCGAGCACCCTCTATAGTGGAGTACTTGCTTTAGGATTATTTGCTTAAGTACCATGGGGCAATTTCCAATCATCAAAGCCAGCCAGCGCTATCTTGTGAAGTTGGTGAAGCCAATTTTCAGAATTTCAGTCTCCTTTTTTTGTCCCTTCTAACTGCTGCTGCTCCACTCCCCTTCTATATCAAGTATCTAAGCATGGGAATATACACATACTCTCAGATTCTGTAGATAAGTTCCTATATATTTTGCATTTTGGAGGTTGAGAATATGTTTATAGAAGATCAGACATCCTTGCAATTGTGAGGGAGACACTTGGGGGTCTTTCTAGAACCCATCCCCCCATTGGCATTACCTAAATAAGACTATTTCTTTGGCTCTTTCAGGCACCTTATCAAGAGCTTCCTGTATAATGACCCATTTTGTCATCTAACATCTTAATTAGGAAGGCACTACTGTAAATCCCCATTTCATAGATGAGAAAAAGAAGCCTGAAGAAATTCAAGTACCATGATTAAGGTCACTTGGTTAATAAATGGTAGAGATAGTATTGGACCACAAGGTGAATCATTACATTAAGCAATCTCCTTCAGAAGATAGCAATGATCTATCTCATCTAACCATAAGGTTAATGTCATAGCAGAGTGGCCTCAAAAGACTGATTATATTGAGTAAAAGTGGTAAGAGTGGACATCCTTGTCTTGTTACTGATCTAAGGGGGAAAGCTCTCTAAGTTTTTCATGTGGAAAACAGTACGGAGATTCTTCAAAAAATTAAAAATAGAATTTCCATATGATCCAGTGATTCCACTACTGGTATTTACCCAAAGATACCCAAAACACCTGTTCAAAAAGATATATGCACCCCTATGTTTATTTTAACATTATTTACAATAGCCAGTGTATAGAAGCAACCCAAGCTTTCATTGATAGATGAATGCATAGAGAAGATGAAGCATGTACACACACACACACACACACACACACACACACACACACACACACAATGGAATATTACTTGGCCATAAAAAAGAATGAAATCTTGCCACTTGCAACAATGTGGTTGAATCTAGCAGGTATACTATTAATCAAAATGTCAGAGAGAGATAAATGCCATATGATTTCATTCATATGTGAAATTTAAGAAACAAAACAGAACAAAGAAAGATAAAAGAGACGAACAAAAACCAGACTCTTAATTATAGAAAACAAACTGGTGGTTGCCAGAAGGGAGATGGGTTGGGGATGCATTAATCAGGTTAACGGGATTAAGAGTACACTGATCATGATAAGCATTGAGTAATGTATAGAATTGTTGAATTAATATATTGTATACCTGAAACTAATATAATACTATATGTTAATTATACTGGAATTAACAGAAAAGTCTGATTATATCCAAATAAATGAGTTGCCTTACCTTAGGACCTTCTAAGATAGCAGGATAGTCAACTAGCTGCTTGCACAGAACAATGATGACTTCTGCTGGATAAATAGTAAATATGCTGACTTCACACATGCTAATACTGTATGTACCTACTTGGGAAAAGACCAGGTTTATCTGGCAGAATTCACTTATTAAAAAAATATTTATTGTGTTTGTTATGTATTAGCTTATAATTTTAGGTGTTGAAGAAACAGGAGGGAACAAAACACCTTTCTTCATGGATTGTATATTCTCATGAGCAGATACAGACAATAACAAATTAAATTAAATTATGCAGGATGTTAGCAGGTTGTAAGTGCCATGCCAACTAAAACTGAGTGTGGGGAATGGGAACATGAGTGGAGGTGTGTAATTATAAACAGAGTGGTCAGCCACATCCTCATGAGAAAATGACACTTAACAAAATGATGGAGCAAGTGCTTGATGTAGTGAGAAAATATTGTAAATAATAAATGTGAATTATTACTATTGTGGTTATTGTTGTTAAGTACCACANCACCAACTTTCATTTTCAAGAGAGTTTATTTTCTTCAAAAATCTTTTACATGTGTTATCCTATTAGATCATCATAAAATCCTTATAATGTGGGAAGTACAAGCAGTAGCCCTGTTCAAGCAAGAAGAAAATGAAGTCATAGATAAAAATAACATAGTTAAGTCACACAGTGAGCCAATGGTGGAGTCAGAGAAAAAATTAAAGACTCTGATTCAAAGTTCAGTACACTTACTAATGTAAGTACTGTGCTTTTTAGGTCTGAGCTTTTCCAATGGAGGGTGCTGAACTCAAAATTAATGTCTGTTGTTTAAGTAAATGTATTTCTAGACACAGATGGAAACTTTGAAGAAAAAGAAAGCTCAGTCATGAATTCCTTCTAAACAATGAAATTGGAAATCTAATGTCAAAAGTTTTAAGTAAATATAGAGGTCATATAGCCAACACCTTAGTTTTACATATGAAGAAACTGTAAACAAATAGGAGGAGTGACTTGCCCAGACACACAGAGAGACAGGAGCAAATTTGAGACCAGAGCTCAAGTCTTCTTAGTCCCCAGATAGTTCTCACCCAACTGTCATAGAGAATACCTTAATTATCTTTCTTAGATTCAGCATTTAGGGACATTATCTCTGCTGCTGACCAGTAGATGCAGTTTCAAGACACCAAACCCTCACAACAGAAGTTAGCTTAATGTGTGATGCTGGGAGAACCTTCTTTAGCACCAATATGTGTATATGTGTGTGTGTGTGTGTGTGTGTGTGTGTATGTGTGTGTGTGTATATATATGTGTGTGTGTGTGTGTGTGTGTGTGTGTATGTGTGTGTGTGTATATATATGTGTGTGTGTGTGTGTGTGTGTGTGTGTATGTGTGTGTGTGTATATATATGTGTGTGTGTGTGTGTGTGTGTGTGTGTATGTGTGTGTGTGTATATATATGTGTGTGTGTGTGTGTGTGTGTGTGTGTATGTGTGTGTGTGTATATATATGTGTGTGTGTGTGTGTGTGTGTGTGTGTATGTGTGTGTGTGTATATATATGTGTGTGTGTGTGTGTGTGTGAATAAATAAAATCTTTTTTAAAAAAAGAGTGCTAAACTAAGGGGTCCCTGGGTGGCTCAGTCAATTAAGCAGCTGCCTTCAGCTCAGGTCATGATCCCAAGGTCCTGGGATCAAGTCCTGCATCAAGCTCCCTGCTCAGTGGGAAATCTGCTTCTCCCTCTACCTCTCCCACCTGCTTGTGCATGCTCTCTCTCTCTTTCTCTCTCTCTCTCAAATACATAAATAAATATATTTTTAAAAGAGTGCTAAACTAAGTATCCTTCCTAAGAGCTTGCAGAATCTTTAGAAAGTGCTTATTGTGTGCCTAGAACAGTGCTGAGACTCTTGGAGATGTAAGACATATATTGAGTCTTAATTTTTGATCTGCTTCTGTCCAGAGATGTGATTTTGGTCAAATTCTTTTCCCTCACTGGGCTATTAATCTCTGTGGCCCCATCAAGTTCTAATATTTCATGAGTCTATAAATCTCAAATTATACATACTCCAAACTAAACTCTTGATTTTCCCCCACTTCCAAATCTGATCTATTTACAGACTTCCCTATCTTAGTTGATGGAACATTCATCTTCCAGTTGCTCAGAACAAAGATATTGGAGTCATCTTTGATTGTTTTCAGGAAATCATATTGGCTCTGCTTTCAAAGTATGTACAGAGTGCAGTGCTTCTCACCAGTTTCATTACTACCACCCTAGTTAATTATCTCAGGCTTTTATTACTACAATATTCTAACTGGTTTTCTGATGCTCTACTTTGCTCTCCGTAAGTCTATTCTTACAGCAACAAGAGAGACTTGTTAAAATAGAAATAAAATGACTTTCAATTTCAGAATAAAAGCCAAAATCCTGATAATAACCTCCAAGAACCCGGATTTAATCCCTGTTACATCTTTGACTTCATCTTCCCCTTATCTCTCTGACCTGCTACTCTCCCCCTTGCTCAACCTATTCTAGCCAAAAAGGCTTCATTGTTTCTTGAACACACCAAGCTAATTTGAATCTCAAGGTCTTTGCACTACCTGTTTTCTCTGATTTAAACACTTCACCCAGAGTGTGGTCCCCAGATCAGCAACATCAGTGTCACTTAAGAAGTTATTAGAAACGTAAATTCTCCAGAACCATCGGAGACCAACTGAATCAAAAAACTCTGGAGATGAGTCCATCAATGTGTATTTTAACAGGCCCCCCAGCTGATTCTGCTGCAAGCTAAAGTTGGAAACCACTGGTGTAGACTTACCATTTAATATAAAATGTTAATTTAACCTTTTCAAACTGTATTAGTAATAAAGAATTCTTACTTTTGTCCACTCAGTTTATTAACATAATAACACTGTCAGGGAAATATGAGCTTGTTTTACGTCATAGCTTAATTTTTTAAGGACCTGAGCATGTGAGGTCAATTAGTGCTTTTTGACAAGTGATTTTTTACTCAGATTTTACTTTGCTTACCCTTAGTAAGTGGTCCTTGTGCTTTCCATCTCTGTGTTTTTGCTCAGGCTGCTCCTGTCCCTTCATACATTGTACTCACCTCCACCTATTCAACTCCTACCCAACCTTCAAGACCTACTTCAAATCCTACCTCCTTCTGGAAACCTGTCCTAAATAATGCAGTTCAGAAGAGTCACATTTTTTTTCTATTCTAAATTCTTTTTTTTATTATGTTCAATTAGCCAACATATAGTACATCATTAGTTTTTAATGTAGTGCTCAATGATTCATTAGTTGCATATAATATACAGGACTTATGAATTCTTGTAGCACTTAATTTTGAATTCTTGTAGCACTTTTACCTAATAATTCTAAGAACATTTTCCATTTTTCTCTCTTTTGTTTGTAATTACTTGAGATCTGGGTTCATGTTTTATATGTCATATATCTTGCACAATGCTCTAAACATACTGACTGGGGCTGTAGATGTACTTACTACATCTTAAATATATTAAATATTTTGTGGAAGAGCAATCCCAGATATGTCATGACTAAAGTCATCTGAACCAAACATCTGTATCTTAAGCCTTCTTGAAACCACTTCGTCTCAGCACTAAAACACCAACGTTTACTAACAGAATTCACAAGCCATCAGCATTTTTTTTCTCTTGCTTTGGCCTATCCGAAAATACCACTTGCTGAATAATTATACATCCCTAAGCTGAAACTATGCTAAAGAAAACTGTTAAGGAAAATTCAAGTAGATTTAAGTTGTATTTGGTGCCAAAGATGAGAAAGAAGGTAAAATTAATGTTTGTCAAATATAAGAGGGCAGATTTTAATTTGGCATGAAATATTGATGACATCCAACTACTAGCATGTGGTAAGACATATAACAAGTGATAAACTGTAGTTAATTGTGGAAGACCTTTTGTTGATATAAGGTTGTAGTAAGATAGTGTTTGGTAGGAGGCAGGTTGAATCAGTGCCACCTTTTAGTGTAGTACAGGGCCATAGAAAAATTGTTCTCTTTATACCTCTCTAAGCATCAACACTTCAATCCTCAAAAAATGAGATTGAAATGAAAATTAAGGGCCAGCAGGAAGAGTCACAAATAGGTAGGCAAGGGGGAATGTGACTCCATAGACAAAAGGGCACTTTAAAAAAATGTATTACATTATGTTAGTCACCATACAGTACATCATTAGTTTTTAATGTAGTGTTCCATGATTCATTGTTTGCATACAACACCCAGTGCTCCATGCAATACATGTACACCTTAATACCCATCACCGGCCTATCCCAATCCCCCACACCCCTCCCCTCTGAAGCCCTCAGTTTGTTTCCCAGAGTCCATAGTCTCTCATGGTTCATTCCCCCTTCTGTTTACCCAGCCTTTCTTCTTCCCTTCCTTCTACTACTGATCTCCATGCTATTCCTTATGTTCCATAAATGAGTGAAACCATATGATAATTGACTTTCTCTGCTTGACTTATTTCACTTAGCATAATCTCCCCCAGTCCCATCCATGTTGCTGCAAATGTTGGGTAATCATTCTTTCTGATGGCTGAGTAATATTCCATTGTATATATGGACCACATCTTCTTAATCCATTCGTCTGTTGAAGGACATCTCAGCTCCTTCCACAATTTAGCTATTGTGGACAATGCTGCTATGAACATGGGGTGTATATGGCCCTTCTCTTCACTATGTCTGTATCTATGGGGTAAATAGGATAGCTCTATTTTCAACTTTTTGAAGGACCTCCACACTATTTTCCGAAGTGGCTGTACCAACCTGCATTCCCAACAACAGTGTAAGAGGGATCCCCTTTCTCCACATCCTCTCCAACAGTTGTTGTTTCTTGCCTTGTCAATTTTTGCCATTCTAACTGGCGTAAGGTGGTATCTCAGGGTGGTTTTGATTTGAATTTCCCTGATAGCTAAGGATGTTGAACATTTTTTCATGTGTCTGTTCGCCATTTGTATGTCTTCATTGGAAAAGTGTCTGTTCATATCCCCTGCCCATTTTTAAATTTGATTATTTGTTTCTTGTGTATTGAGTTTGAGAAGTTCTTTATAGATCTTGGATACCAGCCTTTTACCTGCAGTTTCATTTGCAAATATCTTCTCCCATTCTGTGGGTTGCCTCGTTGTTTTAATGACTGTTCCCTTTGCTGTGCAGAAACTTTTTATCGTGATGAAGTCCCAAAAGTTCATTTTTGCTTTTGTTTCTCTTGCCTTTGGAGATGTGTCATGAAAGAAGTTGCTGTGGCCGATCTTGAAGAGGTTATAGCCTATGTTCTCCTCTAAGATTTTGATGGGTTCTTATCTCACATCGAGGTCTTTTATCCACTTGGAGTTTATCTTTGTGTATGGTATGAGAGAGCATTTCAGTTTCATTCTTTTGTATATAGCTGTCCAATTTTTACAGCACCATTTATTGAAGGGACTGTCTTTTTTCCACTGGATGTTTTTTCCTGCTTTGTCAAAGATTAGTTGACCATAGAGTTGAGATCCATTTCTGGAGTCTGTACTCTGATACATTGGTCTATGTGTCTGTTTCTGTGCCAGTACCATGCTGTCTTGCTGATCACAGCTTCGTAGTGTAACTTGAAATCAGGCAATGTGATGTCCCCAGCTTTGTTTTTCTTTTCTCCTTTTTGATGGGGTTTTTGGCTGGTTTGGGGATCAAGGTCATACTGGCCTCATAGAATGAGTTTGGTAGTTCCTTCTGTTTCTATTTTTTGAAACAGCTTCTGGAGAATAAGTATTATTTCTTTGAATGTTTGGTAGAAATCTCTGGGGAATCTGTCAGGCCCTAGACTCTTGTTTTTTGGGAGGTTTTTGATCACTGCTTCAATCTCTTCATAATTAATCAGTCTGTTTAAAAAATCAATTTCTTCATTTTTCAGTTTTGGTAGTTTATAGGTTTTTCAGGAAGGCATCCATTTCTTCCAGGTTGTTTAATTTATTGACATATAGTTGTTGGTAATAGTTTCTAATGATTATTTCCATTTCCTTGATGTTGGTCATGATCCCTCCCCTTTCATTCATAATTTTATTAATTTGGGTCCTTTCTGTATTCTTTTGAATAAGTGTGGCCAGTGGCTTATTGATCCTATTTAGTCTTTCAAAGAACAAGCTTCTAGTTTTGTTGATATGCTCTACTGTGTTCCTGGTTTCTGATTCATTGATCTCTGCTCTAATTTTGATCAACTGCCTTCTTGTGCGAGGCTTAGGCCTGTTCTTTTGTTCTAGCTCCAGCTTCTTAAGGTGAGAATATGACTGCATTTTAGATTTTTCTAGTCCTTTGAGTGAGGCTTGGATGGCTATGTATTTTCCCCTTAGGACTGACTTTGCAGTGTCCCATAAGTTTTGGTCTGATTTCTTTTCATTGGTTTCCATAAATTGCTTAAATAATTCTTTACTACCTGGTTTACCCAATCATTCTTATGCAGGATGGTTCTTAGTTTCCAAGTGTTTGAGTTTCTTCCAAGTTTTTCCTTGTGATTCAGTTCCAGTTTCAAAGCATTGTGGTCTGAGAATATGAAAGGAATAATCTCAGTCTTTTGGTATCAGTTGAGACGAGTTTTGTGACCCAGTGTAGGGTCTATTCTGGAGAAAGTTCCATATGCTTTCGGAAAGAATGAGTATTCTGTTGTTCTAAGGTGTAGTGTCCTTTTTTTTTAATAATAATTTTTTATTATATTATGTTAGTCACCATACAGTACATTCCTAGTTTTTGATGTAAAGTATATATCTATGAGATCCATCTGGTCCAGTATGTCATTCAATGCTCTTGGTTTTTTGTTGATTTTCTGCTTAAACGATCTGTTTATTGCTGAGAGCGGAGTGTTGAGGTCCCCTACTAAAACGTCTTATTATCTATATGTCTCTTTATTCTGCTTAAGATTTGGCTTGTGTATCTAGCTACTCCCCTGTTGGGGAAATAGATATTTATAATTTTAGAACGTCTTGTTGGATATTCCCTTTAAGAATAATATAGTGTTCTTCTGTATCTCTAACTACAGTCTTTAGCTTAAAATTTAATCTGATATGAGAATTGCTACCCCAGATTTCTTTTGAGATCCGTTGGCATGAAAAATGGTTCTCCATCCCTTCACTTTCTGTCTGGATGTGTCTTTAGATTCAAAATGAGTCTCTTGAAGACAGCATGTGGATGGGTCATGTCTTTTGATCCAATCTGCATCCCTGTGACATTTTATGGGAGTATTTAGGCCATTCACATTAGGAGTGATTATTGAGAGGTTTTAATGATATCATGCTGCCTGTGAAGTCTTTCTTTCTATAAATTGTAAATTTTTGTTCTGTATCACTCTCGGGGTCTTTTACTTTTCTAGAACCCCCCTTAATATTTCTTGTAGGGCTGGCTTGGTGGTCACATATTCTTTCCATTTCTGCTGGTCTTGGAAGCTGCTTGTCTTTCCATCCACTCTGAATGACAGCCTTTCTGGGTAAAGAATCCTTGGCTGCATGTTCTTCTTACTTAGTGCTCTGAATACATCTTGCCAGGCCTTTCTGGTTTTCCAGGCCTCTGTAGACAGGTCTGACATTATTCTGATGTTCCTCCCTCTATAGGTGATTAGTTTCTTCCCCCTGGCCACTTTCAATATTTTATCCTTGGATCTAAGATTTGCAAATTGTACTATTATGTGACGTGGTGTTGGTCTTTTCTCATTGATCTTGGGAGGGGTCCTCTCTGCTTCTTGGACATGAATGCTTGTTTCTTTCACCAGATTAGGGAAGTTCTCTGCTACAATTTGTTCAAATATCTCTTCTAGACCCCTCTCTTTCTCCACCCCCTTGGGGATGCCGATGATTCTGACATTGAAATGTTTCATTGTGTCAGTAATCTTCCGTATTCTAATTTCTTGAAATTGGAGTTTTTAAAGCCATGTTACCTCTTTTTCCTTCTTTTCTATCATCTCATCTTCCAACTCACTAATTCGTTCTTCTGCCTCGTTTACCCTGGACTTCAGAGCATCCAGTTTAGGCTGCATTTGATTTATAGCATTCTTAATTTCTGCCAAATTCACTCTCTTTTCCACCCTTAGAGATTCTATGTTCTCGTTAATATTTTCGTTAATATTTTTTTCAAGGCTACACATCATCTTGACCATTGTTACTCTGAACTCCATTTCTGACAATTGGGTTATATCCATATCCGTTAGTTCTGTGGCAGAGACCACAGTCTCTGTTTCTTTCCTTTGCTGGGGGTTCTTCCTCATTGTCATTCTGATGAGGTGTGGTTGTGGGGTTGTACAGAGCCCAAATTATTGACCAGGACCCAAGCAAGATGCACTTGTTTTATAGGGACCTTAAGGATGTGGGCTTCTTGATTTTTCAGACTGCCTTCTGGGGGAGGGGCCTGCTGCACTGATACTCAGGCAACCCTGTTTGGGTAGAGTTGCCCTGTCCCCTGTGGGGGAGGGCACAGTGCGAACCTGTTTTTCTGGGCTTTTGTTCTCTGGCGGCTTTCGCTGGTGGCTTTCTGTGACTCTTCTGAGAGTCAGAGCACCAATGGCCGTATCCAAGTCTCTGTCTCAGAACAGAGAGATAGCGGAGATCACTGAACTCTTCTCGCCACTCTAACTCTGTTTCTGTCAGTGCTGCTAAAATCCCCACAGTGTCCCAGGTTATGAGGCCCACAGTTTTTCTCCCAGTCCTCACTCCCAGGGCTGGTACATCTCTGCCTTTTGTGCTTCTAACACTGCCAGCCACCCCTGGTTCCTGCACATGCTCCCGAGCTCCTGGTTTCACACTGGTTTGAGTGCTTGCTCCAGCACTTCTTGTTTCAGTCTGCTTTTTCAGTGGCTATGGGTCCTCAAGTCTGGCCGGTTCCCCAGTGCAGGAGACTACTGCTTCCAGGCTTCCAAGTGCAGTGGCTCCCTCCCCGTTCTGTTTATCTTCTGATATCTATGCGCAGGTTCACGGTTCCCCACTTCATTCCTCAATTAGGAATTCCTCAATACCCAGTGCCAGAGATGTTCATTTGTAGAGATCCAGATGTATCTTCCTATGTCTCAGGCTGATTTCGTGGGTGTTCAGGATGGTCTGGTAGATATCCAGCTCAATTCCGGGGACCAACTGAAAAAAGGTCCCCTACTCCTCTACCATCTTTTTATCCTCCCAAAGGGGCACTTTTAAAATTTATCCCTGAAACTTGAGGGAAGTTGTTGTTATGGGATGACTCCAGTATAAAAGTACCATAGTTATTTTTTTTTAATTATGAGATGAGTGTAATCTTCCCTTTTCCTCTCAGTTTGCCTCTATTGCCATGCTGCCATTCCCAGAAGGCCAACAGAGTCTGACTCAGAAAATCCAATTTATGAGGCTGTAACATCAGCTCTAGGGGACTAAGGACTTAGTAGGGCTCAGAACTCTGTAGACCTTTTTTCTCTGAAGCACAGAGTGGAATTCTGAAACATTGTGCCTAATTCTCAATCTTGTTTTCAGTGGAAGAAGATATAGTACAAACTGCAAATATTGTTCAACTGTCTGCCAGTGTCTCTGATCTTCTCCAAGTACCCCTTTAATCAATCATATCCAATGACAATGCATCTTGCTGAGTGTCAAAGATGCTGTCCAGAATATTTTGGGATGAGTTTCTACACTTTTAGTAACCCATAGAACAATATGACTTAGCAAGCTTTGTTGGAATTACTAAGTTTCTGTGCCATTTGCATTCGGCAGTTCTTTGTACAGTGGTATATTGATAATATGGATGGAATTGGAAAATAAATTAAGAACAGCTTGAGCTCTTGCAATTCTTGATTCCCCACTTGGTGCCTTTCCTCCACCCCTGAAGACACTGAACATCTTGAAGATCAATTTGCAGACTCATGTCAGCAAGTTGTCCTTATGCAGTTATGGCATTTCCTCATGCAGAACTATCAATTGGCATGTGTCTGTTGAAGAAGTATCTTACTTCAAACAAAATATATGTCAGGTGCACATGTTGGAATAAGACACTTATCAATAATTTGATTTGGTTCAATTTAACAATTGTACGGTAAAAAGAAGCCAAAAGAATGGTGAGTTGAGATGATTAAATGTGATAAATCACATTTTTTAAGTGAAGAAAAACATCATAAACCTGATCAAAAAATGAATATGCATTTGCTAAACAGATCTCAGGGAAATTTTAAAAGAGAAGCAAACAAAGACCAAAATAGTCCTATCAACAACGTCTTGTGAAGAAAATCTATCTTTATATAAAGATGACCAGTTGAAATGGGCTAACTCAATTCACCATGTGAAACAAAGCTTCATTTATCATGGCACCTGTGAATTCCAAAATAGAAATAATTCTCCAATTACTATGTGATTGAATCCATTGACAGGATGGTCAGCTGTCTCTGACTATTTGGACTACCTTGTCATTGAGTCGCCTCTCAGTTTAGTTGAATGAGAGACCCTCTTTTGCTTTCCAGCAAACCCCTGTAGATTTTATTATCTATTTACTATGTTTGTATCCTTTGGATAAAAAACAGTGATTTGAAGGGTCATAAGCACCCCAATGTTTATAGCAGCAATGTCCACAATAGCCCAAATATGGAAAGAGCCAAATATCCATTTATATATATATATATATATATATATATAT
>NW_024423319.1:61227340-61252151 GCF_017311325.1 Ursus maritimus
TTATATATATATATATATATATATATATATCACACAATGAAATATTACTCAGCCTTCACAAAGAATGAGGTCTTGCCATTTGCAATGATGTGGATGGAACTAGAGGATATTACGCTAAGTGAAATAAGTCAGAGACAGACAAATACCATATGATTTCACTCATATGTAGAATTTAATAAAGAAAACAAATGAAGGGAAAGAAAAATAAAATAAAAACAGAGGGAGGCAAACCAGAAGAAACTCTTAACTATAGGGAAGAAACTGAGAGTTGCTGGAGGGGAGGTGGGTAGGGGGATGGGGTAATTGGGTGATGGGCATTAAGGAGGGCACTTGAAGTAATGAGCAGTTGGTGTTGTATGCAACTGATGAATCACTGAATTCTACCTCTGAAACTAATAATGCAATATATAATTAAATTGAATTTAAATAATTTTTAAAATAAATAAATAAATAAATAAATAAATAAATAAATAAATAGTTGCCCACCAGGGCGCCTGGGTGGTACAGTGGGTTGGGTGCCCAACAATTGGTTTCTGCTCAGGTCCTGATCTCAGGGTCATGAGATTGAGCCCTGCATTGGGTTCTTTACTCAATGTGGAGTCTTCTTGAGGTTTCCTCTCCCTCTGCACCCCCTGCTCATGTTCTTTCTCTCTCTCTCTCTGAAATAAATAAATAAATATTTTAAAAAATAAAGTGCTAAGGAGGGCACGTATTGCATGGTGCACTGGGTGTTATACGCAACTAATGAATCATCGAACTTTACATCAGAAACCAGGGATGTACTGTATGGTGATAAACATAACATAATAAAAAATTAAAATAAAAAATAAAATAAATAAAAATAAATAAAAAATAAAGTGCTGCCCACGATTTATGGAATAAACATTTTTACTTCATTTTAATTTCATATCATAGGAGAACAATAAAGGCAGTGCAGTTGTCGGTCAGGGCTGTGTTAATGTATTACATGTAACCTTATGAATTACACTGTCAAGTCTATAGAGTCAAGGTTTCTGGCTTTCCCTTACAATTTGGCCACAAGATAGAGAAGGTATTTCATTTAAAATATTCATGCAAATTTAATGCCAGTGTGTTACAAGATAGTTTTAACATCAAATTATAAGACATAAGACATGAGAAGACTTTTCTGACTCTGCACTTTTTCATTTCAGTGTAGTATAGAGGTTCATTGCTGTGTTATTTTATTACTTTTTTTTCCAGGATGAGATGGGAAATTGTTTCTTTCTTCTTGAGAGCACTAAAATTTTCATAAAATTTAACACTCATTGAAAAAATCATTGTATATATCCATTTTGAAGAATAGTCATTATAATTGGAATCTAAGGAGGGGTGGGAATGCATAAAAGGTGTTTTCCTTAAGTCTTTCTCTATGGCAAAATTGCTAAAAATAATTACTTCTATTTTTTACTCATCTTTTCTTTTTTCTTTTATTTTTTATTATTACTCAGACATCAGTCTTTTAAATAAAAGACTTCATAATTCATCTTCAGACACAGTTGACAATCCTAGGTTGGCTATGCGGAAGCAAGTGAGCAGATTGGGACATTTCAAAAAAGAGGACTGTTCAAAGACAGGAGCAGAGGGTTTTCTGTGGCTGGCCTTTTCCTCAAACAAGTGAGGGTCAATGGGTGCCTTTTTTTTTTAATCAAAATAGTTCTTATGAGACACTGACTATCATAGTAGGCATCACCCCATTATATGTCCATACTTCCACTATGACGGGGAAGTGGCTAATATTCTGTACCAATGGCATTCCTAATGTTTTCACACTTTATGGCAAGCACAAAATCACAAATTCCATGAGCCTGGCTGAACCAACACATGCAGAAACATACACACATACATGTACTGCTATACATTCATGTATGTGCAAACACACACACACACATAAAACCCCCAACATTGATCCCATGTGTTTGAAGAGCTGCCTTACAGTAAACAACTATTTAAGTTGGTTACACTGATTAAAAGACATCTTGTAATGAATCCCAGGCAATGAATCATAACATTATGTAATTGCTAGAGCAAATCATATAAAAAGAAAAAATTAATGCCAAATATATCACTGTAATACAGTCCAACTTCAGAATGTCTTTCATAACTTACAGTGTGGGGGCATTTTATTTTTGAGAAGACGGTGGTGAAAATAAAGGTAATAATTGGATTGAAGCTCATAGGTTAGAAAGTTTGTTATATCAAAAGTGACCAAAGAATAATTATTACTGGTTGAAGTAACTATTTTTTAAAGATTTTAGTAGCTATCCCTGGGTGGTTAGTGAGTGCTGTGATCAGAAGTATTATCATTAAATTAATTGCAGGGATGAATATGACTTTTATACTCACTTGCATAGTCATGCCTGGGCCTGGCCAACACTCTACCACGGCCACCATCTTCCTTTTATTGACATTTTGTGTTGAATGAAAATCCCCTATTTCCTCATTTATTGTGTTGAAAGATATTGGACAGGGACTGATGATTGTAGACCATCATAAAGAGATTTTTAAGGTTTTTTAAAAATTGGTCTCTAGAGACAATAAAACAGAGATCCATCTTCAACTGACATGGAAAGAGGTGAAAAAAGGAGAGAATAAAATAAGTTGGAGCAGACCACACACCATACCCACCCTCAACCTCAGGACCTAAGAACACTAGATCAAGCAGTAAAGAATAGTGGTTAAAAGATTGGGTTCCAGAGCCAAAATTACCTGCTTTCAAATTATTGATCTGCTGCTTTATTAGACATATAGTTGTGGATAAGTTATTTGATTATCTGTGCCTTGGTGTCATCACTTGTAAAATGGAGTTAATATTAGCAACACTTTCTTGGGGTTGCTGAGTATTAAGGTGAGTTAATATTTGTTAAGTACTTGAAATCATGACTGGCCTGTAGTAATTTAAAGTAATTTAATTTTAGCTTTTAAGTAATCACATGCATTGCATCAGTCGCATTATAGCTAACATTTTTTCAATACTTACTACATGTCAGCTCCCTCCCTGAGGTATCACTGCAGGCTAGCTGGGTTCTTTGCCCAAGACCCTTGTTCCTTTCCAGGTGGACTATTCTACATGATTCTCTCCTTCTAAATTCTGGTACCACTTTTTCCCTTAAAATGGTGTCAGTCCTGTTGTTACTAGTTTCTTTTGGACCTCTCTCATCAGGAATTTTATGGAGTATGAGCCTTTTTCAAATGTTGTGAAGATTCTGGTTACATGCCTGCTGGCACACTGGATGCAGGCACACACACACAAAAAAACCCACCAAAAAACAAACAAAAAAAAATAAAAAAACATACTCTTGAGAGCTAAGCAGGAGCTGGTTGAACCAAAAAAAAAAAGTATCTCTGAATGGGAAGAAATCAGAGAGGGAGACATACCAAGAGAGACTCTGGGTTCTGGGAAACAAACTGAGGGTTACAGGAGGGAGGAGGGTGGGGAGATGGGGTAACCGGGTGATGCATATTAAGGAGGGCACATGATGTAATGAGCACTGGGTGTTATACACATCTAATGAATCATTGAACACTACATCAAAAACAAATGAGGCACTGTATGTTGGCTAATTGAACATAATTAAAAAAAAAAGCCTCTCCATACAGGCCCTAGGTTTCCATCCTGGTTTTTTTTTTTCTTTAACCTCCCTAATCCTTACCTTCTTCAAGCCCCACCAAAAGTGTCATCTTTTCTGTGGTATATGTATACAATGAAATATTATTCAACCATAAAAAGAATGAAATCTTGTCATTTATGACAACATGGATGGCTCTAGAGGGTATTACACTAAGTGAAATAAGTAAAACAGAGAAAGACAAATAACCATATGATTTAATTTATATGTAGGATCTAAAAAAACAAAACAAATTGACAAACAGGCTAATAAATACAGAGACCAAACTGGTGGTTGCTAGAGGGTAAGGATATGAGGTAAAGGGTAAATAGGTGAAGTGTATTAAAACTTGGAGTTATAAAATAAAGAAGTCACAGGATGGAAAGTACATTACAGGGAATATAGCCAATAATATTGTAATAACTTTGTATGGTGACATGATAGCTATACTTATTGTGGTGAGCATTGTATAATGTGTAAAATTGTCAAATTACTATGTTGTGCACCTAAAATTAATATAACATTGTATGTCAACTATACTTCAATTTTTAAAAAATGCAACCTGGGCAAACATCAGATAGAAGATCCTATTTTATGCTTAATTAGGATATATAAATGGTGGCTGAAATTGCTCAGAAATATTTAAATTCATTACTTTCTATTTTGCAGAGTGTGTACATTGCAAATGAATTTGCAAATGTTAATTAAACATAAGCAAGATGTAGGAGGGAGTTAAGATGGCGGAGGAGTAGGGGACCCCTTTTTCAGCCAGTCCCCTGAGTCGAGCTGGATAGGTAACAGACCAGCCTAAATAACCACGGAATCAGCCTGAGACGCAGGAAGATACATCTGGATCTCTACAAATGAACATCTCCAGCGCTGAGTATTGAGGTACGAAGCGGGGAGCCATGAAACTGTGCACAGATATCGGAAGATAAACGGAAGGGGGAGGGAGCCGCCGCCTTTGGGCGCCAGGAAGCAGCAGCCACCTGCATGGGGGAGCGGGCAGACTCAGAGACCGCAACCGCAAGAGAGCAGACTGAGACCAGTGAGCCGTGAACGCGCGCCACCAGGCATCTCCCGGAACACCAGAATCCCGGTGTGCTCTCGGGATCCAGACTGAGACCGGGAGCTCCCGGAGCATGCACGGGGCAGCTGGCAGCTGGCGGGCCACCTGCACGGGGGAGCGGGCGGAGTCGCGGTCGGCACCTGCGAAACAGCAGACTGAGACCCTGAACCAGGTGCGCGTGCCACCAGGCTTCTCACGAAACTCCGGAATCGAGGTGAGCTCACCGGGCATAGACTGAGACCGGGAGACCTGGGAGCGCGCGGGGCGGACGGTGGCTGGCGGCATAGACACAGGACAGAGAGACGCTCGGCCTGGAAGTGAGGGCAGGGGGCGCACATCCCGGGACGCTGCAGGGTTGAGCAGCACCAACAGAAACAGAGTTAAAGTGGCCAGAACATTAGTAGAGAACGGGCCGCAATCCTTCTGTTCCGTGACAGAGGCTGAAATTTGGCCGCTGCTGCTCTGACTCTCAGAAGAGGCACAGCAAACCGCCAGGGAAAGCCGCCAGAGAACAAAAGCCTGGAAATACCGGCTCAGAGAGTGCCCATCCCCATCCTCCCTCGCAGGGGACACGGAGACTCTAACCAAACAGGGTTGCCTGAGTATCGGGGCGGCAGGCCCCTCCCCCAGAACACAGAAGGCAGGCTGAAAAATCAAGAAGCCCACAACCCGGGCGCCTGGGTGGCGCAGTCTTTGAGCGCCTGCCTTCGGCTTAGGGCGTGATCCCGGCGTTCCGGAAAGGAGTCCCTCATCGGGCTCCTCCGCTGGGAGCCTGCTTCTTCCTCTCCCACTCCCCTGCTTCTGTTCCCTCTCTCGCTGGTTGGCTGCCACATAAATAAATAAATAAAATCTTTAAAGAAGAAGCCCACATCCCTAAGATCCCTATAAAACAAGGGGCACGGCCTGGGACCCAGTCAATAATTTGGGCTCTGGAAACCCCGCATCCTCTCTTCATCAGAATGACAAGAAGGAGAAGCCCCCCCCAGCAAAGAAAAGACAGTGATTCTGTGGCCTCTGCCACAGAAATAATGGATATGGATGTAACCAAATTATCAGAAATGGAATTCAGAGTAACGATGGTCAAAATGATGAGTAGAATTGAAAAAACTATTAACGAAAAGGTTACTGAGACTATAGAATCCCTAAGGACAGAAATGAGAGCGAATCTGACAGAAATTAAAAATTCTATGAGCCAAATGCAGGCAAAACTAGAGGCTCTGACGGCCAGGGTCGCAGAAGCAGAGGAACGGGTTAGTGAATTGGAGGATGGGTTAATAGAGGAAAAAATGAAAATAGAAGATGGTCTTAAAAAAATCCACGCCCACGAATGTAGGTTACGGGAGATTACTGACTCAATGAAACGATCCAATGTTAGAATCATCGGCATCCCCGAGGGGGTGGAGAAAAACAGAGGTCTAGAAGAGATATTTGAACAAATTGTCGCTGAAAACTTCCCTAATCTAGCAAGGGAAACAAACATTCGTGTCCAAGAGGCAGAGAGGACCCCTCCCAAGCTCAACCACGACAAACCTACGCCACGTCACGTCATAGTGCAATTCGCAAATATTAGATGCAAGGATACAGTATTGAAAGCGGCCAGGGCAAAGAAATTTCTCACGTACCAAGGCAAAAGCATCAGAATTACGTCAGACCTGTCTACACAGACCTGGAATGAGAGAAAGGGTTGGGGGAGCATATTTAAAGCTCTTTCAGAGAAAAACATGCAGCCAAGGATCCTTTATCCAGCAAGGCTGTCATTCAGAATTGATGGAGAAATAAAGACATTTCAGAATCGCCAGTCACTAACCAATTTTGTAACCACGAAACCAGCCCTACAGGAGATATTACGGGGGGTTCTATAAAAGTAAAAAGGCCCCAAGAGTGATACAGAACAGAAAGTCACAGCCAATACAAACAAAGACTTTACTGGCAACATGGCAACATTAAAATCATATCTCTCAGTAATCAGTCTTAATGTAAATGGTTTGAACCATCCCATAAAACGCCACAGGGTTGCAGATTGGATAAAAAGAAATGACCCATCCATTTGCTGTCTACAAGAGACTCATTTCGAACCCAAAGATGCATTCAGACTGAGAGTAAGGGGATGGAGTACCATCTTTCACGCAAATGGACCTCAAAAGAAAGCTGGGGTAGCAATTCTCATATCAGATAAATTGGATTTTAAACTACAGACTATAGTTAGAGATGCAGAAGGGCACTATATTATTCTTAAGGGAAGTATTCAACAAGTGGATATGACAATTATAAATATATATGCCCCCAACAGGGGAGCAGCAAGATACACAAGCCAACTCTTAACCAGAATAAAGAGACATATAAATAAAAATACATTAATAGTAGGGGACCTCAACACTCCACTCTCAGAAATAGACAGAACACCCTGGCAAAAACTAAGCAAAGAATCAAAGGCTTTGAATGCCATACTCGACGAGTTGGACCTCATAGATATATATAGAACACTACACCCCAGAACCAAAGAATACTCATTCTATTCTAATGCCCATGGAACATTCTCAAGAATAGACCATGTTCTGGGACACAAAACAGGTCTCAACCGATACCAAAAGATTGAAATTATCCCCTGCATATTCTCAGACCACAACGCTCTGAAATTGGAACTCAACCACAAGGAAAAATTTGGAAGAAACTCAAACACTTGGAGACTAAGAACCATCCTGCTCAGGAATGACTCGATAAACCAGGAAATCAAAAATCAAATTAAACAATTTATGGAGACCAATGAGAATGAAAATACAACAGTCCAAAACCTATGGGATACTGCAAAGGCAGTCCTAAGGGGGAAATACATAGCCATCCAAGCCTCACTCAAAAGAATAGAAAAATCTAAAATGCAGTTTTTATATTCTCACCTCAAGAAGCTGGAACAGCAACAGAGGGACAGGCCTAATCCACGCACGAGGAAGCAGTTGACCAAAATTAGAGCTGAAATCAATCAAGCAGAAACCAGAAGTACAGTAGAGCAGATCAACAGGACTAGAAGCTGGTTCTTTGAGAGAATCAATAAAATTGACAGACCACTGGCAAGACTTATCCAAAAGAAAAGAGAAAGGACCCAGATTATTAAAATTATGAATGAAAAAGGAGAGGTCACGACGAACACCATTGAAATTGGAAGGATTATTAGAAATTTTTATCAACAGCTATATGCCAATAAACTAAGCAATCTGGAAGAGATGGAATCCTTCCTGGAAACCTATAAACTACCAAGATTGAAACCGGAAGAAATTGATTCCTTAAACAGGCCAATTAATTATGAAGAAATTGAGTCAGTGATAAACAACCTTCCAAATAACAAAACTCCAGGCCCGGACGGTTTTCCTGGGGAATTCTACCAAACATTCAAAGAAGAAATAATACCTATTCTCCTAAAGCTATTTCAAAAAATAGAAACAGAAGGAAAGCTACCAAACTCATTCTATGAGGCCAATATTACCTTGATCCCCAAACCAGGCAAAGACCCCCTCAAAAAGGAGAATTACAGACCGATTTCCCTAATGAATATGGACGCCAAAATCCTCAACAAGATACTTGCTAATAGAATCCAACAGTACATTAAAAGGATTATCCATCACGATCAAGTGGGATTCATACCTGGGATGCAAGCGTGGTTCAATATTCGCAAATCAATCAGCGTGATACATCATATCAACAAGAAAAGACTCAGGAACCATATGATCCTCTCAATCGATGCCGAAAAAGCATTTGACAAAATACAGCATCCTTTCCTGATTAAAACCCTTCAGAGTGTAGGAATAGAAGGTACATTTCTCAATCTCATAAAAGCCATCTATGAAAAGCCTACTGCAAATATTATTCTCAATGGGGAAAAGCTGGAAGCCTTTCCCTTAAGATCAGGAACTCGACAAGGATGCCCACTCTCGCCACTATTATTCAACATAGTACTAGAAGTCCTTGCAACAGCAATCAGACGACAAAAAGGGATCAAAGGTATTCAAATTGGCAAAGAAGAAGTCAAAATGTCTCTCTTTGCAGATGACATGATACTCTATATGGAAAACCCAAAAGAAGCCACTCCCAAACTATTAGAAGTTATAGAGCAATTCAGTAACGTGGCGGGATACAAAATCAATGCTCAGAAATCAGTTGCATTTCTATACACGAATAACGAGACCGAAGAAAGAGAAATTAGGGAATCCATCCCATTTACAATAGCACCAAAAACCATACGTTACCTTGGAATTAACTTAACCAGAGACGTAAAGGACCTATATTCTAGAAACTATAAATCACTCTTGAAAGACATTGAGGAAGACATAAAAAGATGGAAAGATATTCCATGCTCATGGATTGGAAGAATTAACATAGTTAAAATGTCCATGCTACCCAGAGCAATCTACACTTTCAATGCTATCCCGATCAAAATACCGAGGACATTTTTCAAAGAACTGGAACAAATAGTCCTTAAATTTGTATGGAAACAGAAAAGGCCCCGAATCTCCAAGGAACTGTTGAAAAGGAAAAACAAAGCTGGGGGCATCACAATGCCGGATTTCGAGCTGTACTACAAAGCTGTGATCACAAAGACAGCATGGTACTGGCACAAAAACAGACACATAGACCAATGGAACAGAATAGAGAGCCCAGAAATGGACCCTCGGCTCTTTGGGCAACTAATATTTGATAAAGCAGGAAAAAACATCCGGTGGGAAAAAGACAGTCTCTTCAATAAATGGTGCTGGGAAAATTGGACAGCTACATGCAAAAGAATGAAACTTGACCACTCTCTCACACCATACACAAAAATAAACTCCAAATGGATGAAAGACCTCGATGTGAGACAGGAATCCATCAAAATTCTAGAGGAGAACATAGGCAGCAACCTCTACGACATCGGCCAAAGCAACCTTTTTCATGACACATCCCCAAAGGCAAGAGAAACAAAAGATAAAATGAATTTATGGGACTTCATCAAGATTAAAAGTTTCTGCACAGCCAAGGAAACAGTCAGAAAAACTAAGAGGCAGCCCACGGAATGGGAGAATATATTTGCAAATGACACTACAGATAAAGGACTGGTATCCAAGATCTACAAAGAACTTCTCAAACTCAATACACGAGAAACAAATAAACAAATCAAAAAATGGGCAGAAGATATGAACAGACACTTTTCCAATGAAGACATACAAATGGCTAACAGACACATGAAAAAATGTTCAAAATCATTAGCCATCAAGGAAATTCAAATCAAAACCACACTGAGATACCACCTTACGCCAGTTAGAATGGCAAAAATAGACAAGGCAAGAAACAACAATTGTTGGAGAGGATGTGGAGAAAGGGGATCCCTCCTGCATTGTTGGTGGGAATGCAAGTTGGTACAGCCACTCTGGAAAACAGTGTGGAGGTCCCTTAAAAAGTTAAAAATTGAGCTACCCTATGATCCAGCCATTGCACTACTGGGTGTTTACCCCAAAGATACAGACGTAGTGAAGAGAAGGGCCATATGCACCCCAATGTTCATAGCAGCAATGTCCACAATAGCTAAATCGTGGAAGGAGCCGAGATACCCTTCAACAGATGACTGGATTAAGAAGTTGTGGTCCATATATACAATGGAATATTACTCAGCTATCAGAAAGAACGAGTTCTCAACATTTGCTACAACATGGATGGCACTGGAGGAGATAATGCTAAGTGAAATAAGTCAAGCAGAGAAAGACAACTCTCATACGATTTCTCTCATCTATGGAACATAAGAACTAGACTGATCAGTAGGGGATGAAAGGGATAAAGAAAGGGGGGGTAATCAGAAGGGGGAATGAAACATGAGAGACTATGGACTATGAGAAACAAACTGAGGGCTACAGAGGGGAGGGGGGTGGGGGAATGGGATAGGCCGGTGTTGGGTAGTAAGGAGGGCACATATTGCATGGTGCACTGGGTGTTATACGCAACTAATGAATCATCGAGCCTTACATCGAAAACCGGGGATGTACTGTATGGTGACTAACATAATATAATAAAAAATCATTATAAAAAATATAAACATAAGCATGATGTAAAAAAGTCTCATCTTCTCTCATTAGTCTCCTTATATGAAATGCTTGATGACTGACATTTGCATAGTAACTCATTAATTCAACATTTAGTGAATGTCCCTTTTGTGTCAGATACTACAGATACTGGCAGCTCAGACATGAATAAAGCATGAATTAGTTTCTGGGTATTCAATCACTTCCCCACCTTCATGTTTTTCCCTTGTCTCTCCCTGACCAGAGCCTCAGACAAAGTAAAAGCTTGGGACTAAAGGTGGTGAAAAATATACTAATGGAGAATCTTAATGTTTCTAAAGAACACCAAGATATATGGTGTTAGAAGAAGTAAAGGAGCTAATTCAACCACTTACTCTTTTATTAAGCTGTCAGTGACTGGGTCACAACCATCTGTGGTGGAGAGAAATCCACATTTTCTTTTATTTCTTACCCAATGTTTTTGAGGACTAAGTTCCAGAAGTCAGAAAGAGTGGAAGGGATTCAAGGGAAGGGAAACAATAAAGCATCCATGTACTTGATAAAGTACTCAAATTAATACTAGGACAGAAGGAGACCAACTTTTCTTTCCTATCTCCTGATATCTCTGTACGAGATCTTAGGTAGTTTGGGCTTTGATAGTCACACTAAAGGTCAGAGAAAGGTTTTATTGAAAGGTATCTACACAGAGAACTCTAATTAAAAAAAAAAAAACACTAAAACCAAAACTAAAAAAAACAAAACAAACAACAACAACAATAACAAAAATCACTAAGTGCAGCCTGGGGGTAAAAAGGGATTGTATTTTATTTATGGAAGTCCACAGGTTCTTTGCATCCATCTAAATAAGATTGCTCTGTGACTTAAGATTTGGCCTATTGCTCAAAGCTTTGTTCATACATGCATCACACCTTTTAGAATTTTATCCTTTTGGTTTAAGAATTGTATTGTGTCATACAGAGAACCCAGCTTCTGACTATAGACATACTAGGTTCTACTCCCTACTCAGCCACACAAAAGTTGTGATTCTGTCCCATTAAACCATTCTAAGATTTCTTTATCTGTAAAATGGAGCTAATAACAGCCTGTGCAGAATTACCTGAGGAGTACATCTGTTATGCGTATGGAAAGCTTAGCACAAAACCTGGTACATAGAAGACACTCAGATTGGAGCATTTCTGGCTCTCTTCCCTTAACCTAAATCCATATCTGAGTTCTGAGTGCAAATGTATGACTAGAAATTGACTTAGAAATGTGGGAAGTGTCCAGTTCCTGGATACTAAAAGCACAGAAGATCTTTTAGAATTCTGCCAAGGGGCCACCCTGGGTCTGGACCATAATTCCTTCATGCCACAACCCCGAAATCTTAACACAATTGAATTTTGTCTACTTTGTTTTTCCTTTCTCCACAGCACTTTACTTTTGTTACCAGATCATCACTTGTTCCCATTTTCAGTTGTTGAGGTAAGTTGGGTGGGAAGTAGGGTGTCTAAATTCCTTTCTGTGAATAGAAATGGATGGTTTTTCTGCCTACTGAAACCAATCATAGGAAAATATACCCAAGAAGAGCTTTGTTCTGGGATCTGTTCTATATGACTACAAGGATTAGATTTCTAGAAAATCAAAAGCTGTCTACCCATTGCCCTCAATCAATCAATCAATCAATCATTCAATCAATACAGGCAGCTTCAAAGAACCTGCGGATATCAGGCCAGAGTAGGTGAGCTTCCTCTGGGCAGATGATGTCCTAGGTATATCCTGAGAGCCCAATAGGCTCTTTCTCCAGAGATACACAGTGCAGCTTCCTGAGGTATGATTTTAAGAAGTATACTTAATGTTAATAAGCACTTGCTATAAGGCAGGCAGTGTATTAATTTTCTTATATGCTTCATTTTGTATAAACTCTCAACAACCCTATGAGATTGGCATTACTTGTCCCATTTTACAGATGAAGAAACTAAGGTACATATAGCTTACACAATTTGCTCAGTGTCACAGGTAATGGAGAAACTGTTAATTTGATGCCCGATCTGCCCAATTCTAAACCCCATACTCTTAGCCATTATGCTATATTGCCACCAGTATATTCTCTCCAAGCTAGCGAAGTGTAGTAGGTACCATTTTCCTTGAATTTGCACATATCCCTGGAAGGCATATGACATAAGTTTTATCAGTTACTGATATCTCCTTAAATACTTTCTTCATTCTTTCCTTCATTAAACATTTACTGAGCACCTACCTGCCACCAGGAATTGTATATAGATTTTGGGGGTAAAAAATAAAAATAAGATGAAGAACCAGCTCTCTAAGAGTTCAGTTTACTGGGGTGTTGCCAATGGACAGGTTTGATTTGTTGGGGGCAAGCAGGATTATACTGATAAAAATGACTTCCATTTTCTTCATCTTTGTATTCAAGCTCCTAATCAGTCACAGCATAGGTAAACAAACAAATAAGGGTGTCCAAGTCAAGAGTCACTGCCCTCCTGGTTGTATAAAGGAGAAGTCTTGGTGCCAGATGCCAAGGCAAAAATTCTAAAAGCTTAGGCTCCTGACAAGTGCCAAAAAAGCAGCTTCCCCCATAAGTCATGAGAAAAATAGCCATTTTTTCCCCTTGAAGCAGCTTGTACCTTGTATAGTGACAAAACAGAAAATGAAATGTGAAACAAACACATCCTGTTCATCAAACATTTCTAAGACCAACATGGAGTTAAAGGTACCACTGTTAACTAAGCAGTATGGTCAATGATGAATTAACTGTCTAACTTCTTTTTTTAATAATATTTTTTATTATATTATGTTAGTCTAATTTCTTATATTGGTAAAGTGGTTGGCCATATACAGTGTAGTAGGAGATGTTATCACAATGTCAACCTGCAATTTTGTCTGCCTAAAGATATGGTCACTGCCTTACCCTCGTTTCAATCCCCAGCACTGTCATGTACAGTGCTTAAAATTCATACTCTTTTGATTTAGGGTAGTTGTTATTAAAAAAAAAAACTATGGCCAACCAGATCTTGATAATATATAAACAACTGAAAAAAAACTTACCTGGAGGTATGAAGCATTGCCCAAGGACATTTTGATGGACTAAGGGAGAGAGTTAACATTGAATATATTAAAATCAGACTTAGGTATGACATGCCAGTGAGCTGGGTGAGAGTTTGGCCTAACTGGCCTCACACATCCCACTTAGCCCAAATACTACAACATTTTGCTTGGGACTCTCCCAACCTGTTTTATCATCATCATTTTAACACCACCTTCTACCTACAAAGCATTGGAGCATATACAACTCCCTTTTACATGGGGTCTTATTGGATGCTCCCAATGACCTTATGAGAATCATATGTCCAATAAACATTTATATAGGGAAAAAGTTTTCCGTGATAAGAAAGCATCCCAGGGTCATGTGAATGATAGACTGGAATCTACCATTGAAGCTTGTGAATACTATTAACTTTGTGGAGTGACACACACATGTCAGGATACTTCTTTGCTACTGACAAAATGATTTATCAAAGAAGAATATATATATTCAGCTGTGTATCAGCCCATTCTGATACATACTATATATCTTATATTTGTTATATATCTATATATGTGATGAATATTATGTATATATATTCTGTTGCAAAGATGAACATGACTATGAAGGCATCAGTGGAACATGAGATAAGTAAATACAACTTTCTCATCTGAGTTATAAAATATATGCTTTCTGACAACAAAAAGGGATAAAAGGTATCCAAATCGGCAAAGAAGAAGTCAAACTGTCTTTCGTCACAGATGACATGATACTCTATATGGAAAACCCAAAAGAATCCACCCCCAAACTACTAGAGTTATAGAGCAATTCAGTAATGTGGCAGGATAAAAAATCAATGCTCAGAAATCAGTTGCATTTCTATACACGAACAATGAGACTGAAGAAAGAGAAATTAGGGAATCCATTCCATTTACAATAGCACCAAAAATCATACGTTGTCTCGGAATTAACTTAACCAGAGAGGTAAAGGATCTATATTCTAGAAACTACAAATCACTCTTGAAAGACATTGAAGAAGATAGAAAAAGATGGAAAAATATTCCATGCTCATGGATCGGAAGAATTAACATAGTTAAAATGTCCATGCTACCCAGAGCAATCTACACTTTCAATGCTATCCCGATCAAAATACCAATGACATTTTTCAAAGAACTGGAACAAACAGCCCTTAAATTGTGTGGAACCAGAAAAGGCCACGAATTGCCAAGGAATTGTTGACAAGGAAAACAAAGCTGGGGGCATCACAATGCCGGATTTCAAGCTGTACTACAAAGCTGTGATCACAAAGACAGCATGGTACTGGCACAAAAACAGACACATAGACCAATGGAACAGAATAGAGAACCGAGAAATGGACCCTCAGCTCTTTGGGCAACTAATCTTTGATAAAGCAGGAAAACACATCCAGTGGAAAAAAGACAGTCTCCTCAATAAATGGTGCTGGGAAAATTGGACAGCTACATGCAAAAGAATGAAACTTGACCACTCTCTCACACCATACACAAAGATAAACTCTAAATGGATGAAAGACCTCGATGTGAGACAGGAATCCATCAAATCCTAGAGGAGAGCATAGGCAGCAACGTCTACGACATCAGCCACAGCAACCTTTTTCATGACACATCTCCAAAGGCAAGAGAAACAAAAGATAAAATGAACTTGTGGGACTTCATCAAGATAAAAAGCTTCTGCACAGCCAAGGAAACAGTCAAGAAAACTAAGAGGCAGCCCACGGAATGGGAGAAGATATTTGCGAATGACACTACAGATAAAAGACTGGTATCCAAGATCTACAAAGAACTTCTCAAATTCAATACACAAGAAACAAATAAACAAATCATAAAATGGGCAGAAGATATGAACAGACACTTTTCCAATGAAGACATACAAATGGTTAACAGACACATGAAAAAATGTTCAAAATCATTAGCCATCAAGGAAATTCAAATCAAAACCACACTGAGATACCACCTTATGCCAGTTAGAATGGCAAAAATTGACAAGGCAAGAAACAACAACTGTTGGAGAGTATGTGGAGAAAGGGGATCCCTCCTACATTGTTGGTGGGAATGCAAGTTGGTACAGGCACTCTGAAAAACAGTTTGCAGGTCCCTTAAAAAGTTAAAAATTGAGCTACCCTATGACCCAGCCATTGCACTACTGGGTATTTACCCCAAAGATACAGACGTAGTGAAGAGAAGGGCCATATACACCCCATGTTCATAGCAGCATTGTCCACAATAGCTAAACCGTGGAAGGAACCGAGATGCCCTTCAACAGATGACTGGATTAAGAAGATGTGGTCCATATATACAATGGAATATTACTCGGCTATCAAAAAGAATGATTTCTCAACATTTGCTGCAACGTGGACAGCATTGGAGGAGATAATGCTAAGTGAAATAAGTCAAGCAGAGAAAGACAATTATCATATGGTTTCACTCATTTATGGAACGTAAGAAGTAGGAAGATCGGTAGGAGAAGAAAGGGATAAAGAAAGGGGGGTAATCAGAAGGGGGATGAAGCATGAGAGATGATGGACTCTGGGAAACAAACTGAAGGCTTCAGAGGGGTAGGGGTGGGGGAATGGGATATGCTGGTGATGGGTAGTAAGGAGGGCACGTATTGCATGGTGCACTGGGTGTTATACGCAAGTAATGAATCGTGGAACTTTATATGAAAAACCGGGGATGTACTGTATGGTGACTAACATAATAAAAAATATTATTAAAAATATATGCTTTCTTTCCCAAAATGAAAGCAAAATTGTTTTATTTGTGGAAACAGAAGCACAATTATTTAAATTTAGATTTCTGCTTAACAAGTCCATTTAGATTCTGGGCAAGTCAATGGACACAAGTCATTTATGAACAATATAATTGGTCAAAATCTATTTGCTGAACGAGAATTCAATCAACTTGGCTCTTATTATCCCTGAAAACAAAATAATCTGGCCATATGCATTTGTCTTCTTTCCATCCTTTTGAAAAACTGAAAATCATTCCCTTATGAATAAAGATGCTGAGTAATATTATCTAACATTCTACAGTATTGCATAGTTTACTAAGAACATTGATATGCATTATCTTATGTAATCATGGTGACCTCCCTTTGAAGTAGTTACTGTTCCATTTTATAGTTGAGGAAACTGGAAATAAGTGATTTAGTAACTAGTTCAATTTCTTATAGCTAACAAGTAGAAGGACAACACTTAAATTTATGTCTTCTGGCTATAATTCCAAAGCTTTAGTCATGACACTTTATTCTTGCTATGGAAACCATTTACTTCTATCCAATTGGTAACAATTATATTTCAAACTCTGGCAATAATCCATGAAAACATTTTGCCATGTAACATTTTCCTAAGTAGCAAATCAACAAAACCCTGCCTTCTGGAAAATATAAAGCAGCTATACTTGTTTTCCTATATAAGTGGATATTGGAATGATTTGGAGGACCAAGTCAAGGAAGAAATAGTGAGCAGTCTGTTTGGCTAATGTGGTTGCTAAGTCAATAGGAACCTTTCATGTTTATGCTTTTGAAAATCAAATGCTTTTAAAAAAAATTTCACTTGAGTCAAATAATATAAAAGTATTGGTCTCCTATTTCTGTAATATCACATGTGGAGTGTCTCCAGGGATACATTTTTTTTTTATGGAGGGAGACAACATGGTCCTTA
The DNA here is from genome assembly GCF_017311325.1 of Ursus maritimus. Classification (NCBI taxonomy): domain Eukaryota; kingdom Metazoa; phylum Chordata; class Mammalia; order Carnivora; family Ursidae; genus Ursus; species Ursus maritimus. The sequence continues at coordinate 61,244,796 of NW_024423319.1, forward strand.
CCAGGCAGTTAATGGAAGGTTAACCATTTTTATTGTTTCTCAGTGTGTCCAGGCTTTGTGAGACACATGTGGAATGTTCTTGCAGTGGCCAACATCAGAAGGGGTGGCGAATATGGAGAGATGTGGCCTAAAGGTGAGGTATTTTCTCTAGAGAAACACAAAGAAGGCATAGTCAAAGCTATATTTGAATGAGTTGATGGGATTAGGAGCAGAAAAGTGTTTTGGCTAGACAAGTGAAAAATAAAGATATTTTCAAACAAGTTGCAGGCACCACTGCCTCTCTAAAAACAGCTCAGTCTTTTCACATGATGTTTTCCTTTATAGTGTATTTATTTTAATGAAGTATGTATTTTTCAGAAGTATTTCCTATGGAGTATAATCGGAGTTGCTCTTTTTAGCAATGCATGGGGTACATTTTTACCTATCACTGTCAGAAGTGAGTCTGTGGGCACTTTTTTGGTATTTATTCTGTCTCTTCTTAGTAAATGCTAGGCTGTATGGTTAGCATTATTTGGCTATCTCAAAACAGGCCATTTTCTCTTAAAATAAAAGAACAATCTAAAATAGAGCTTTTCTGTTCCTAATGTGGGCATCTTTTTGCTTGTTTTCTCTGATTTTCCCAAGGGTGCTGAGAAATAATGTCCTCTTATCATTGCTGCTGTGACTCTGTCATGGGCAGGTTTTAGACCCAAGAGCTCAGTCATTTTTTTTTATTCAGTCTCCATTCTCTGGGCTCCTGAAGTGTATATTCTAGTTGATTGAGGATAGTGCTTCTATACTAAGCTTCACTCCCCAGACTGTCATAGTTTTTTAAGGCCCTACCTCTTCCTTTTCTTTATATCTGGAGCACAGCCTCTCTCCCAGCCTTTTGTGTATTTAGAATTTATAGACTAAGTAATAGCCAGAGGAGGGTGTGGAAATGCATGTTCACTCCCATCAGCCCCAGGCTTCTTTCCTCTTTCATCATTGGTCATCATTTATAGGAAGGCCTACTGGGACAAAGGTAGCCACCAGTGCTCAGGGTTTGTCAGCAGGACCAGGTGAGAGGGGTCTTCTCCCACAATAGGAAATCAGATTTGTGTATATTCACTTGTTCCCAAATCTGAGGCCAAAGTGTATGATTTTCTGTTTCAAATCCAGTTTGCAAAGATGAGGGTAGGTCCATTCCAAACTCCTGCAAAGAGGAGGGGTGAGAAGTGCACCTGTGCAGAGCACTTCCATTGTCCCAGGGTGGGAGAAGCACACACAGCCATATCTTCATTTGCTAGGTGGAACTCAGAAAGTGTTGAGCATGGCTTGAGGTTAATTCCAGCTTCTCCAAAATCCAGGTTCTTTTTGATTACATGCTTTCATACTTTCATCCTCATGGTTCTCTGATATAACAGATCATCTCTTCCTTTGGGGGCATTACCATTTAAGTTCTGGAAATTTGTGCTTCAGAAGGTGCCTCCTCTCTGCTCTTCCACTAACTTTGTCATCATTGACTAAAAAGCAGTTTCTCTCTGCTGAACAGTGAGAGACAGCAAGAGGCCCAAAGAAGACCCGTGTTCTTCCTAAGACTGCTAAGCTGAGTTTCTTGCTTAGAGTACTTGGTGGCTTCCCACTGCCTTCAGGCAGAGGTGGTCTGTGCATCAAAGCCTGAAATGAGCCCTCCAGATGAACTGGTGATAAACTCTGAAAATCAAATGCTTTGAAGGAACACTAAAGTTAAACAGGTGCTAAATTCTGCCAAAGGCTAATGTATCTGAACCTAGTATTTGTTTGAGAAGTCTTTTTCTTATAAAAGAAAAAATACTTTTTATATTTTTTAAGAGAGGTAGAGAGTGAGTATGAATGTGGGTTGGGGGAGGGGCAGAAGGAGAGGGAGAGAGAGATTCTTAAGCAGGTTCCCCACCCAGTGTGGAGCCTGATGTGGGGCTCAATCTCATTACCCTAAGATTGTGACCTGAGCCAAAATAAAGAGTTGGATGCTTAACCCACTGAGCCACCCAGGTGCCCCAAGAAAATAATTTTTTACAGAGTCATCAAATCACTTTAGTACCCAGATAGTAAGAGAAATGTCATGTTTTTGCAGGTAATCTACAGGACAAGACACTGTGTTATAGGCTTATGGGGATCACTTTCCTGGAAAATTTCCAGTGGCATTTAACAGAAAACTATCCCAGGAAACCTTGGGCCAATCTATTCACCACTCTTTACCTCAGTTTTTCCATCTGTACAATGAATGATGGGTTTCACTAAATAATATTTAAAGGGTTCTTCCAGCCCCGATGTCTTATGGTTCTTTGAAATTCAAACAATTGGATTACTAAAGAATTACTTCTTTGGGTATAAAAAGTGTCTGGCATTTATGCCCATCCTAATACAATCTGAAAATTCAGAATAGGGAGAGAATCATATCTTTCTTTGGTCTAGACAGGGGTGCTGTTAACCTCACATCAGTTCTGGCCCTGCAGTTTAATGGGGAGCACCTGGACCATACATCAAGACAGGTAGTCTATCCCCGACTCTTAATAACTTTAAGCAAGGCACATTAGGCTTTGTTCTTTGATGTTACTGAGAAAAAAAATTAATCAACATAGGGCTATTATAAAAAGGAATGAATGAATGACTAGGAAGAGGCTGAAACTTCCCAATTGTAAAGGTGTTTTAAAAATAGTAGGTTCTTATTACAGCTAGACTTAGCTATATGTAAAATGTATTTAATAGTCAATAGCTCCACATTATTCTGGGGAAATAAGGCTTTTATTGACTGGGTGAGGTTTTTGATATTTTTGTAAAATGTGATGAGCTTCAAAACAGAAGCAGTATGGATCAATATCAAAGGATGCAAGTGAAAGTAAGATCAGATCCTTTTCTATGTAGTAATGTTAAGGACACTGTTTTGTTCCTGAATAATCTCCTCAATCTCAAAATCATTCCTAATACAATGCTAAATACCTGCCCTTTCTCTTAAGAGATTTAACATTTACTTTAGTTAATATCATAATTTATACCATTTTAAATAGGTTTTATAAATAATTTGTACTTTTAAGAGGTTAGAGCCCATTTTTTTTTATTTTTAGCTAACATTTTCTCAATTTCTCTTTTGTAATCTGTACCTAACTTTCTGGTCATTTGTGCTGTATTTGTTGTCAATAGTATTTATTGCCAATAATTTGACAACTATTTGTTGATTAGACATACGCATTAAAGTAAATGTATCTTTTTAAAAACATTTTCTACATTGAATAACGCTAAAAATGACAAAGTAATTTTTGCAAGTTCATTAGATATTTTCCCTTTAAGTATTTTTTTAAAGAAAGAAAAAAAAATACCCTGATTCAAAGCAGATGGAGCTGTCAAGGATCACTCACACAGGTAAGCTGAATTGAGCTGATTAGTTGTTAAGTGCTTACAGCTGTTAGTTTAGACTTTGAGGAAATTGTAGAAGATCAGGTCCTCCCCTTACCGGATAAGATTTGAAACAATCATTGTGAAGAAAAATAGAATTGTTATAAGAATTAGGTTTCTTGGATTTGCAAAGTAAAATAAAGAACAAATGAAAAGCAAAAACACAAAGTGCCAAAGACTTCTCAAATTAACAAATACAGCAGGAGATTTTGAGCAGCTTCTTGTCTTAAAAGTGAGTTTGTAGGAAGAAGTAATTCAAACACCTTAAAGCAGACTTAATGAAATGTAAAGTTCTCTGTGAAATAGCTAACATTTTACACTCAAATGTCGGTGAAAGTCTTAAATATAAAATATTTAATTGAAAGCTGAAATATTGCATATTCTATACAGATACATTGAAGCCTCTAAATGTCAAAGACAACCAGAATTTTATATGTGGCAGATAGCTGAACAAACATCCTCAATTTAATATTAGTTCTTTAAAGGCTCTGGGTGAGTAAGTTGAAAACTTAAAAAGGAAAAAAAAACTTTTTTAACCTTAGAATTTTTTGATCATACAGTTTTATTTGACTAAAAGCAAAAACAAGCCTAGCAAAGTGAGATCTGTAGTTGCTAATTTCTGGAAACTGATCATTTATTATCAAACCCATCCTGCATAAAACTGCCAGATAAGATTTTATTATTGCTGTGTTCTCTTGCCCAAACATTTCCAATGGCTCCCCATCAGGAGCTAGATTAAAGCTCTAAGTCTTCATCTCAAGGACAAGACCCTCAAAAATCCAATCTAACCCACCTAATACTATATATGGTGCGAACAGGGATTTGTCAGCCACCATAGCTTAAGCATCTAAATTGTAAAACTAAAATTACTGACACTCTATGGGGAAAGGCAAATACTACACATATGAACAGACTACTTCTAAACCTAAGAAATTAGAATTATAGAAAATAAATAACAAATAAGGTTAATGAACTTTAGTCCTTGGGCTCTTGTGGAGCACTGGTAACCCTGACCCATAGGCTTCGATTCTAACTAGGTGGAGTCCTAACCTCAAAGGAAACAGAAACACATCACCTTTCTTATCAAACTCATCCCTTCTTTAGTCTACTCATTGATATACTCTACTGTGCTTTTCTGCATTTGCTCCTCAAGTCCTAGAATATCTACCAAGGGATACTACAGTACAGTGGTTAGAACACAGACTGTTTTGTTCTGACACTAGCTGTGTTATCTTAAGCAAGTTACTAAAACTCTCTGTGCTTCCTAGTGTATTTATGAATATTAAATGAACCTGGTATAAAATATTCTGGAGAAGGTAGCTGGCAGGGATTAGCTGCTATGTAAGCGTTTGTTATTATTATTTTTTCTTCCTTTTTCCTTCAAGGCCTGGTTTAGCTCCCATCATCTCCAGGAAGTCATATAATATCCTTGTGCACTTTTGAACTCCAATATCACTTACAATCATCATGACTCCTTTAGTGTTTCATCTTATGCCACCATGGGAAATAGCCCACACATTAAAAACATTATTTTAAACTGTTTTTAATGTGTTCAAGTCTTGCCTCTCCAAATAGACTATAAATTCTTTGAGAACAAGAACCATGCTTTATATTTTTTTATTCCTCTGAACATATCATTATATAGAATATGCTCAAGGTATATTTGTCAAATGAATGAATTAATAACTGATCATGACAGATGGAAGATTTCACAGGTTTCAGCATAGAATAGAACATTTTGACCACAGGAAAGAAGTGAGTATTTCTCTTTCTTTGAAGTGTAGCTGCCAGTAAATTCAGAATTTACCAGTAAATTCTGGGTAGTTATAAATTTTCTCTGACAAGGAAGTGAGCTTATATTCTGCTTATAGGTAATCTGCCTGTTTTGGAGCAGATTTATTCCATTTTAACCAAGGTAAATTATTCTTAATAGGAAAGTAGCTATTAAATTTTCATAGCTTCACCAAGGTTGTAAGACAGTTTGACACATTTCATTGAATGAAAAATACAGGCAAAATAGCAAAGATAAAATTTCTGGGAAATTTCTAGAATATTTCATGAATATATGTAACCTCAATACAGCTAGGGACCCACAAAACAGGTCTTTATTTAATATTACACATTAAACTATTCACAAGAAATACCCAAAATTATAGTGTGTATAGGTACAGTACTTACCAACCACTTCACATCATAGAATATGTGAGCAATGATAATATTTATAGGACATGCTAAAATAAGCAGAGTTCTTAATCCAGGAGTAACTGGCACTAGGACTTTGGTAACTTCAAACCTAGAACTCTGGCTACTTCAGGTCCTAGCTTACCACTCTGAGCAGTAAGAGAACACAAGTCTCAGCACAGTTATAACCTATCTGCAACACACATATATCAGTTGAAGAACTCTGCTCCTTTTCCAATACAAAGTGCTTTGGAAACAAAACAAAACAAAACAAAACAAAACAAAACAAAACAAAACAAAACAGTGCTTCAGTCTGTATCTATGCGATAGAGTCTGTGCCTGACACAGATAAAAATGATACCACTGAATTCTCACAGATAGTGCTGTGAGAGGTGGAGCATGCCTTACACCACCTGACCCATACTGGCCCCAAGCCAACCAGTAAGCTGAGTGAGCTGAGCTGCATGGGGACCCTGTCATACAGAGCCCTCACCTCAGTAATTCAACAGCTTAGCCTAGGACCCAAGGCAATGGTAACTCCTCATTATGAGCAAATGGCAGATACCTCTGGCCTCTCAAGTCTGATCCTATTCTGGCTTGTTGAATGCAGATAGGGTGGTACAAGAATAGTAGCCTCTAGCCACCGAGTCTCACAGACTCAAGGAACTATGATGAACATTGTGCCCCAAATACATAAGGTGCCATCCTCTCTTGGTAACCATAGACATAGGTCTTGACAGGTGGAAGGTGAAAAGAATCTCTGAACAACACAAGTGAAGAAAATAGTAACCATGAGCCATCTGGCCACCAGTTTTCATTCTATGACACCTTGATATTGTGTGAGAGAGAAATGGTACAATAATGTACCACAGTTGACCAACAGAAAGTGCATACTACACTTTGGAAAATTTTACTCGTTATTTATAGATTTGTACTTGTAACATGAACAAAATATTTTCTCACCTTTTGGGGTGGTATGATGAAATTGAGTTAGAAATCACAGGTTTTGTAAAATAGCTTTTGTAAAAAAACTATAGAAATGTCTTCTGGAAATGACTTTCAGAAATGTTTTTCTTAGACCATTACAGAAGTGACATGAATCCCTGTCCAATCCATGACTCAAAGAAGAAATTTCAAAGCAAAAGGAAATATGCAGAACTAAATGGGAATAAAAATTCAATATATTAAAAATGTGGTTCGCAGCTAAAAGTAGTTTACACTACAAAGTAAATTTATAACACTAAGTGCTTACATTAAGAATGAGAAAAGGTCTTAAATAAATAATGTGAATACCAACACTAACAAACTAGAAAGAAGAGCAAAATAAATAAAGTGTGCACAAGGAAAAATAATGAGACTGATAAGAATTTTAAAAAATCAGAGAAAAACAACAAAACTAATGGTTGGTTCTTTGAAAAGACCCATAATGGGCAAACTTCCAGCAAGGTTGACAAAGATAAAAAGAAAAAAATAACAAATCACCAATATTAGAAATAAAAATGAGGCTATCATTACAGATCCTGCCACCATTAAAATGGTAGCAATGGAATATTACAACCAATTTTATGCTCATAAATTCAAAAATTTATAATAAATGGACCAGTACCTCCAAAATCACAAAATATGAAAACAACTGAGTTGAAATAGGTAGCTGAAACAACCGTATGCCTATAATGGAAATTGGATTTGTAATTTAAAAGATGATATTGAGAAGGACTTTTGTAATGGCAGAGTAAAGACCTCCAAAAATCTAATCCTTCATAAAAGCAAAAAAAAAAAAAA
>NW_024423319.1:61252161-61284378 GCF_017311325.1 Ursus maritimus
AAAAAAAAAAAAAATTTAAAAAGTTCAAAATCAACTTTTTTTAGAAATCTAGAAAATTAGATGCTCTGTCTATTGCTGAGAGTGGAGTGTTGAGGTCCCCTACTATTCAAGTAATATTATCAATGTGTTTCTTTATTTTGGTTAACATTTGGCTTATGTAGTTGGCTGCTCCCATGTTGTGGGCATAGATATTTACAATTGTTAGATCTTCTTGTTGGATAGACACTTTAAGAGTGATATAGTGTACCTCTGTATCTCTTACTATAGTCTCTAGCTTAAAATCTAATTTGTCTGTTATGAGAATTGCTACCCCAGCTTTCTTTTGAAGTCTGTTGGCATGACAAATGGTTCTCTATCCCTTCACTTTCAGTCTGGATGTATCTTTAGGTTCGAAATGAGTCTCTTATACACAGCATATGGATGGGTCTTCTCTTTGTATCCAATCTGCAACCCTGTGCCATTTCATGGGACCATTTAGGCTGTTCATGTTGAGAGTGATTATTGAAATATATGATTTTATTGCCATCATGTTGCCTGTGAAGTCCTTGTTTCTATGGATTGTCTCTGTAAATTTCTGGTCTATGTTACTCTTGGAGTCTTTCTTCTTTTACAGAACCCCCCCCCTTAATATTTCTTGCAGGGCTGGCTTGATGGTCACATATTCTTTCTTTTTCTGCTGGTCTTAGAAACTCCTTTTCTCTCCATCTATTCTGAATGACAGCCTTGCTGTATACAGTATCCTTGGCTGCATGTTCTTCTCAATTAGTACCCTGAATATGTCTTGCCAGCCCTTTCTGGCTGTCCAGGTCTCTGTGGATAAGTCTGATGATAAGGAGAAGTAACAACAACTAACAGAACCCACAGCAAATCTTGGGGTGAGAGAGGGACTCTGATCATCAGAGTTGCTACATTATATTATTTAAAATGTGTAATTATTAACAAAAAAATGTGACACATGAAAAGAAATAGGAAACTATGGCTCATACACAAGTAAGAAATAATCAATAGTACTTGTCCCTGAAGTGCCCACATGTGATATTTACTAAATGAAGACTTTAAATCAGCTATTGCAATTATAAAAAAGAACATAAGGTACTTACGGACTTGAAAAATATAGTTGCTAAAATGAGCAAATTACTACAGAAGCTCAAGTGGAGTTTGGAAGTGGCAAAAGAAAGAATCAGCAAACTGAAGACAGCTTAAATGAGATTTTGTGGTCTGAGAAGCATAAAGAAAAAGCAATGAAGAATAAATGAACAGACCCTCAGGGACCAATGGGACACTATCAAGTGTTTATCAAGATGAAAATAAAAGTCTCCAAAGGAGAAGAGAGAAAGGGACAAAAATAATATTTGAAAAATTAAAGGCCAAAAACTTCTCAAATTAGAAACTAACAATCTATACACCTAAGAAGCTCAGTGAACTCCAAGTAGGATCAACAGAAAGACATCCACACCTGGACACATAATAGCTAAACTTTTGAAAGACAAATACAAAGCAGCAAAAGAAGAAACTCATCACATTACAAGGCATCCTCAACATTAAGGAACTTGTCACCAGAAACTATAAAATAAAAGGCTGTAGGAGGATACATTCAAAGTGTGGAAAGAAAAATATTATTAACCAATGATTTTATATTCAGCAAAATTATCCTTCACAAATGAAAGAGAAAGTTAATCTTTCCCAGATAAATAAAAACAGACAAATTGTCACTAATAGATATCCTCTATAAGAAATGCTAAAGGGTGTCTTTCAATCTTAAATGAAAGGACAACAGACAATAATTCTAATGCACACAAAAAATAGAGAGCTGGGGTAGAGTTAACTACATATATAAATATATAATATATATAAATGTATTTCTGTTTATGACCTTTTTTCTTACCTGATTTAGAAGACACTTCTATAGAGATACCTGGGTGGCTTAGTTGGCTAATGTCTGACTCTTGATCTCTCAGCCCAGGTCTTGATCTCAGGGTCATGAATTCAAGTCCCGTGTTGGGTTCCACACTGGGTGTGGAGTCCACTTAAAAAAAGACACTTCTATAAAGTAATAATTATAAAGCTATGTGGATCAGCTTTAATACATACAGATATAAATTGTATGGCAATAGCACAGAAGACATTGAAAGGAACATAGCTATACTATTGCTATTACATTAGTATTAATTCAAATTAAATGGGTATAAAATGTTAAATTTAATACTCAGGGTAATCCCTGATAAAAATAAAATTAAACATATAGTAAAAGAAACAACAGGGGAATGAAAATGGGACACTAGAAAATATCTATTTAACACAAAATAAGGCATTAATGGAATAATATGGAACAAAAAAGAAGTCAGACATAAAAAAACAAAAAGCAAAATGACAGTAAAAGTCAATGAAGACATACAAATGGCTAACAGACACATAAAAAAATGTTCAAAATCATTAGCCATCAAGGAAATTCAAATCAAAACCACACTGAGATACCACCTTACGCCAGTTAGAATGGCAAAAATTGACAAGGCAGGAAACAACAATTGTTGGAGAGGACGTGGAGAAAGGGGATCCCTCCTACATTGTTGGTGGGAATGCAAGTTGGTACAGCCACTCTGGAAAACAGTGTGGAGGTCCCTTCAAAAGTTAAAAATTGAGCTACCCTATGACCCAGCCATTGCACTACTGGCTATTTACCCCAAAAATACAGATGTAGTGAAGAGAAGGGCCATATACACCCCAATGTTCATAGCAGCATTGTCCACAATAGCTAAATTGTGGAAGGAGCCGAGATGCCCTTCAGCAGATGACTGGATTAAGAAGATGTGGTCCATATATACAATGGAATATTACTCAGCTATCAAAAAGAACGATTTCTCAACATTTGCTGCAACATGGACGGCACTGGAGGAGATAATGCTAAGTGAAATAAGTCAAGCAGAGAAAGACAACTATCATATGATTTCTCTCATCTATGGAACATAAGAACTAGAAAGATCGATAGGAGAAGAAAAGGATAAAGAAAGGGGACATCAACAGAAGGGGGAATGAAGCATGAGAGAGTATGGACTCTGAGAAAGAAACTGAGGGCTTCAGAGGGGAGGGGAGTGGGGGAATGGGATAGGCTGGTGATGGGTAGTAAGGAGGGCACGTATTGCATGGTGCACTAGGTGTTATACACAACGAATGAATCATGGAACTTTACATCAAAAACCAGGGATGTACTGTATGGTGACTAACATAATATAATTTAAAAAATATTATTTAAAAAAAAGTCAATGAACCAAAGATGCTTTTGGAAAAGAGCAACAAAATTGTCAAGCCTTTAACTAGGTTGACCAAGAAAAAAGAGAGAAGGAATACATTTTTAAAATCTGAAATAAAAGCAGAGATAATCACTACTAACATTACAAAAATAACAAGCATCATGAAAGAATATTATAAACAGTTTTATTCTGACACATTAGATAATCTAGATGAAACAGATAAATCCCTAAAAAGAGCAAACTACCAAAACTCAATGAAGAGGAGTAGAAAATCTGAATGGGACTATAACAAATAAATAGATTACAGTCATAATTAAAAAATGACCTGCAAAGAGAAGTCCAGGTCCAATTGGCTTCACTGGTGATACCCATCAAATATTTAAAGAATAACACCATTCCTCATAAACTCTTCCAAAAGATAGAAGGGAACATTTTCAACTCATTTAATGAAGCCATTATTATTCTCATACCAGAACCAAAAATATCACAAGGAAAGAAAACCGGACTATATTCCTTATGAATATAGAACCAATAAAAACAAACTCCCATTAAAATTCTAGCAAACCAAATCCATCAACCTTGAAAAGGATTATGCACCATAAACAAATGGGATTTATCTCACGAATGTAATGCAAAATTGAATTAATACATGAAAACAAATCAATGTAACACATCATATTGATAGGATAAACGACAAAAAAACACATGATCATATTAGTAGTCACAGAAAAAGCATTTGACAAACCCAACAACTTTGCATAATAAAAACACTTAACAAACTAGGTATAGAACAGATCTTCATCAATCAAAATTAGATGATTTAAGAAAAGTGCACAGCTTACATCATACTGGTGAAATAACAAATATTTACCTTTAAGATCAAGAATAAGATAAAAATGCTCTCTCCAATCTTACTCAACATTGTATTTAAATTCTAGCCAAATTATTAAGCATGAAAAAAGTCATCTAGATTGTAAAGAAAGAAGCTAAATTATTTGGGAATAATTAAATATATGGTAGGTAATTCTGTGTTTGTCAATTGGAAAACCTAATACTGTTAAGATGGCACTACTCCCCAAACTGACTTCTCCAAACAGATTGAGCATAATCTCCAACAAATCCCAACTGACTTTATTTTTTTGCAAATTAAAATCACAATGAGTTACTAGTACAAGTTTATTGGAATAACAACAGTGGCAGCAACAACAAAAACAACAAAAGTAACAACAAATTCTGGCCAGGTAGAGGGTAAACTGGATGACTAATACACTGCTGCTGGAAATTTTAAATGTACCTCTACAGTACAGTTTAGCAGGTTCCTAAAATCTAAACACACAACTACCATACAATGCAGCAATTGCACCCTTCAGCATTTAGTCAGAGAAATGAAAACTTAACCTTCACACAAAAACCTCTACATTAGTGACCATAGAAGCTTTATTTATCATAGCCCCAAAACTGGTAGCTATTCATATGCCTATCCACTGGTCAACAATTAAACAAACTGGTACATCCATACCACAAAATACAATTCAATGGAAATATACTCCCTTCTCACTAATATTTTGATATATATCCAATAATGACTTATTTTAGAAGCATTGTGCTTATTGTACACTACTGTTATAGTTCTAATTTTTAAGTCAGCATTAAGGGAATGCAATATTTTAATCCCAACATCTTTATCCAGAGGCCCTTTGTCATTTTTGTCTTTTAAGATAAACTGGCCCTGTGAAAACAGGATTACATTTTATCCTGTTAATCTGGTTTAGTACATTCCCTTTTTTTTCCATATTATTTATTTGAGAGAGAGAGACAGACAGAGAGAGTGCGTGCAAGATAGCACAGCAGGGGGAGCAGCACAGGGAAAAGAAGAAGCAGGCTCCTTATTGAGCAGGGAGCCTGATGTGGGGCTGGATGTGGAGCTTGATACCAGGACCCCTGTATCAGGACCTGAGCCTAAGGCAGATGCTTAACCAACTGAGCCGCCCAGACGTTTCCAGTTTAGTATATTCTTGGTTATCAAACTACTCATAGTTTTGGGACCTTGAACCGATAAATATCCATGTTGTATCAAAAAGCATCAAAGACCTCAAACACTTTTAAAAAATGTATATTCAGTGTGTGTAGACACATACAATGACTAGAATTCAAACTATACACTGTGATTATGGATCTTTTGTGTCATTTGCCTTTTGTGTTTTTTTTTTAAGTTTTGATAATGTAATTATGAACTTTTAAAAGTTGGAAAACAAATGTTATTAAAAAATAGTATTATCCCCCTTAGTCAGAGTCCAGAAGGAGAGACATGCATATGAACAACTCAACTAAAATATAGCATAATATGTGTGTGTGAAGTTTCATTCTTTTGTGAATAGCAGCTGGGGTCTTCACCCCTTCTACCCACTGGAATGCTCTGTATCCTGACTAGCGAGGGGCTCAAGGCAAGTGCCCTGATTCAGCACACCTAAGGGACTTTTGAATTTGACTATGAAAATTCAGGGTAAAAATTGGATTAGTTTATCTTGATCCCCTATGTGTGGTGCTAGGGCCCATAGAGCCTTTTTGAAATGTGACACCCCATCTCACCCTCACTTCATGAATGTTACAACTATAGAAAAGAATCATGGTGACAGGTTTCAAAGCAATAGTATCTTTGCCAGATAGGTCTTTCTTCTGCTTGGCATCATGGTTTGAAGAACATCCAACCTGAGTTTTACCAAACAGCTCTTAATGTAGCTAAGTATTTGGCCTGTGCATGAATTCCCTTTAAGCCAAATACAGTATCTATGGAAGTTCAGTAGTGAGTAACTTTGTTACTTCAGCTTGGGTCTTACTAAGAAATTATGCTTCCTTTAAATTTTTATTTGTTGGTATTTCTATGAGACAATTTTTTCTGAAACTTAAAAAATTCAGTAAAATTTTAAAAAGTATGATTAGTCATTAGAGTAATTGGTAAGAGATCACAAAATATTCACAACACAAAAGAAATATAAAAAATCAATTTCAGGCAATATTTAAAGGAAGGTAAAATGCTAAAACATCAACACTCCCCCCCAAAAAAGTGACCATAAAAATGGAATATAGACTGAATTTTCAAACAAAAAATATTTAATTTGAAGACATTGATTTTTGTGCAGTATGAAAGCATGATTTTATTCCCTTCTTATTCTAGTAAAAATTTGAATTATTTGTACCATTTTCTATAGCTGAAATACTACATTAAACTTTAATTATCATGTACAAAGTGTGCGATCCAAATCCAAAATCAAAATTCTGTCATGTTTAATGACAACAAATATACAATTTAATAAGAGTTTGATGATACAACTTGTACTGATTTCAAGCTTTTCTATTATATTTAATTTTAATTTTTTAACTCTCTCAGGTACTTAAAAATAAATCTAGTATACATGTATACATTTCAACAAAATAGAAATCTCCTATAACTACGTTCTGTACATCTGCTCAGTATAATGTGTGTTTACATACTGATGTGAAGTACAAATTTGTAATCATGAACATTTGAAACTTTGACAGGAAATGATACTAGTCTTTTTTCTCTCAATATTTTATCGAAACAGCATGTCAAAAGTTGGTCAGCACTACACATGTAAATAGTTTTAAAACTGAATATGTTTCCAATGTTCTATATATCTATTTATACTGTTTTATGTTGTAATCTAAACCATGTTTATTTGCACAGTTTTAATACAAATTATCATTTAATTGCAAACCAAACCTAAGAAGGTTAAATGTATACGAAGGCATTTATATCAAAGCAACTGCCACCAATGCCTAAACTATGCATTTGGTTTGTTTTAAACTGATCCAGTAAACATGGTAAATTCCAGTGAAATCAACTGGCAAACTGTTGCTGTATATCAGAATATTATTGTTATTTTGGCTAATTGAAGATTTTTCAGCACAAAGGCAACGTATCTCTAAATTACAGTAAAAACATTTTACTTCCACCATGTCAATTCCATTAACAAAATACAGTACATGCAATTAGATATTTCTCAGCATATTTAAATCTGCCTTTCCACATAAGTATATATAATTAATAGTATAAGTATGTGATGAGTAGGTGTTCTTTCTGGTATCTCTTTTTGAGAAGAGAAAGAAGAAAAAGAAACAGTATAAATTATTTAAAACAAAATTAAACTAAAACTCCATTGATTTTATAAATTACAATGTGACATCTGTAATTTATTAAATTGCATATCCAGATAAGGAAAAGCTCTCTTATTGATATTTAATAAGGAGATAACCACTATATATAACCCTATTGTATTTAACCCTACTGTATACTTGGGACATATAACTCTATTGTCTGAAAGCATCTAAAGTTGTCATTGGCATGTTTGTAGATTTTTGTAAAACATATTTTAAGCATTTATACAAAAAGTTTATTTCAACGATGTCTGATTTAGCATTACACTAATAACACTTAAAAGGTATATGTTGTCTGCCTTATGTATACCATGATTTTTCCCAAGATTAATGATTAGGAAATTGAAAGGGAAATTTTCCATAATGTCCAATACACATGCTTATTTTTATTCATCATTGACACCTTGTCAAGTTGTCAACACATAGGATTCTGATCATTCAAAGAGTGATTCACTGACTATAACTTGCTAATTCTGTTTGTGCATTTCTTTTTTTTTAATCGCAATTGTGCATTTCTTTTCATGACATAGATACGCTTCAATCTCATAAAAGAAAATATAAAGTCATGTCCATTTCCAGACAACATGTAGAACCCATGCCTAATAGCAGTGAAATATCATAAATATTTACCTTCATAGCTTGGGGGAAAATAACTCTCCATTTTTGTAATACAGTGAATAGGAACAATGATATTAATGTTTGAAGACTCTAATATTATATAATCTAAAGTTATATATTGGACTTCAAGATGTAATGTCCAGAGGGCTTATCTCCTCTATTTGATTAAAAGAAATAATAGTTTTGATGTTCTACGCTATGTTATCTAAAGTTATATATTGGTCTGTGAAATATAATTAATAGAGAATTTATCCACTTAGACATGTGTTCTGCAACTAGGCTCAAACTTGAAATAAAGTCCTTAAAAAAAAAAGAAATAAAATCCTTGATTTCAGATTGACTGACTATGCCACAAAATAGAACCTTACTGACAAGGGAATCTGACTACAGGTCTAGGTTTGACCAAGAGTTATGCAAAGATATAGCAACATTTACTTATTTATTGAACCAATGTACAGATTTTAACAAGTTGATGAAAAGTTTATTTTTTCTATATCTACTTGGGGTAAGTCATATTGCCAGGTCAGGTTACGAGTCAGATTTTATACATCTAGTCAGCTATATTAAGTTGCTTTCTTCTAAAAGGGGGAAGGGTATGATAAAACCAAATGGAAATAGCAGTTTTAGTTATTAGACTTGGATATCTATTAAGTATCATTTGGCTACTTTCATTTGCTAACTATTTCTCACCTTGTCTAACCAAGAGTGGCTTTTGATTTTTGTAGGTTTTCAAAGCAAGACTAATATTTAGTTGATTGAGTTGAAATTAATAAAATTCCATAGTATTTTGGTTTTTATTCCATAACCATAGCCTCAATTTACCAAGTTACTCAAGTTTCACACTATCTTATTAAGGAGTAAGAATTTATTCAGTATAAAATAGTAAGGACACCACACATTAATTATGCATCAATTAAAGTTGTTAACAGCTTCCTGCAGATAAGTAAGTTGTTCATAAAGTAGGGGACTGCTTACTGAACTCCTTGAGGTCTCTTCCAAGGTTAATTTTCAAAGAAGCCTTTCCCTTGGTTACTTATTCAATTAAAAGTATGAAATGACAATTTATAAACATTATACAAAAACAGCTTAAAATAGATATTTAGATTCTAACATTTAAACTTTTACCCTTTTATATTAATCATCTTTACCAATATAGTTCTGTATTATCAATTTTAAATGGCTAATATATAACAAACTTATCTGAAATACAAATCATGGGCTACATATGCTTGAATGAATACAGACTTAGTGCCTTCCCTTAAATAATTATTAAAAAGTAACCCAGAGATTTTCTGAAATTTTCAGTTAAATACTTTGTCATTAATTACCAAGTATCTGCCATATATACCATCAGACTAAGTTTCATTATACTATACTATGGCAATTTCTGCTTTAAAAAATTGTAATTTGTTTTAACAGTAACCTGTTTTGGAGTATACAGAAATAAAGTGTACTTGCTACTTTAATCCCTAATTTGATAAACCCAGGTTTAGTACAGATAAACCCTGGGTAGTAGAGATTTCCTGCCTCAAAGAACTTTTTTTAAAAATTTATATTTACTAGTTTATTTCTTTTTTTTAATAATTTTTTATTATATTATGTTAGTCACCATACAGTACATCCCTAGATTTTGATGTAAAGTTCCATGATTCATTACTTGCATATAACACCCAGTGTAACATGCAATACGTGCCCTCCTTAATACCCATCACGAGCCTATCCCATTCCCCCACCCCCTCCCCTCTGAAGCCCTAAGTTTGTTTCCCAGAGTCCATAGTCTCTCATGGTTCATTCCCCCTTCTGTTTCCACCACCTTTCTTCTTCCCTTTCTTTTCCTACTGATCTTCCTACTTCTTATGCTCCATAAATGAGGGAAACCATATGATAATTGTCTTTCTCTGCTTGACTTATTTCACTAAGCATTATCTCCTCCAGTCCTGTCCATGTTGCAGCGAATGTTGAGAAATCGTTCTTTTTGATAGCTGAGTAATATTCCATTGTATATATGGACCACAGCTTCTTAATCCAGTCATCTGTTGAAGGGCATCTCGCTCCTTCCATGATTTAGCTATTGTGGACAATGCTGCTATGAACATTGGGGTGTATATGGTCCTTCTCTTCACTACATCTGTATCTTTGGGCTAAATACCCAGTAGTTCAATTGCTGGATCATAGGGTAGTTCAATTTTTAACTTTTTCAGAGACCTCCACACTGTTTTCCAAAGTGGCTGTACCAACTTGCATTCCCACCAACACTTTTATAATAGGTATCTAATTAGTATGGTCTACAAATAATATTTCATCTTGACTAGAATATTCAGTTTAAAAATAACCATGTGCTATTCTATCCCTATTCCCCAAAGTGAAGGAGAATATAATTTTAATGCATATATAGGAAGGCACATTTATAAGGTACACTTAAGAGGGAGTAACCATTTTAAGAAAAACTAAATAATAATATGCTCTTCCTAATGTGTGTTTGAAAAGTTAGAAAAAGCTGTTTAGGAATTTGGTTAGTTTGAGAAAAGTCAAGCCATGCCATTGTGATGTGAAGCAACTTGGCTTAATAAATTGTAGAGCTAGTGGCATAAACATTTCAATTTGATTTATTTTAAAGGTATACAAGTTATATGTAGGTTATACTTAACAATTTTTTTCAGAAAATTTGGGACCAGGTGAAAGGAAACATTTCAACTTCATAAAATAAAATCTCATTTATGCTACCTTTTGTCTAGTCCAATTTACCAGGACTGACTCACAGGAGTGAAATTACACTGTACCAATGTAATGATATTTTCATATTTATGGACTCAAATATATTATCTCCCTTCAAATAATAATGTATTAGTCTTTTAGGAGAACTACAACAATTTGTTTTTGTAAACTGTACAAAACAGTTAAAGGAATAAGTAGGTAAGTTTCACCTGGGAATGATCCAAAAAATAAAAGGAAATGAAAGATCAAATTTACTTAGAATATTTTGTTTTTCATTTAATCTTTGTGTTCCTTCAGGATTAAATGAACTTTAGGCTACAACAATTAATATTTGAAAATCTGTGTCCTTATTTATACCTTAGAACTGAGATTAATAGCTTCTTCAACAGTAAAGTATAAAAGTATAAGGCAAATAAACAATGATTTTTTCTACAATTACTAGAGAATTACAATGAATATAATATTCATAGGCAAAACTGAAATTGTTTCACTGCTTTCACAGCAATTAAATCCAGCTTCTTTTGGTCATTGTCAATAAGTAAGAGGCAGCTGACATGGTAAACTGACTTCACTATAATTAAAGGCTTCACCTGGACTCACTTTTCACCCATAGTCTATCTCATCAAATAATATTTATTGACTATCTTATTTTGAGGCCCAAGACCACTGTAATCAGAGATTGTTACAGGTCATATTTGACCTATAGCAACTTCTTATGAACATCTGATAAGGCACTTTAAATGCATAACAAAGAAATACCTCTGATAACAAAGCTTTTAAAACCCAACAGCTTTCTCTGGCTACAAATAAAGAAAATACATGCTTATGTGTAATTGTTTTAGGAATGTGATTATTCCATTAAAGACAATGATTAATTGTTGGGTACCAATGAGCATGAGTGCATTTGCCTTCTCTAAAAGAAACTTGGCTGTTGTCATTCATTTTGACTTTGAGATGGTTGGCAGCATTTACCAGTCTAGATGGCACTGAGAAGTTGTACCTATAAAAACCATAGGAAGGATGGAAAGAACAACCAATTGCTTCCCGGGCAATGGGGTTTGGTGATAAAATACTTCCAGGTGCCTGTAGTCCATACAACATTTGATTGGAAGAATTAGGTGCCTGTAGACACTGCTCACTTAAGTCTTCAAATGAACTGTTTTTTGAATTGTCAATCCCCAGAGAAGATAACATAGAAACTTCCATCATTAGTGGGGCTAAACACTGAGAACTGTTGCTGCTTGCCAGTCTTTCAGGAGAAGGCAAGACAAGAGGCTGCTTTCGCCAAAAATTAGTTGGGCAAATCTTGTAGCAAAGGGGCAGGTTGATATTGTGCAGATACACCTCTGGACAGGGCATTCCAAGGGAGCTTGCAGGTAAGTGAATCGTAGGTAGAGAGCAGGGTGGAAAAAGCAAGGAGTTCAAAGGAGAGGGAATCCCTCCCCTAGAGGTCACTGGAGATGAGCCACTGCTTTCACCTGTGAATGATAACCCAGTCAATGAACAATGAATTTGATGTTCCTAATGAATGAGTACTAATGACCATAAGCATTCTGCTTCGTTCTTTTCTGCAAGTTCACAGTTCTTTTAACTTCTTTGGGAAAGAATATGTTCATTCCTCTGACCAAAGTTGAAAACGATACCTTTACTACTACCACTGTTACTTATAGCACTACCGTTATGTATCATGTATTAAGCACTCACCATGCCCAACAGCTGTGCTAGGCACTTGGACATTTATCCAATGAATTAGAAAAGATGCCCAAATAAAAAGTACCAGAGCCAATTATATCTTACAAATTAAAAAAAAAAAGTTTTTAAACTTTAAAAAATTTACAAAAATGAGTATTTGATTAAATTGAACAAATTGGTTGGGATTCTATAGAAAGCTTCAGTCTGATAAAAATATTGGAGCACATGAAAAAATCTTTATAAACTAAAATAACGAAGTGCATTTGTTAAAGGCAATTTTTAGTTTACAAATATCAAAATAAAAATGAAAAGTTCATAGTAATGTTGTCAGGTGATCTTTTATGTTTGCCTAGCATCTACTAAAGTTAAGGATAATTATAAGGTTCAGGAAAATCTCGACTTTTCACCTTATTTTCGTGTATGAATTTTAAAAATTTTGTTATTGACTAAACTTGATCAAGTTTTTTTGTGGGTTTCTTTTTCTTTTCTTTCCTTTTTTCTTTCCTTTCTTTTTTTTTTTTTTTTGGTGTTGCTGTTGTTTTTCTTAACTATTTTGTGTTGGCATAGCCTAATTCTTTATTAACAAGGTGGCAAACATCTTTTATAATTAAACATTTTAAAGTTATTTACAAAAATAGTACCCCTTTTTTTTGCAATTTGAGAGCAATCTGGACATTTAAATAATTAAGAAAACTGTGTATTTTAAATTATCAATTAATGATCATCTTTAGTTTTTTTGTTTTGTTTTGTTTCAGTGCACTTCATGTTGACTTGGATGTTTTAAAAGCATGCTGCCTAGATGCTATTATTTAAAGTGTTCATATTTTTCTATGCAACTTTGTAAACCAAATTAATACAATCAATCCAGTGAAATATTTTACCAAATGATTAGACTTGATCTGTTTTCAATGTTATGGTATCATGTAAAATTCAACCTAACTATAATGATGATTTTCTCCACTATTATA
The DNA here is from genome assembly GCF_017311325.1 of Ursus maritimus. Classification (NCBI taxonomy): domain Eukaryota; kingdom Metazoa; phylum Chordata; class Mammalia; order Carnivora; family Ursidae; genus Ursus; species Ursus maritimus. Next base: position 61,265,579 of record NW_024423319.1, read on the forward strand.
AACTTGCATTAATGTTCAAAGACAAGCAACTTTAATGGAGTAAAGACAAAAGTGGTAAAATAATTCTATGTTGTTTGCAAATACTCTTTTATTCATTATTAAACACCAGAGACATGAAGGTATACATTCTTCCACAAGAAAGCTTGCATTGACTAATTATTATTAATATTTTAATCATATAATGCATTACATGAGAACAAATATCTTGCAAACATTTTTAATGCTGTGGCAATTAAACTAATTGTGATAACTTAGTGTTGTTTTCAACATTTATTTTCCCTACTTGCAGTAAAAGGAAAATTAGAACTAAATGATCGTAAAATTCAATGGATGTCATTTTAACATGTGCTGAAAGTTTATGAGAAGCATATTTATTTCAATATCTAATATATTTGCAAATAATGCCACAAATGTACCACAGGCAGATTGTAAAGAATGTGAGATAGTGAGATGCTGAATAATCCAGGCGAGATCTCGAGATCCCAGGATATATGGTAACTTAAGAAGACTGAAGTCAATAAATCCACCATTACCATGGCTTTCTTCTTTTCCTCCATGCCAGTTCCCCCCTCTTTTTGCCTTTTACTTCCTCATCAAGATAAATATAAACCCACTTTCTTGTAAACCCACATTTTCTGGCATGAACTTCTCCCCTTGTGTAGTTTTTGCTACAGAGGTTCTGACTGTTGTTACTTCATTAACATTTAAAAGAAAACATTAATAAAACTTTTCTTACCTTGTGTGTCTGCACCAAAAGTTTTAAAATCCAGAGTGAGAGAAGGCCTCCATGGGTAGATCTCTAAAAGCCCATCCAATACACCCCTGAAAAATAGATTAACTTTCAGCAAGTCCAGAATTCAATTCCTGAAAATGATTTACGTTAACTTTTAAGTTATTTTATTATAGTTTTTAGGGGTCAATATCTGAAGTATTTTTTCTTTTGTACCTAGACTGCTGAATAAAATTCACAGTAATTATTCCCCAAATAAAGACCCCAGGGATCTAGAATAAGCAATATCTTAAAAGTGGATTGGGAGGGAAAAGGAGGAGGCAAGATTTTAGAGACAAAAAACTACATTCTTTCCCTACTATCTACTAGTTACAAAACTTAGGGCCTCAGGGTCTCTGAGCCACAGTTTCCTTATCTATAATACTTGTGAAAAAGCCTATATTAATATTAGATATGATTGCTATGTTGCTTACCTGTTTCTTCCAGGATCTCTAAATCCTTTTGCAAAAGGATTCCTGTCTATTTTCAGTTTGGTAATCTATGGATTCAAAAAAAGCGAGAGATAAAGTCAGTGCCCTCAGTAATAACACTGTCACCTTTGCTTTTAATGGTTACAACCACAAAACACTTCAATGTGTAATGTGGCACACTCAGTTAATATAAGCATATTGCTAAGTTGAATTTGGAATGGTTACCTCCTTTTTTTCCCTTGGCATTTTTTTCTGCTCTCCTTTCTAATACAAGATCCACACAACTCATAATCAAACTTGCCTTGAAGACAATGCAATACGACTATGATATTTTTTCAATTGTGGAAAATTCAATCCATATAGTGCAGCTTGCCTACATCCAGAAAGTCCCTCTGGGGCCAGCCCCACTTTCCTGGGACCAAGTTATCCTTACCTGCTGGTTTTGGTAAGCTGTCACTGTGGTGAACTCAGTTTCTTTAAAGAAGAATGTTTTAACCCCTTCAGTGGGTAAGGACTGAATCCTGGACAGGTCAACCTTGCTGTCTTGTTCCATCACATGCACACGGGGCTTGTATTTATGCATGGACTGCAGAATGATCTGGAGGAGAAATCATCAAATGTTTGCCTAGGAAGTGGTTTCCCCTCTGCAACCCTGGTTTCCTCTCATTGGCACCCTCAACATGCCCACATGCTAAAGTGAGGCTACACCAGAAAGGTTAGGTTAGACACACACAAGGACTCTTCTGTGACATTTTGTTCTGGACAGACATGCTCAGGGCTAAGAGGTTTCCAGATAGGAGCACCACAGCAGCACCAGGCAGCAGTGATTACATTTCCAGATGAGGCCCTTTCCTGTTTCCAAGTGTGGGTGACCATGTGATGTCCCCATATATCACTAACATCTGACTGCCTGCTATAAGTTCCCTGGGCTTATGGTAACTGAAGGGAAGCCACCTGACATACCCCACCTCCTATTCCTGGGGTCCTCCCTCTCTCTTTTTTTTTTTTTTTTGTGCCTGGTACAGGGTCAAGCCAGGCGTGGTAGGGGCGGAATGCATATGGGAATAAGACCCAAGATCCAGGTAACCTGAAAATAACCTCTTTCATAAAGGCGAGTTGTGGAGGAGATTTCTGTCATACCATGCCAGACAGAAAGTGCTCATCTAGGAGAAGGCAATCAGAACCCACAGTGATTGCCCTGGAGGCTGAGATGCAAGAGAACTCCACAAAGTGCATTCCCTTCCACATTCCCAGACCAGGCATTATGGCTTAAACAAATCTCATTTGGTCTTCAAACTCCCTTCACTCACTATTCCCAACCCCCAGCACTCTCAGATGCCAAACAAAGGTCACAGGAGCTACTTTGAACAGTTCCTAAAGACCATCTGGGAGAAGCATCCTACACCTCTCCAGAGTGATATGCAGGCTGACGATGGCTTGGCAACTCCATCCCTTCCTCAGGACAAAGGATTTCAAACACTTACATGACCTTTGTCATCCATCTCATTGTTGGTGAGTTTCAAGCGATCAAAGCTGATGATCTGCCGCATCCAGGTCTCTCCAGAGCAGGGCGAGTCCGGGTGAACATAGAACCTGGGAGTGACGCATGAGTGGTCTGTATTTCCAGCTACCATCCACTGTGAGCTGTGGTACACATACCTAAAAAGGCACAGAGTGTGGCTTTAGGCGCAATGGGCCAAAGCCAGGTGCATGGGAGGAAGGCTGCTGGATCCAGTCCTAATGGCATTGGCCAAGGTTTGCCTGTTAATCCCAAAGGCAATTAGTAGAAGATACAACTGGATTTCCAAAGGGCATTCAGGGACAAAAAGCAAAAAGTATGCAAACATATGTCATTAAAATGCAATGAGGTTCCAAGGTGAGTATAACATCATGGGATTTCAGAGTCTGGTTTGTATTTCCTCATAGAAACAGCAACAGAGATTGATCTAACCCAATTTGCTGCACAGAGACAGTCTAAAAATCCTCGCGCCTCTAGGCAGAAGCATCAGAGTCAGAGAGAAAACAAAAAGGTATGGAGGGTGTCTGTCCAACCCACCTCCACCTCCACCAGTGACCCTCAAAGCCTTTTCACTAAAAAGGCTTCACATCAGAATACCGCCTGAAACTCTAGCCCATGAGACCTCAGGTCTGATTTTCACCCTGTTTCCAATTTCAACCACTCATTTGTGCATTGCATTCCCAAGCCAGCTCAAATGCAAGAAGCAAACAACTTGTTTTATTTACAAGCTACAGCTCCAGTAGGCTCTTGAGCTGAGCTTTCTCTTTGCCCCTCAAATCCAGCACTGGGCATGATGCAGGCTCTCCCTTAGAAAGGCTAGACGTCTACTTCAATGGAACACTCACAGCCCGAGTAAGGGCGGCTCCTGCACAACCCCCATAGCCTCTAAGCCAAAGTGCTGGCATAGCCATGTGCCTGGGATGCTAGCACTGAAAGACCTCTTGGTTTTAGATCAATTCAACTACTATTAGCCAGCTCTAAGTAGAGAGCCTGCTTCAAAAAGAAAGGTTATTTGTAATTTCTAGGACATGGCCGCTGCTTCAAGAGAAAAGCTAAAGAAGGAAGAAATGATAGACCTAAATGCAATCACTGCTAAATTAGCATTAGATGGTAAATCAGGACATCACTTCAGGACCCTGATGCCCAAGTAGCACAGCCCAGAGCCCAGTGCATTCCCAGAAGCACAGTCATTTCTCCCTAAATTCCTTCAAACAACTTCCCTCCTAGCTGCCTGAGTCCATACCCTCTGCAGCTGGCACAGCCAAGGCCAAAGCAGTGGGTAGGCAAAGGGTTTGGAGTACCTTGAATCACCAACTGGCACCTGCTCCAGGAGTGAGAGGAAAGAGAAGCAAGGCTGCTCTTCTCAGTCTGAACCTTCATTTGAGTGTGAATATTCAATTCCCAAAGTCCATAGGAGAGCAATTCCACCCCCCATGGCAGAGCTTTCAATATAGCATTCTCAGGTTCCATAAATCTGAATCCCCATTCCCAGACTTGTCCTGGTGTACCCTCCTTTGGGCCTGCTTACCTATAACGTTTGGAATCTACTGGCACCACATCAATGGCCACATAGTACTGCTTCCTTGGGTCCAGCCCTTTCACTTTGACTCGAACAGAGGGAAACATCCGCCTGTGGGAAAGAAAATAGTCACTGACCTAGTGCTTTTAGAGACATTTGGAGTGGGATGGGGTGGAGGACAAATGAAAAGTGAGGATATTCACAATGCCTTCCCCATTCTAGGATGGATTCAAGGAATGGTATTTGCGACATGAAGAAAGATTGTTGGTTGTATGCTTGATTGAACAGGTCAGGATTGCTGAGTGGAGCAGAATATTCTTACCACAAGATTTTGTCTACCCCACTCCCCACCATCACCATTAGTAAAAAGCTATGTAAGAGAAAGTAGAGAAAAAATTGTGCCTAGCCCCTGAGTTTTCAGTGGTACTTTCTGTGAGGTAGATTGGGGAAAGACTGAAATTAAGAAGATTCATGTAAAAAAAAAAATTACCCAGCTGATGTGATGCTGCACCAAAGCAAAAGGTGAAAGCAGAAAAAGCCCACCTCAAATTGCCCCAGGCTAGCTTGGGATGGTAGGCTGTGGACCTGCTAGATGGGATATCATCCACTGACAACTGTGAGGCTTTAAGGAGGATTTCTTGAAGTCACTGCCTACAGGAAAGAAAAGCTGAGCCACTAACAGTGGGATTTATTGAGAGGCAGTGACTTTCTAATACCTGTGGAGGGGTAAGAACAGATACAGAGTATAAAACTGGAGGCACCACATCTTATGAGCTCCTACTGTGTGCATTCTTTGAACAGCCTGGGCAAAGCCGAACCTGCCAGCCTTGGTAATGATCATCTCAGTCCCAATGTCATGAAATCTCTTCCACAGTTCAGATCCTTGAAGCTCCACTTGGATAGAATCTTTCTCTTCCAGATTTTTGCAGCTGTTGTCATCACTGTCGCTGCCACTACAGCCTGAGAAGGCGGTTGCTGAGGGCTCAGTCTTGGGTCGCTTTTCTGCTGGACACAGAGACACCAAGAGTTTGAGAAAGGTTCGCAGTTCCTGTGTCCCCTTTTCCCTGATGTCTGTCTTGGAGCAGACTGGCCTGGTTTCTTCCTTGGGAACCTTGGAGGCAGATACTCAAGTTCCCCACAACACCCACTGTGCCCCCCCCCATGGGGAGAAAGGGACCCAGGTCCTGTCCTGGGGAAGGCGCCCTCCTTCTTCAAATTTCCCCATACTTACTCTCTAGGGACTTTTGGACCCTGAGGCTGAATCCCCTCTGAATCTAAGTGCCTGCCTGCTTCCTACCCGGAGAAATAGCTACCCTCTGGCTCTCACAGCTTGGGGAGGTTCAAGAGTCTAACTTCTTCACAAACATATAGGAAGCTCCCCTTCACCGTAAATGAACCACAGCAATAGGGACTGAACTTAGAGGCTCTGAAGCTTCCTCTGTAGCCTAGTGACCGAGGTGTCCGCGCGGCCCCAAACGTGGTCATCCAGCTGGACCAAACGTCTTAGTGTAGGGCTAGCAGCCCTCTCTCAGCCTGGGGAGTGGCGCGGAGACTTGCGGGTCAGCATACTCCGGTAGCAGGCTCAGGGCTTTGGGGCTGCAGTAGGAATACTTACCGGGCTGCTGGCTCTTCTTCCCTGCGGCTCTGCTCCTTCTCTCCTCCTCCTCTCCTCCCTCTCTCTCCAGCAACTCAGGCTGCATCTCCTCTCTTGGGTCTTGCAATTTTCTTTTCCCGGGTCTCCGTACCAAGGCTTCCACGGAGAAGGCAAGCGCCCGAGAGCTCAGAGCCATCCCCGGAGGGGGTGAAGGGAATGTGCAATGCAAAGTTTCAACCTGAGCTGGGTTAGGGAGGGAGAGGGAGGGAGGGCGCAGGGGACAGGGCAGGGAGGGAAAGCGGGGAAAAACCCCAAATTAGAAAAACAATTTCTGGATCTATATTCAGAGAGAAAAAAAGTGTGTGTATATAATTTATATAAAATTATTTTTTTTCTTTGAATAGACAGAATGAAAGTAGAGGAAGATCAAACTGTATCCAAAGTCCTCTGGAGTCTAGTCCCCCTTCCCTTTGTGGTTTCCTCCCTCCCAGTGGACATGTGCAGACCATCAGTCCTCAAATCGCTGATTCCAGGACCTGGCAGAGCACAGAGATTGGCAAGCACAGGCCTTTCAGGGAGCCGACCTGCCTCCAATAGCTGCTCAGGTCGCTTGGATTGGGAGATACTGTTGCACCCTACTTAGTGAATACCAGGCAGGTCACAGCGTCTACTCTTTGTTTTGGAAACTGTTAAGATATATAAAAAACAAACACACGAATAACCACAACCATCATGAGTGACACTTCAGCGTCTGACCGGTAGAGGTGGGGTGGGGGTGGGGGTGGGGGTAGGGGTGGGGGTGGAAAGAGGGTTGGAGGTGGCAGGAAAGAGGCTCAGAAAGAGGGATACACACATTTACTCTTTTACATTGAATCGTGAAACTCAAAGATATGCGAAATAATTGCTCATGAAAGGCCACTTTTCCCACCAAAGTCCAAATATTATTTAACCAGATTCAGAGAAGTGTATCTGGGTCTTTTGCTTTGCAGCAAGTGCACTGTGGAAAAGTAGAGGAGTGCAAGCTTTCTGGACAAGTTTGTTCTAGAGTCTAGGTCTCAAACTGAGTGCGCCATGTGCTAGTCTATCTCATCTCTCCAGGTGGGGAGGCAAGGGCCAGCATGGTCAGGAGATTCCCAGATTCCCACTATCAGTGCTCAGAGTAAACCTGGGCCTTCAAGCCCTGCCTCAAATGGAGCCCAATATTCCTATACACAACCTCTTCTTACTCTTATGGCTTAATCATCAAAGACAACCTAGGACTCCAGGGCCACCAGCAAAGCACCAACCTGAACTTTGTTCCCAAAAATGCTGCACCTCAAAATGTAGGGCTCAAATAATCTGTGTCCGGAGAAATATATTTCTGGGTTGGGTTTTACTTTTCCTTAAAATGGGTAAACACACGTTTTTTTATGTGTCAGGAAGAGAGTTGCTTACCACCTCCAAGGAGCATGTCTATGCATGCAGATATGAGATGTCTGCCTGTATGCATGGGATTTGGTCATCCACTTTTCATCAAAAATAAGAAATCACTGGATGTTATTTCCTGCTTTGTCAAAGATTAGTTGCCCAAAGAGCTGAGGGTCCATTTCTGGAGTCTCTATTCTGTTCCATTGGTCTATGTGTCTGTTTTTGGGCCAGTACCATGCTGTTTTTGTGATCACAGCTTTGTAGTATAGCTTCAAAACAGGCAACGTGATGCCCCCAGCTTTGTTTTCATTTTCAACAATTCATTGGCAATTCAGGGCCTTTTCTGGTTCCACATAAATGTAAGGGCTGTTTGTTCCAGCTTTTTGAAAAATGTCATTGGTATTTTGATTGGGATGGCATTGAAAGTATAGATTGCTCTGGGTAGTATAGACATTTTAACTACATTTATTATTCCAATCCATGAGCATGGAATATTTTTCCATCTTTTTCTGTCTTCTTCAATGTCTTTCAAGAGTGATCTGTAGTTTCTAGAATATAGATCCTTTACCTCTCTGGTTAAGTTAGTTCCAAATAACGTACGATTTTTGGTGCTATTGTACATGGAATGGATTCCCTAATTTCTCTTTCTTCGGTCTCATTGTTCATGTATAGATATGCAACTGATTTCTGAGCATTGATTTTGTATCTTGCCACATTACTGAATTGCTCTATAACTTCTAGTAATTTGGGGGTGGATTCTTTTGGGTTTTCCATATACAGTATCATGTCATCTGCAAAGAGAGACAGTTTGACTTCTTGTTTGTCAATTTGGATACCTTTTATCCCTTTTTGTTGTCTCATTGCTGTTGCAAGGACTTCTAATACTATTTTGAATGAAAGACCTCGATGTGAGACAGGAATCCATCAAAATCATAGAGGAGAACTTAGGCTACAACCTCTTTGACATTGGCCACAGCAACTTTTTTCATGACACATCTCCAAAGGCAAGAGAAACAAAAGATAAAATGAACTTGTGGGACTTTATCAAGATAAAAAGCTTCTGCACAGCAAAGGAAACAGTCAAAAAAAACTAAGGGGCAGCCCATGGAATGGGAGAAGATATTTGCAAACGACACTACAGATAAAAGACTGGTATCCAAGATCTACAAAGAACTTCTCAAACTCAGTACATGAGAAACACATAATCAAATCAAAAAATGGGCAGAAAATATGAATAGACATTTTTCCAATGAAGACATACAAATGGCTAACAGACATGAAAAAATTTTCAACATCATTAGCCAACAGGGAAATTCAAGTCATAACCACATTGAGATACCATCTTACGCCAGTTAAAATGGCAAAAATTGAAGAGGCAGAAACAACAAATGTTGGAGAGGATGTGGAGAAAAGGTATCCCTTTTACACTATTGGTGGGAATGCAAGTTGGTACAGCCACTTTGGAAAACAATGTGGAGGTCCCTTCAAAAGTTAAAAATAGACTACCGTGTGATCCAGCAATTGCACTACTGGGTATTTACCCTAAAGATACAGACATAGTGAAGAGAAGGACCACGTGCACCCCAATGTTCATAGCAGCTCTGTCCACAATAGCTAAATTGTGGAAGGAGCCAAGATGCCCTTCAACAGATGAGTGGATTAAGATGGGGTCCATATATACAATGGAATATTACTCAGCCATCAGAAAGAATGATTGCCCAACATTTGCAGCAACATGGATGGGAGTGGAGGAGATTATGCTAATTGAAATAAGTCAAGCAGAGAAGGACAATTATTATGTGGTTTCACTCATTTATGGAATTAGGAAATAGCAGAAAGATCAGTAGGAGAAGGAAGGGAAGAATGAAGGGGGGGTAAACAGAAGGGGGAATGAACCATGAGAGACTATGGACTCTGGGAAACAAACTGAAGGTTTCAGAGGGGAGGGGGTTGGGCGACTGGGATAGGCTGGTGATGGGTATTAAGGAGGGCACATATTGCATGGTGCACCGGGTGTTATACGCAAACAATGAATCATGGAACACTACATCAAAACTAAGTATATACTGTATGGTGACTAACATAACATAATAAAAATTATTATTAAAAAAAAAGAAAAGAAATAAGAAATCACGCACCCCTGGATTCTTTTGCAGACTGCATCCTAATTAATGACATTTGTATCTGTTTAGAAAGGTTCTCCTGTTCTCCTCTGATGTGTTTGTTCAAAGAACATTTAAAGTCAATCCAGCTATGTTAAAAATAGGATGGAACTTGAATGAACTGATAGCATCTCAGTACTGGAATTTGACAATAAAAGATTTCTTGTGGCCTGTTAGTTTCAGTGTCTTCTGTAGAAATGTGAAGTGCTAATGGTGGTGGTGGTAGAATGGGGTGGTGGGGAGAACATGTCCAGTTGATCCATGTGAAAACAATTTTCAGGCAATCAAGCAATTGAGTATGACTTTAAGCATCTGAGGATCTCAGATAGTATGGCAAAGCGTTAATTACAGCCTGAATGCTGCTGAATGGTTTGGTTCAATAATCAATTACCCACTACTTACCATGGGGGGTTGGGAAAAACACTATCCTTAACCTGCAGGGGCAGAATGAAGCACAACATGCAAGGATGCTGTACAAAGCACTTGGACTGAAAAACAGCCAGGTCTGGATGTGATCTTGGCCACATCTTCAGAACATTTGCTTCTTTCTGTAGTCATTCAAGGGGAGAGGGATGATATTAATGCATTTTCTAATCCCTTCTTATTCAGAAGATATACTTTTTTAATCTATTGTATGTTCTTAGCTAAAAGACATGGCTCAGAAAACAGTGAAGTCAAGAGTTCACTTGTTAAATTTAGAGTGTTATTCACAATGTACCACTTCCATTAGTGTCTTCTAATATGGACATTTTCTTGCTTTTGAATGATTGCTCATTTTATTGCTAAAAAGCAGGAAATACCTTGTGTAGCAAGGGAAGGTTTCGCTTAGTAGTTTTTTTTTTTTAAATCAGGTTTCTGGAAAAATAAGGCAAAAGATTTTTGTTGCAATGTTCATTCTAGTATTTCAGACTATCCACTATATGATGTGATATTTTAATTCAAATAAATACCATATCTTGGGACATGAGTTCCTTTCTTAGGATAAACTTATTCCTCAATATTTATTACACACATATAACTTAGTTATCCAGGACTTTTTATTTTGTAATCTAAACTTTTCCCACTCATATTTCAGCATCTATCCAATGAAATTACTGGGAGAAATGAAGCTCAGTTGTCCCTCATGTGTACTGGGCTAAGGTGTAGTTAATTCCTGTTTACTTTTATCTGAGAGAAAAGTTATTGCAAGCCACAGAACCAGCTTCACAATGAGTTCAGCTGCTGAAGCACTGGGCTATCAGGTACTGGGGGCATGCGAGAGATACACTTATGTCAGTAATTCATTTTCCACAGCTGGGAGTCTCTTTTGAGTATTCTTTCTGTTTTAAACATAACACCCATAAACCTCTATAAGAGATTTTTCAACCCACATGGAACATGCAGGGAGGGAGGCCCTGGGACTCATAGGTACCCACATTAGAAAAGAAGAGTAATTTTTTTAAAAAGTTTAATAATTGGACAATATTTACAGTGAAGTGTTGATTTTGAATTACTCAAAAAAAGTTAAAACCAGAAATGCAGAATTTATCACTTGAAGGGAAAAGGAATTTGTGGTTAACACAAATCAAATCTATTCAAGAGAGATAGATAAATTGATAGATATAGATACAGAGGATATAGATGTGCTTTAAAGGATATGTGGTTTATTAGAGTTCTTACAGAGTATGAAATCTGAAGCTGCTTTAAGGAAATAGAAATCGATTTGTAATTATTTAATAAAAATACCAATATTTTCTTAATAGGTATGAATAGGCTTGTGAATTAAGACTTGCACAAAATATGCTCAGCCCTGAAAACATTGCTTTTGGTAAACTGTATGCGCATTAAAGTAGATGTTCAAAATTTAGCTAATGTATCTGAAAATGTTACGTTTCTCAGAAATATTAAGGACAAAGATTCATGGCCTCCCTTACTTTCTATATAGGCAATATGAGTTATTTGAAGGAAAACTTATGTGCAAAAGGAACTAAGTCTGCTTGGAGGGAAAAAAAAAATCCCCATGTTTTACAGTACTTACTAACTAAGGGGATGATGTCAAACCCATATCCATATGGTATTCCAACTGCTACTTTTAATTTATAAGGGAAGGAATGAAATAAATAAATATTTCAAATATTTATATTAAGTATTAATAAAATAAAATGCTTTGAGACTGGTTGGATATCTAGTGCATACTTTGGCAAAAGCACAAGCAACTTCATGATAGAAGTTGTTTCTTCCAATTGTTATTCTTCTATCTCTCCTTTGATCCTCATTCCCCATCATTAAGATATTTTGCCATAGTTCCAAGCTTGTAGAATATGAGTCTGAAATAAGTTGTTTGTGACCATTTTTGCCATTACTTGGGGAAAAAGCTATCAGAATGAAACCCCAGGAAAGCAGAGTAAAAAAACAGAGTCAGTTTCCTCACAACATTGTTTGAGTACTTGAATTCAACTTTGCCTGAACTAGCTAATTGCCTGAGCAAATAAATCATCATTGTTTACTTAAGTACATTTCAGCTAGGTTTCTATTACTTGTAACCTTCATTGCTTGAGTTTGTGGTGTGTGAATTTTACTATTGGGACATTCTAACTTGGATTTTATGCCTTAGTTATTTCCTTTACTTCCCTTATCCTCAATCCTTCCTTTCTCAGTCTCTTCTTTTATAGGGTATTTTCTTTTATGAGGATAAGAATCAGAATTACTTCAATATGCTTCATGCATCAGCCCCAACAAAAGTGGGCTAGGATTTGAAAAATGGAAACATTTTCCAGTTTTAAATAAAAAATTCTGACATGTAACAAAATGTCACCAGCACAGATCATTTGACTAAAGATATACCAAATTTATTCCATCAATGAATTAATTGTTAGAAAGAAGACCACTCTTAAGAAAAATTATTGTGTTTTTCTAAAACCAGATAAAAGCTTGTTTTACACCCTACCCCCTACACTCTCTCACCAAATGACTGTATGCCATCAACACAGTCAACACCTGACTTCAGATCAGTGGGTCCTCCTTCCTCTGGCTCTGTGTAATCTGGGCAGACATGAGCCCAACAGAAGTAGATCCTGCCACTAAGGAGGAAATCTTCCTGAGCTACATAGACTGGGCCCACCACGTTTCATGCCCATTTAATTTCTATTTATTCCTTCTTTGGTATTTCCAACATGTTTTCCCCTCCTGACTTTGGCACTCCACCCCATTATGTTCAGGGTATGTGAATAAAGTGTTAAAAGTGTGCTTCCCTATTTTCATAATGATCTGTTTTTTGATCAGGACTTTTAACATCCACAGAAATATTGATAGTGGGAAACATTTGGGAATAGGCAGAAAGATAGTCCCTACGTCCATCAAAACACCAAAGGTAGGCAAACACCTACCCAGCCTATGTTTAAAGTTAATCTATGCCTGCTTTTACCCACTATTTTCCTTCCCAGGGATCCTATATTAACATTACCAGGCAAAAAGCTGATCCTGCATGAAGTGAATGTTTCTAGAGTTAGGACACCCTGATCAATATTTCCAAGGGGCAAAAGGATAGGCCTTTATAATATAAAGCAATAGAAATACACAAAGAAAGATACAAAAGAGAAATCACTGAAAACAACAAGGACCTCACTATCTGAATTTATCATGTTTTAATTACTTGGAAAGAAGGAGAACATGAAGGAAGAGCAAAGTCACTGGTTAATATGTGTTGGTAAATGAAAGTCCGACTTTAATAAACTGGCAACTCACTCTGGTCACTGATGAATTAGGGGACTGACTAAATCATCTCAGTGAAGGTGGTTAAATAATTGCCGCTTAAATTTTGGACTTTGTACCTCCAGCCTAAAACTTGACGCACCTGACAGCACCTTAAAAAAAAAAGTTGATAAAATGTTGAAATACACATGTATTTTTATATTTTTATAATGGTTGTGAATCCAGAATCATTTAAATTGTGCATATTCATATTTCTCATGGAAAGTGATTAATGAATTTTTATAGACATTATGCCAGAGACTCTTTGGAAAAGAATTGGATTAGGAGGTTTAGTGTTGCAGCATTTTATTAAATATTAAATCACTCTGTATCATTCTTCACAATTGATTTCCATTCTCAGATTGTGGTCCCTAGTTTAAACTGAAACCTAGTCATTACTTTCCATTTTGGCAAACTTAAAACTTTACAGTAATTTTTACTGACACACACATCCTCATTTCTTTCTCCTTGTCTAGGGACTAGCTAGAATGTCTCTTGATGTTTCAATAAGCTTTTGTGGCAGGAAGAAAAAATTTACGATAGGCATTTGTGTATATGTGTGTTTGTATGTGCTATGAAAATGACTATAGGGTTTTTTTTCTCAAGCCTTTTTTTTCTTATAATAATATTTTTTTATTATATTATGTTAGTCACCATACAGTACATCCCTGGTTTTTGATGTAAAGTTCGATGATTCATTAGTTGCATATAATTCCCAGTGCTCCATGCAATACGTGCCCTCCTTACTACCCATCACCAGTCTATCCCATTCCCCCAACCCCTCCCCTCTGAAGCCCTCAGTTTGTTTCTCAGAGTCCATAGTCTCTCATGCTTCATTCCCCCTTCTGATTACCCCCCTTTCTTTATCCCTTTCTTCTCCTATCAATCTTCCTAGTTCTTATGTTCCATAGATGAGAGAAACCATATGATAATTGTCTTTCTCTGCTTGACTTATTTCACTTAGCATTATCTCCTCCAGTCCCATCCATGTTGCAGCAAATGTTGAGAAATCGTTCTTTTTGATAGCTGAGTAATATTCCATTGTATATATGGACCACATCTTCTTAATCCAGTCACCTGTTGAAGGGCATCTCGGCTCCTTCCACGATTTAGCTATTGTGGACAATGCTGCTATGAACATTGGGGTGCATAAGGCGCTTCTCTTCATTACGTCTGTATCTTTGGGGTAAATACCCAGTAGTGCAATGGCTGGATCATAGGGTAGCTCTATTTTTAACTTTTGAAGGGACCTCCACACTGTTTTCCAGAGTGGCTGTACCAACTTGCATTCCCACCAACAATGTAGGAGGGATCCCCTTTCTCCACATCCTCTCCAACAATTGTTGTTTCTTGCGAATGAAAATGACTATAGGTTTATATTTTAAGTAAAAATGTCTGAAGATATTCACAGAAAAGATGACAGTGAGCATTTTCCTCAAGATTAATTTTTTTAAACAGAAATTCCACTCTCTTTCTCCATCATTTCATTTTGGCATTGAAAGGATTTAAAATTCAGTTTTGAGTGGGTTTTCAGTAAGTTTATCCAGCACAGATTCACTGTTCACTTTTCCTCTGGATGACCTATTGATAAAAACTGGAGCCACCATAGAATGTCTGTGCTCTCCAGGGCACCAGAGCTGGTTCAATTTGAGGATATTGGTTTGACAAAGATCTCAGTCTATTCCATCAAGTTCTACAGAAACTATAAGCCAGGTTAGAACAAGCTGCTCTGGAGGGATCTGCTGATAGAAGACTCCATGGGTCTCTGTTCTCACTTCCTTCTCAGTTCCAGTATCTCTTTCTTGATGTCTTTCTCTTTGTCATGCTACTTGAATTTTTCTGTGTATATTTCGGTCTCAGTTTCTGTGTCTCTCAGTTTGTGTCTTTCTTTATAATTCTGTCTTCTTTCCTTTTTTTGCTTTCTCATTCTTCTGTTTAGTCCTTTCTTTACCTCTCTCTGCTGCTCATTGTCTTATAGACTCCCTCCTTCCAGTAGGCTCAGAAGGCCTCCATGGGGAGGAGTAAGTTGTACAGAATTAGCCATAGCAGCCTACACCAATTTCCTTGGCATTCCTTTCACTTTCAGGTGCCTTCTTTGCTCCTTCTCTAGCTTGAAAGCAGGTGGTGTGTGTGTGTGTGTGTGTGTGTGTGTAGGGTTACAACACAGTGTCTTAACTAAAGCTCTGATGAGAGAAAGAAGGAATAAGTAAAAGAAAAAGTTGTCTTTTGACATACCCTGCTCCTCCTCCCACTGGGGGTAGCCAATGTCGCATATTTTGGGGCCTCAGACCTCCTCCTGAGGGCGAAAGACTGAAATCAAGTGAGTACAAGGAGAACTGAGAAAAAGCCTTCTGGCTCAATGATCTGGAGCTCTTTGGGGAAGAGCCTGGGAAGAAAGTATCACTACTCAGAGATCTTCTGGTCACCTCTCAGTGCTAGACACTTGCCACTCATTTGAATATGCTTCTCTCAGATATGGCTGAGCTGTAGACCGAAGTTCTCACATTCTAGTAGGACAAGTAGGCCTCTTCCTTTAGCTCCCTTGCTCTCTAAACCTGTCCAACACGTTTCCTGGGCCTGGGGGCCTGCTGGCAGAGTCCCTGCTTAAGAGAGAGGCTATTACTGGGTCTTTCTTGTATCATTTCGTACCCTCAAAAGACAGGCCACGTTTAGCCTTCATTTTAAGAGCATTAACATTCCACTTGGAGTGTCCGAGAAGAGGTTTCAGGATCCCTGCCACAAAGCCCCTCCCACCACCCCTGCAAGAGTGCAGAAGATAAAATGAATAATTATGACTTCAGCTGGATCTTCCTAACTTTACAGATTTGCCTAGTGATAGCTAAAAAGAGAGGCAAATGTTGAGAAGATTTTTTTTTTTTTTGCCTGAGGCCCCCAAAGAAAAACCACAGCCTGACAAGTAAGGCTGGGGCTTTTACATGGGAGACAAGAAGTGGTTGGTCACAGTGTCAAGAGGCCAGGCCAGTCTATGGTCAGAAAGTTGAATTTCAGGCTGGGTTCATTCTCTCCATAAAAGTCAGCACCAGCTCATCTCCAAAGTCCAGAGGAGAGTGGCTGGGATCCAGGGTGCAAAAGAATGTGATTTTCTGGTGTCCACCCACCAGAGTAGCATTAGCTACTTCCTGGGATGGACCCAGTACACACCTTCTACCACATGGAAAACCGCATTGACTAGTGGCCAACCATTAAGGTACAATACAATTCTGTTATTTTATTTTATTTTTCAAGTTATTATTTAAAAACTGGTTAGCCCGGTGATGGGTATTAGAGAGGGCACATATTGCATGGAGCACTGGGTGTTACATGCAAACAATGAATCATGGAACACTACACCAAAAATTAATGATGTACTGTATGTTGACTAACATAACATAATAAAAAAATAAATAAAAATAAAATGCATATCTCACAATAAAAAAAACAGTTAACATACAGCATAATGGTTTCAGAATAGAATTTAGGTATTCATCACTTACATACAACACCCAGTGCTCATCACAAGTGCCCTCCTTAATACCCATCACCTATTTAACCCATTCCCAAGCCCACCTCCCCACCAGTTTAAACTAAGGTTCAGTTCAGTCTCCATAGTTAAGAGTCTGTTTTACAGTTTGCCTCTCTCTCTTTTATCCCCCAATGTTCATCTGTTTAGTTTCCACATATGAGGGAAGTCATATGGTATTTGTCTCTCTCTGACTGACTCATTTGGCTTAGCATAATATGCTCTAGCTCCATCCATGTCTTTGCAAATGGCAAGATTTCATTCTTTTTGATGGCTGAGTAATATTCCACTGTGGGGAGATATATATCTATATCTATAGATAGATACAGATTATAAATAGATAGATGATAGATAGGTAGATAGATAGATAGATAGATAGATAGATAGATAGATAGATAGATAGATATCATATCTTCTTTATCCATTCATCAGTCAATGGACACATGGGCTCTTCCATAATTTCACTATTGTTGATAGTTGATGCTGATAATGCTGTAATAAACATCGGGGAACACATGTCCCTTCAAATCAGTATTTTTGTATCCTTTGGGTAAATACCTAGTACAATTGCTGGATCATAGGGTAGTTTCTATTTTTAACTTTTGAGGAAACTCCATACTGTTTTCCAGACTGGCTACACCAGTTTGCATTCCCACCAATAGTGTAAGAGGGTTCCCCTCTCTCTGCATCCTCATCAACATCTGTTGTTTCCTGTGTTGTTAATTTTAGCCATTCTGACGGGTGTCAGATGATATCTCATTGTAGTTTTGATTTGTTTTTCCCTGATGCTGAGTGATGTCGAACATCTTTTCATGTGTCCATTATCCATCTGGAAGTCTTCTTAGGAAAAATGGCTATTCATGTCTTCTGCCCATTTCTTAACTTGATTATTTGTTTTTTGGATGTTGAGTTTGATAAGTTCTATATAGATTTTGGATACTAACCCTTTATCAGGTATGTCATTTGCAAATATCTTCTTCCATTCCAAAGGTTGCCTTTCAGTTTTGTTGATTGTTTCCCTTCCTGTGCAGAAACTTTTCATCTTGATGAAGTCCCAATAGTTCATTTTAGCTTTTCTTTCCCTAGCCTATAGAAATTTATCTAGTAAGAAGTTGCTAAGGCCAATGTCAAAGAGGTTCCTGCCTGTGTTCTCCTCTAGGATTTTGATGGATTCCGGTCTTACATTTTGGTCTTTCATCTATTTTGAATTTATTTTTTTGTGTGATGTAAGAAAGTGGGCCAGGTTCATTCTTTTGAGTATTGCTGTCCAACACCATTTATTGAAGAGACTGTCTTTTATCCATCGGATATTCTTTCCTGCTTTGACATTAGTTGAACATGCAGTTCTGGGTCCATTTCTGGGTTTTCTATTCTGTTCCATTGATCTATGTGTCTGTTTTTGTGCCAGTACCACACTGTATTGATCACTACAGATTTGTAACATAGCTTGAAGTCTGGAACTGTGACGCTTCCTGCTTTGCTTTTCTTCTTCAAGACTGCTTTGGCTATTCAGAGTCTTTTGTGGTTCCATACAAATCTTAGGGTCCTTTGTTCTATCTCTGTGAAAAATGCTGGTGGTACTTTGATAGGGATCACATTAAATATGCAGATTTCTTTGGATAGTATAGACATTTTAAGAGTCTTTATTCTTTGAATCCACAAGTAGGGGATGTTTTTCAATTTCCTTGTGTCATTTTCAATTACTTTCATAAGTATTTGCAGTTTTCAGAGTACAGATCTTTCACCTGTTTGGTTAGGTTTATTCCTAGGTATCTTATGGTTTTTGGTGCAAATGAAAATAGGATTAATTCCTTCATTTCTCTTTCTGCTGCATTATTGGTATATAGAAATGAGACTGATTTCTTTACGTTGATTTTGTATCCTGCAATTTTACTGAATCTGTGCATTGGTTCTAACAATTTCTTGGTGAAGTCTTTAGGGTGTTCTACATAGAGTATGATGTCATCTATGAATAATGAATATTTGATTCTTCCTTGCCAATTTCGATGTCTTTTATTTCTGATTGTTGAAGCTAGGTCATTCAGTATTATGTTAAGTAACAATGGTGGGAGTAGACATAACCCCCTGGCCAGCACATAATTTTTCATAACATTTTCCATAATTTTTTGTATTTCTTTGGTGTTGTTTGT
>NW_024423319.1:61284388-61301816 GCF_017311325.1 Ursus maritimus
TAGATAGATAGATAGATAGATAGATAGATAGATAGATAGATAGATAGATATCATATCTTCTTTATCCATTCATCAGTCAATGGACACATGGGCTCTTCCATAATTTCACTATTGTTGATAGTTGATGCTGATAATGCTGTAATAAACATCGGGGAACACATGTCCCTTCAAATCAGTATTTTTGTATCCTTTGGGTAAATACCTAGTACAATTGCTGGATCATAGGGTAGTTTCTATTTTTAACTTTTGAGGAAACTCCATACTGTTTTCCAGACTGGCTACACCAGTTTGCATTCCCACCAATAGTGTAAGAGGGTTCCCCTCTCTCTGCATCCTCATCAACATCTGTTGTTTCCTGTGTTGTTAATTTTAGCCATTCTGACGGGTGTCAGATGATATCTCATTGTAGTTTTGATTTGTTTTTCCCTGATGCTGAGTGATGTCGAACATCTTTTCATGTGTCCATTATCCATCTGGAAGTCTTCTTAGGAAAAATGGCTATTCATGTCTTCTGCCCATTTCTTAACTTGATTATTTGTTTTTTGGATGTTGAGTTTGATAAGTTCTATATAGATTTTGGATACTAACCCTTTATCAGGTATGTCATTTGCAAATATCTTCTTCCATTCCAAAGGTTGCCTTTCAGTTTTGTTGATTGTTTCCCTTCCTGTGCAGAAACTTTTCATCTTGATGAAGTCCCAATAGTTCATTTTAGCTTTTCTTTCCCTAGCCTATAGAAATTTATCTAGTAAGAAGTTGCTAAGGCCAATGTCAAAGAGGTTCCTGCCTGTGTTCTCCTCTAGGATTTTGATGGATTCCGGTCTTACATTTTGGTCTTTCATCTATTTTGAATTTATTTTTTTGTGTGATGTAAGAAAGTGGGCCAGGTTCATTCTTTTGAGTATTGCTGTCCAACACCATTTATTGAAGAGACTGTCTTTTATCCATCGGATATTCTTTCCTGCTTTGACATTAGTTGAACATGCAGTTCTGGGTCCATTTCTGGGTTTTCTATTCTGTTCCATTGATCTATGTGTCTGTTTTTGTGCCAGTACCACACTGTATTGATCACTACAGATTTGTAACATAGCTTGAAGTCTGGAACTGTGACGCTTCCTGCTTTGCTTTTCTTCTTCAAGACTGCTTTGGCTATTCAGAGTCTTTTGTGGTTCCATACAAATCTTAGGGTCCTTTGTTCTATCTCTGTGAAAAATGCTGGTGGTACTTTGATAGGGATCACATTAAATATGCAGATTTCTTTGGATAGTATAGACATTTTAAGAGTCTTTATTCTTTGAATCCACAAGTAGGGGATGTTTTTCAATTTCCTTGTGTCATTTTCAATTACTTTCATAAGTATTTGCAGTTTTCAGAGTACAGATCTTTCACCTGTTTGGTTAGGTTTATTCCTAGGTATCTTATGGTTTTTGGTGCAAATGAAAATAGGATTAATTCCTTCATTTCTCTTTCTGCTGCATTATTGGTATATAGAAATGAGACTGATTTCTTTACGTTGATTTTGTATCCTGCAATTTTACTGAATCTGTGCATTGGTTCTAACAATTTCTTGGTGAAGTCTTTAGGGTGTTCTACATAGAGTATGATGTCATCTATGAATAATGAATATTTGATTCTTCCTTGCCAATTTCGATGTCTTTTATTTCTGATTGTTGAAGCTAGGTCATTCAGTATTATGTTAAGTAACAATGGTGGGAGTAGACATAACCCCCTGGCCAGCACATAATTTTTCATAACATTTTCCATAATTTTTTGTATTTCTTTGGTGTTGTTTGTAATCTCTCCTTTCTCATTCATGATTTTACTTTTTGGGTCCTTTCTCTTTTCTCTTTGATAAGTCTGGCTAGGGGATTATCCATTTTATTAATTCTTTCAAAGAACAAACTCCTAGTTTCATTGATCTGTTCTACTATGGTTTTTTTTGTTTGTTCATTTGTTTGTTTCTATTTCATACTTCTGCTCTAATCTTTATTATTTCCTTACTGCTGGCTTTAGTTTTCATTTGTTATTTCTTTTTCTAGGTCTTTTAGGTGAAAAGTTAGGTTGAGTACTTGAGATTTTTATTGTTTCTTAAAGTAGGCCTGTATTACTATATAGTTCCCTCTTAGGACCATTTTTGCTGCATCCCAAAGGTTTTGGACCATTGTGTTTTCATTTTCTTTTGCTTCCACGTTTTATTTTTATTTTTATTTCTTTAATTTCCTGGTTGACCCTTTCATTCTTTACTAGGATGTTCTTTATTTGTATTTCTGGTCTTCCCAATTTTTTTCTTGCGGTTGACTACAAGTTTCATAGTACTGTGTTCAGAAAATATGCACAGTATGATCTCAATTTTTTTGTACTTGTTGAGGACTAATTTGTGACCCAGTATGTGACCTGTTTTGGAAAATGTCTCATGTGTACTATAAATGAATGTATATTCTGCTGCTTTAGGATGAAATGTTCTGAATATATCTATTAAGTCCATCCGGTCCAGTGTGTCTTTCATTTTTTTAATAATACTATTTTTTTATTATATTATGTTAGTCACCATATAGTACAGTGTGTCTTTCAAAGCCATTATTTCTTGTTGGTCTTCTGCTTAGATGATCTGTCCATTGATGTAAGCATGGTGGTAACATCCCCTCCTGCTATCATATTATTATCAATGAGTTTCTTTATATTTTTATTAATTTATTTATATATTTGGGTGCTCCAAAGTTGAGGGCATAAATATTTACAATTGTTAGATATTCTTGTTGGATAGACCCATTTATTATGATGTATTGCCCTTCTTATCTCTTGTTAGAGTCTTTGGTTTAAAATCTAGCTTGTCTGATGTAAGTGTGGATACTCGCATTTTGTTTTGTCCTTCATTATTGTGAAAAATGGTTCTCTATCCCCTCACTTTCAATCTGGCGGTGTCTTTGGGTCTAAAGTGAGCCTCTTGTAGGCAGCATACAGATGGGTCTTGTGTGTGTGTGTGTGTGTGTGTGTGTGTGTGTGTGTGTGTGTTAATCCATTCTGATTCCCTATAACTTTTGGTTGTAGCATTTAGTACATTTACATTCAGAGTAATTATTGAAATATATGAATTTAGTACCATTGCATTACTTGTTTTGTCATTGTTTCTGGAGATTTTCTCTGTTCTTTCTAATCTTTGTCATTTTTGGTCTTTTCCACTCAAAGAGTCCCCTTTAATATTTCTTTTAGGTCTGGTTTAGTGCTCATGAACTCCTTTAGTTTTCGTTTGTCTGGGAAAGTCTATATCTCTCCTTCTATTCTGAATGATAGCCTTGCTGTATAGAGTATTCTTAGCTGCATTTTTTCCCACATTCATCACTTTGAATATATCATGCCACTCACTTCTGTCCCGCTGAGTTTCTGTGGCAAGATCTGCTACTAAACTTATTTGTCTTCTCTTGTAAGTTAGGGATTTCTGTTCTTTTGATGCTTTTAGGATTTTTTCTTTATATTTTGCAAATTTAAATATGACATGTCTTGGTGTTAGCCTGCTTTTGTTGATTTTGATGGGTGTTCTCTGTAACTCCTGGATTTAGATGTCTTTTTCCTTCCCCAGATTAGGCATGTTTTCAGCCATAATTTCCTCAAATAAACCTGTCCCCTTTTCCCTATCTTCTTTTGGGACTCCTATGATAAGAATTTTATTACACTTCATGGAGTTGCTGAGTTCCCCAATTCTGCACTGTGATCCAATATTTTGTCTTTCCCTCTTCTTTTCAGCTTCATTATGTTTTATTAGAAGTTTTCAGATATTACTTCCTCAAATAAACCTTCTGCCCCTTTTTCCCTCTCTTCTTCTTCTGGGACTCCTATGATAAAAACGCTGAATTCCCTGTCTACCTTTGTGATCCAATACTTTTCTTTCCCTCTTCTTTTCAGCTGTATTATTTTCTGTAATTTTATCTTCTGTATCACTTATTCATTCCTCTATTCTTCCATCCTTTTGGTCATTGCATCCAGTCAGTTTTAAATCTCGGTTATAGCATTTTTTTGTTTCAGCCTGACTAGTTTTTAGGTCTTTTTCTTTGCAGTAAGGGACTCCTTGGTGTCTTCTATGCTTTTCTCAAGCACAGCTATTATCCTTATGATTATTGTTTTAAATTCTGGATCAGGCGTATTACTTATATCTTTTTTTTATTAGATCCCTGGCTGTGACCTTTTCTTGTTCCTTCTTTTGGCATGAATTCCTCTCTGTTGGCATTTTGTCTAGATCTCTGTTTTCTATGTGTTAGGAATGCCTGTTATGTTTCCTCATCCTGAGAGTTATGGCTTTATTAAGAAGATGTCATATACTGTCTAGGGCCTGGCACTATAGGAGGTATCTCTGGTGTATGTTGTGTGCACTGTGCTGATGTGTTTTGGTTACTCTATTCCTCAGGTCAGTCCTCTGCAAAGTTTCTCTTTGCCTGCAGTGGGAAGTGTTTGGACCTTGGCCCAGAGTGTGGCAACTTTTAACTTGGTGTGCTCTGGTCTTGTTAAAAGAGACATGATATTATTTCCTCTAGAGCTGAAGCTCTACAGAACTCTATGGTCAGTAGACATGGTGTGTGTTGCAGGTCTCTGCTGGGGGAAGACCCTGGTGCTCTGGTTCTCAGGCAAGCTTGTCCTAGAAAAGCAGCGCCTACAAAGTGCAAAGGTATGGGGCTTGGTGTAAGCAGTTTAGCCTGACTCTGTTGGCACTGTGCTGCTTACTAAAGTTAGTTTATGCTGAGAACCCGGGGAGAGAAATGGCACCAGCTGCTTCCTTTTTCCCATAGAGGGGATTTCATGTCCTATGGTATCAGGGATGCCTTCTTAGAAGAGTGAACAATCTCCCTGTGTGTCTCCCAGGCTTCCCTCAGATCTCTGCCTTCACTCTGGCAATGTCTGGGCTTTCTTCAGTGCAGTGCATCTATGTTTTATTGTAGGCAGACAGGTTGAGTTTTAGAACTCCAAACTTTAGGGGCCTGGCATGGCAGGGACCTGTGATAGTCATCTTGGGGAGGGTTTCACCCTGCTGGGTTGATGCAGGTTTGTCCCAGAAGGGCAGTAGCATCAAAACACAGGGGGTGGATTTTTGTGTACAGTGCATCAAAGAGCCAGTGTCCATGTTAGCCACCATCAGCAGGTGTGTCTACACCTAAGTTGACGGGGAGCAGAGGGAAATGATACCTGCCAGCACTTTTGTCCCCAGATATTCAATGCCACCACTTCCAGATGAGTTCCAGGAAGGTGTAACCATCTCTCCCAGTGCATCTCAGGGGATCCTCAGATTGTTCCATCCACTACCAGGCTATCTTCACTCCACCAGAGGAGCACTGCGATTTCACCAGGCATCAAACCAGCCATGCCGTGGACCTCTAAAACTCGTCTTTGAGCCCAACTGGCTGTAAAAACCCACAAAAATCATTTCTCCAGTCAATGTTTTTGGGGGTTTGTTTTCCTTTTGTGATCCCCTGTGTGCTCCTCTCTCTCTCTCTCTCTCTTTCTCCTCTCTCTATGACGAGAGCTTCCTTCCCTCCACAGCACCAGCAATCCTTTTATCCAACAGTCCATTCCACATACCATAAGAGAAGAAATTTGAAATACTGACAAATCTGCTTCTGGTTCCTGTTTCATGTCAGGAAATGTGTTTCCCATGGTAATTGGGGCTCTTCATTTTTGGTGATAATTAAAAGGAGTCCAACTGAGCAAAGTTGATGTTTGGTTAACCATGAAGGAAACTATTCTTGATCAAGCAGGCACTTACCAACCAAGTCTGGTCACTTCTCAAGCAAAACAAAGGAATTTGTAGCTATTTTACCTCCACAGTAATGAGGATGGCAAACAATTATTTATGAATGAAAGTTTTCTGTATTGGTAAGTGGCAGCTTGACTGGGACTCACATTGAAAAAAAATGTCTTCTCCTAACACAAGCTAGCCAAGCCCTTTTATGTCTCTTTGCATGTGTTTGCAGGAAGGGGGCTGAGTGTAAGTGCAGGCAATATCCCCTGATGGCAATGTCACAGTCCACTGGAGCAGAAGAGACTAGTGGCTACCTGGTTAACAGTCCTACCCAGGCAACTCAGGAGTCCTGCATCCTCCTTGTCCCGATATTGTCCACTGTGAGCTTGCTCCATAGTGCTTGGTTTCAAGATCTGATAACTAGCTAATATTTGCTTGTAGCATTTGTAGTGAGGGTTCCTCAGAGGCCAGGATCTGACACTCCAAGAGACCAGGATTTGATACTCTGCAGAATCAGGTAATTAGGGGGCAAGTGTTTGCCAGAAACCCACTTCAGTGTGCCTAGCAAGGGACAAAGCTCTAAGTGTACACTACTTGCTTAGACATCACAGTGACAGTCAGGTGTGGTAGACATTCCAAAGAAACTCTCATCTTTTCTCATGACTTCGGCAAGTACATTCAACTCCCAGTTGTGCCTACCAAACTACACCTGGGGAATATATGAGAATGAGAGCTTGGCTCTCCAAGCTCAGGCAATCTCGACAGTGTTTTGGGGAGACACTGGAAACAGGTGTGGGACCTCTAACAATATCACTGCCATTATCTTTGTTTTGAAGCTTCCTGCCAATCAACTCTTTTTTTTTCTTTTTCAAGTTTTTATTTAAATTCCAGTTTGTATGTTAACTCTTTTTTTAAATTTAAATGCAGTTAGCCAACATATAGTATAATATTAGTTTCAGATATAGAGTTCAGTAATTCATCAGTTGCATATAACACCCAGTGCTCATCACATCACATGCCCTCCTTAATGGCCATCGCCCAATTACCCCATCCCCCAAACCACATCCCCTCCAGCAACACTCAGTTTGCTTCTTATAGAGAAGAGTCTTTCATGGTTTGTCTCCCTCTCCAATGACTTCCCATTCAGTTTTCCCTCCCTTTCCCTGTGATCCTCTATGCTGTTTCTTATATTCCACATATGAGAGAAACCATATGAAAATTGTCTATTTCTGGTTGAATTATTTCACTCAGCATAATACCCTCCAGTTCCATCCACATCAATGTAAATGGTAAGTATTCATCATTACTGGTAGTTGAGTAATAGCCCATTGTATATATATATACCACATCTCTTTTATCCATTTGTCTGTCAGTGGACATCTCAACTCTTTCCACAGTTTGGCTATTGTGGACATCACTGCTATAAACATTGGGGTGCATGTGCTTCTTTGGATTGTTACATTTGTATCTTTGGGGCAAATACCTAGTAGTGCAATTGCTAGGTCCTGGGTAGCTTTATTTTAAATTTCTTGAGGAATCTCCATATTGTTTTCCAGAGTGGCTATAACCATTTGGATTCCCACCAAAAGTGTAAGAGGGTTCCCCTTTTTTCACAACCTTGCCAACGTTTGTTGATACCTGAGTTGTTATTTTCCAAACAAACTGAGGGCTTCCGAGGGGAAGGGGGGGAATGGGATAGGCTGGTGATGGGTATTAAGGAGGGCACGTATTGCATGGTGCACTGGGTGTTATACGCAAGTAATGAATCATGGAACTTTACATCAAAAACTAGGGATGTACTGTATGGTGACTAACATAACGTAATAAAAATATTATTATAATAAAAAATAATTTCAGACATTCTGACTGGTGTGAAGTGGTATCTCATTGTGGTTTTGATTTGTATTTCTCTGATGCCAAGTTATGTGGAGCATTTTCATTTTTCATACTCCATCCCCCCATCCACCACCCCTCCAGCAACTGTCAGTTTATTTCCTATATTTAAGAGTCTCTCATGGTTTGTCTCCTTCTCTGGATAAGTTCTTTATAGATCTTGGATACAAGCCCTTTATCTGATATGTCATTGGCAATATCTTCTCCCATTCTGTAGGTTGCCTTTTAGTTTTGTTGAGTATTTCCTTTGCTCTGCAAAAGGTTTTCATCATGATGAAGTCCCAATAGTTCATTTTTGCTTTTGTTTCCCTTACCTTTGGAGATGTGTCTAGCAAGAAGTTGCTGCAGCTGAGGTCAAAGAGGTTGCTGCCTGTGTTCTCCTCTAGGATTTAATGGATTCCTGTCTCACATTGAGGTCTTTCATCCATTTAGATTTATCTTTGTGTATGGTGTAAGAGAAGTTCCAGTTCATTCTTCTACATGTGACTGTCTAATTTTCCCAATACCATTTATTGAAGAGTCTGTCTTTTTTTCCATTGGATATTTTTTCCTGCTTTGTTGAAGATTAGTTGACCATAGAATTGAGGGTCCATTTCTGGGTTCTCTATTCTGTTCCATAGATCTATGTGTCTGTTTTTGTGCTAGTGCCATTCTGTCTTGATGATTATAGCTTTGTAATATAGCTTGAAGTCTGGCATTTTGATGCCCCCAGCTTTGGTTTACTTTTCCAACATTCCTCTAGCTATTCCTCTCTATTTCTCTGGAGTCTTTTCTGGTTTCATACAAATTTTAGGATTATTTTTTCCACCTTTCTGGGTCCCTGCTCTTGGAGTGATTGTGGGATTGTGCATGCACCCACACCACTACTCCTGCAGGAAGGGAGAGGGTCTTGCCACAGTTCTGCCACTTGCTGGTTCCCTGCTCATAGAGTGGTCACACAATCATGCCACAGGTAATGGTTTATGGCAACACCAAGCTGAAAGCCCACTCTTCGTCTCTCTGATTGTTGCCCTCTTCCCCTTTCTGATGCTTGGGAACTCTGCC
The DNA here is from genome assembly GCF_017311325.1 of Ursus maritimus. Taxonomy (NCBI): domain Eukaryota; kingdom Metazoa; phylum Chordata; class Mammalia; order Carnivora; family Ursidae; genus Ursus; species Ursus maritimus. The sequence goes on from NW_024423319.1 coordinate 61,293,051, forward strand.
GCACTCAGTCATCCCCATTCTTTCTGTGACCTGGGGATCCTGACATGACACTGTCCCACCCAGAATTCTACCCCACTTTGCCACTTGAGCCCTTTTCGGGCAGAGTCATTCCTTATAGGAACAGACTTCTAAAAGTTCTGATTTTGCACTCAACTACTCTATCACTTTCTAGTAGCAGGCTTACAGAGGCTCTTTTCCCCAGAGTTTATCTTCCCATATATCGGGTCAGATTCACTTCTCTGCACCTCCTACCTTGCAAAAAGTGGTTGCTTTTCTATTGGTAGCATTGTAGCAATGCTTTTCTTTTTTTTTTTTAATGATTTTTTATTATATTATGTTAGTCACCATACAGTACATCCCCGGTTTCCGATGTAAGGCTTGATGATTCATTAGTTGTGTATAACACCAAGTGCACCATGCAACATGTGCCCTCCTTATTACCCATCACCGGTCTATCCCATTTCCCCACCCCCTCCCCTCTGAAGTCCTCAGTTTGTTTCTCATAGTCCATAGTCTCTCATGTTTCATTCCCCCTTCTGATTACCCCACTTTCTTTATCCCTTTCTTCCCCTACCGATCATCCTAGTTCTTATGTTCCATAGATGAGAGAAATCATATGATAGTTGTCTTTCTCTGCTTGACTTATTTCACTTAGCATTATCTCCTCCAGTGCCGTCCATGTTGCAGCAAATGTTGAGAACTTGTTCTTTCTGATAGCTGAGTAATATTCCATTGTATATATGGACCACAACTTCTTAATCCAGTCATCTGTTGAAGGGCATCTCGGCTCCTTCCATGATTTAGCTATTGTGGACATTGCTGCTATGAACATTGGGGTGCATATGGCCCTTTTCCTCACTATGTCTGTATCTTTGGGGTAAACACCCAGTAGTGCAATGGCTGGATCATAGGGTAGCTCAATTTTTAACTTTTTAAGGGACCTCCACACTGTTTTCCAGAGTGGCTGTACCAACTTGCATTCCCACCAACAATGTAGGAGGGATCCCCTTTCTCCACATCCTCTCCAACAGTTGTTGTTTCTTGCCTTGTCAATTTTTGCCATTCTAACTGGCGTAAGGTGGTATCTCAGTGTGGTTTTGATTTGAATTTCCTTGATGGCTAATGATTTTGAACATTTTTTCATGTGTCTGTTAGCCATTTGTATGTCTTCATTGGAAAAGTGTCTGTTCATATCTTCTGCCCATTTTTTGATTTGTTTATTTGTTTCTCGTGTATTGAGTTTGAGAAGTTCTTTGTAGATCTTGGATACCAGTCCTTTATCTGTAGTGTCATTTGCAAATATATTCTCCCATTCCGTGGGCTGCCTCTTAGTTTTTCTGATTGTTTCCTTGGCTGTGCAGAAACTTTTAATCTTGATGAAGTCCCATAAATTCATTTTATCTTTTGTTTCTCTTGCCTTTGGGGATGTGTCATGAAAAAGGTTGCTTTGGCCGATGTCGTAGAGGTTGCTGCCTATGTTCTCCTCTAGAATTTTGATGGATTCCTGTCTCACATCGAGGTCTTTCATCCATTTGGAGTTTATTTTTGTGTATGGTGTGAGATAGTGGTCAAGTTTCATTCTCTTGCATGTAGCTGTCCAATTTTCCCAGCACCATTTATTGAAGAGACTGTCTTTTTCCCACCGGATGTTTTTTCCTGCTTTATCAAATATTAGTTGCCCAAAGAGCCGAGGGTCCATTTCTGGGCTCTCTATTCTGTTCCATTGGTCTATGTGTCTGTTTTTGTGCCAGTACCATGCTGTCTTTGTGATCACAGCTTTGTAGTACAGCTCGAAATCCGGCATTGTGATGCCCCCAGCTTTGTTTTTCCTTTTCAACAGTTCCTTGGAGATTCGGGGCCTTTTCTGTTTCCATACAAATTTAAGGACTGTTTGTTCCAGTTCTTTGAAAAATGTCCTTGGTATTTTGATCGGGATAGCATTGAAAGTGTAGATTGCTCTGGGTAGCATGGACATTTTAACTATGTTAATTCTTCCGATTCATGAGCATGGAATATCTTTCCATCTTTTTATGTCTTCCTCAATGTCTTTCAAGAGTGATTTATAGTTTCTAGAATATAGGTCCTTTACGTCTCTGGTTAAGTTAATTCCAAGGTAACGTATGGTTTTTGGTGCTATTGTAAATGGGATGGATTCCCTAATTTCTCTTTCTTCGGTCTCGTTATTCGTGTATAGAAATGCAACTGATTTCTGAGCATTTATTTTGTATCCTGCCACGTTACTGAATTGCTCTATAACTTCTAATAGTTTGGGAGTGGCTTCTTTTGGGTTTTCCATATAGAGTATCATGTCATCTGCAAAGAGAGACATTTTGACTTCTTCTTTGCCAATTTGAATACCTTTGATCCCTTTTTGTCGTCTGATTGCTGTTGCAAGGACTTCTAGTACTATGTTGAATAATAGTGGCGAGAGTGGGCATCCTTGTCGTGTTCCTGATCTTAAGGGAAAGGCTTCCAGCTTTTCCCCATTGAGAATAATATTTGCAGTAGGCTTTTCATAGATGGCTTTTATGAGATTGAGAAATGTACCTTCTATTCCTACACTCTGAAGGGTTTTAATCAGGAAAGGATGCTGTATTTTGTCAAATGCTTTTTCGGCATCGATTGAGAGGATCATATGGTTCCTGAGTCTTTTCTTGTTGATATGATGTATCACGCTGATTGATTTGCGAATATTGAACCACGCTTGCATCCCAGGTATGAATCCCACTTGATCGTGATGGATAATCCTTTTAATGTACTGTTGGATTCTATTAGCAAGTATCTTGTTGAGGATTTTGGCGTCCATATTCATTAGGGAAATCGGTCTGTAATTCTCCTTTTTGAGGGGGTCTTTGCCTGGTTTGGGGATCAAGGTAATATTGGCCTCATAGAATGAGTTTGGTAGCTTTCCTTCTGTTTCTATTTTTTGAAATAGCTTTAGGAGAATAGGTATTATTTCTTCTTTGAATGTTTGGTAGAATTCCCCAGGAAAACCGTCCAGGCCTGGAGTTTTGTTATTTGGAAGGTTGTTTATCACTGACTCAATTTCTTCATAATTAATTGGCCTGTTTAAGGAATCAATTTCTTCCGGTTTCAATCTTGGTAGTTTATAGGTTTCCAGGAAGGATTCCATCTCTTCCAGATTGCTTAGTTTATTGGCATATAGCTGTTGATAAAAATTTCTAATAATCCTTCCAATTTCAATGGTGTTCGTCGTGACCTCTCCTTTTTCATTCATAATTTTAATAATCTGGGTCCTTTCTCTTTTCTTTTGGATAAGTCTTGCCAGTGATCTGTCAATTTTATTGATTCTCTCCAAGAACAAGCTTCTAGTCCTGTTGATCTGCTCTACTGTACTTCTGGTTTCTGCTTGATTGATTTCAGCTCTAATTTTGGTCAACTGCTTCCTTGTGCGTGGATTAGGCCTGTCCCTCTGTTGCTGTTCCAGCTTCTTGAGGTGAGAATATAAAAACTGCATTTTAGATTTTTCTATTCTTTTGAGTGAGGCTTGGATGGCTATGTATTTCCTCCTTAGGACTGCCTTTGCAGTATCCCATAGGTTTTGGACTGTTGTATTTTCATTCTCATTGGTCTCCATAAATTGTTTAAATTGATTTTTGATTTCCTGGTTTATCGAGTCATTCCTGAGCAGGATGGTTCTTAGTCTCCAAGTGTTTGAGTTTCTTCCAAATTTTTCCTTGTGGTTGAGTTCCAATTTCACAGCATTGTGGTCTGAGAATATGCAGGGGATAGTGTAGCAATGCTTTTCTTATATCTCAGGTTGAGTTCACAGGTGTTCAGAATGATTTGATAGTTCTCTAGCTGAATTCAAGTAACCAGATGAAATGTGGGTCCCCTATAATTATGTCATCTTCCCTCCTCTCCTCATGCATCTATTCTGACCACAATGCTATGAATGTAGAAGTTAGCCACAAGACAAAATCTGGAAAGACCACAAATACATGGAGGTTAAATAACATGCTACTAAACAATGAATGGGTCAGCCAGGAAATAAAAGGAGAAATAAAACTACATGGAAACAAGTAAAAACAAAAACACAATAGTCTAAATCCTTTGGGAAGCAGCGAAAGTGATGTAAAAAAAAAAAAAGAAGTTTATAACAGCACAGGCCTATCTCAAGAAGCAAGAAAAATCACAAATAAAAAACCAAACTTTACACCTAAAGCAGCTAGGGAAAGAACAAACAAAACCTAAAGGCAGCAGAAGGAAGGAAATAATAAAGATTAAACATGAAATAAATGATATGGAAACAAAAACAACAATAACAAAAAGCAAAGCAAATAAACAAAAAACAAAAAACAAAACAAACAAACAAAGAAAAACCAAGAGACTATATCAATGGAACCAGAAGCTGGTTCTATGCAAAACTCAATAAAATTGATAATCATCTAGCTAGACACATCAAAATGGAAAGAGAAAAAGACTTAAATAAATACAATAATCAATGAGAGAAGAGAAATAACAACCAGCACCACAGAAATAGAAACAATTATAAGATACCATTATGAAAAAATATGCCAAAAATTGGTACAAACTGGAAGAAATTTCTAAGTTCTTAGAAAGATATAAACTACCAAAACTGAATTAGAAAAAAATAGAAAATTTCAACAGACCATTAACCAGCAAAGAAACTGAATCAGTAATAAAATAACTCATAAGAAACAAAACTCTAGGACCAGATGCCTTCACAAGTGAATTCTACCAAACACTTAAATAAGAGTTAACACCCATTCTTCTCAAACCATTCCCAAAAAAATTGAAAAGGAAAGATAATGTCCAAACTCATTCTATGTGGCCAGCATTATTCTGATCCAAAAATCTGATAAAGACACCACTAAAAAAGATAACAGGCCTATATCTCTGATGAACATAGATGTAAAAATTGGCAATAAAATAGTAGCAAACTGAATTCAACAATAAGCATCATTAAACACAATCAAGTGGGATTTATTCCTGGGTTTCAAGGGTGGTTCAATATTCACAAATCAATCAATGTGATACACCTCATCAATAAGAGAAAGGATAAAAACCATATAATATTTTAATAGATGCAGAAAAAGCACATGACAATTAATACTTCCATTCATGATAAAAACCCTCAACAAAGTAGGTATAGAAGGAAAATACCTCAACATAATAAAGGCCACATATGAAAAAAAAATCCACAGATAACATCATCTTCAATGGGGAAAAACTAAGAGCTTTTCCCTAAGATCAGGGATAAACAAGGATGTCCACTCTTGCTACTTCTATTCAACATAGTACTGGAACTCCTAGAACTCCTAGATACAGCAATTAGACAAAAAGCCTGATAAAACCTGAAAGACTTCCTCCCCAAAAAAGTGATGGAACTGATAGATGAATTGAGTAAAGTCGCATGATACAAAACCAATGTACAGAAATTTGTGTTTCTATACACCAATAATGAAACAGCAGAAAGGGAAAGTAAACAAACAACCCCATTTAAAATTGCACCAAAACCACAAGATACCTAGGAATATATACAGTCAAAGAGGTGTAAGACTCATACCCTGAAAAGTATAAAACACTAATGAAAGAAATTGAAGATGACACAAGGAAATGGAAAGACATACCATGTTCATGGATTAAAAGAACAAGTTTTGTTAAAATGTTTATATTACCCAAAACAATCTAGACATTTAATGCTGTCCCTATGAAAATACTACCAGTGTCTTTCACAGAGCTAGAACAAACAATCTTAAAATTTGTATGGAACCACAGGAGACCTTGAATAGCCAAAACATTCTGGGAAAAAAAGCTGGAGGCATCACGATTCTAGACTTGAACTTATATTACAAAGTTGTAATCATCAAGACAGTATGGTACTGGCACAAAAACAGACACATAGATCAATGGAATGGAATAGAAAACCCAGAAATGAACCCACAACTATAGTCAACTGATCTTTGACAAAGCAGGAAAGAATAACTAATGTAAAACAGACAGTCTCTTCAACAACTGGTGTTGGGAAAACTGAATAGTAACATGCAGAAGAATGTAAGTGGACCACTTTCTTACACCATACATAAAAACAAATTCAAAATGGATTACACACCCAAATGTGAAACCTAAAACCACAAAAGTCCTAGAGGAGAACACAGGCAGTAACCTCTTTGATATTCACCATAGCAACTTTTTTTTTCTAGTTATATTTCCTGAGGCAAGGGAAATAAACACAAAAATGAACTAATGGGACTTCATCAAAATAAAAACTTCTGCACAGTGAAGGAAACAATAAACAAAACTAAAAAACAACCTACATAATCCGAGAACATATTTGCAAATGACATATATGATAAAGATTTAGTATCTAAAATATGTAAAGAACTTAAACATCTGAATGCCCGAAAAGCAAATAATCCAATTTAAAAATGCAAAGAAGACATGAACAGACATTTTTCCAAGGAAGACATCCAGATGGCCAACAGACACACAAAAACATGACCATTACTTAGCATCAGTGAAATACAAATGGAAACTATAATGTGATATCACCTAACACTTGTCAGAATGGCTAAAATCAACAACACAAGAATCAACAGGTGTCCAAGATCTGGAGAAAATGGAACACTCATGTGCTTTTGGTGGGATTGCAAACTGGTGTAGCCACTGTTAAAAACAGTATGGAGGGTCCTCAAAAAATTAAAAACAGCCCTACCCTATTGTCCAGGCATTACATTACTGGGTATTTACCCAAAGAATACAAAAATACTAATTGAAAGAGTAGATGAGTTACTTACGATAGCCAAGATATGGAAGAAGCCCAAGTGTCCACCGATTGATGAATCTATAAAGAAGATGTACCATAAATTATATATATATGTATATATGTATATACAATATATATTACATATACATACATTTACATTATATATACATGTATATATATATTATTCATTTGCAAAAAAGAATGAAATCTTGACATTTACAACGACACAAATGGAGCTACAGAGTACAAAGCTAAGCTATATAAATCAGTCAGAGAAAGACAAAATCCATATGATTTCATTCATATGTGGAATTTAAGAAACAAAACAAATGAGCAGAGGAAAAAAAAGAAAAAGAGGGAGAGAGACCATGAAACAGACTCTTGATTATAGAGAACAAATTAATGTTACCAGAGGGAAAGTGTGTGGGAGGATGGGTTAAGTATGTGATGGGATTAAGGAGTGCACTTGTCATGATGAGCATCAGGGTGATGTATGGAATTTTTGATTCACTGTATTTTACACCTGAAACTAATATAACACTGTACAAAAATGAAGTTACTCTTACACCAAAAAACAGACAAAAGTCTTTGTCTTAATCATGAAAATATCTGCTATGTAGTCTTCTAGAAACTTGATAGTTTTAGATTTTATGTTAGGTCAATTAATTATCTTGAATAAAGTTTTCTTTTTGGTATGAGGTAGGAGTTGAGGTTAATTTTTTTGTATCTTGATATCGAGTTGTGCCAGCGCCTTGAAGAGTCTCTTCTCACTGAATTACTTTGGTGCTTCTGCCAAAAATCAATTAACTGAATATTTGCTGGCCTGTTTCTGAAATTTATTTTGTTTCAGTGATTGGTTTATCTATTCTTTTTTTTTAAAGATTTTATTTATTTAACAGAGAGAGACAGTCAGCGAGAGAGGGAACACAAGCAGGGGGAGTGGGAGAGGAAGAAGCAGGCTCCTAGCAGAGAAGCCTGATGTGGGGCTCGATCCCAGAATGCCGGGATCACGCCCTGAGCCGAAGGCAGATGCTTAACAACTGCGCCACCCAGGTGCCCCTGATTTATCTATTCTAATGTCAATACCATGCTACCTCAATGATTATAGTCTTATGGTAAGTCTTGAAATAAGGTGTTGTTATTTCTCCAAATTTGTTCTTCTTTTTCATAATTATATTTGTTTTTCTAGGTCCTTTGCCATTCCATAAATCTGAGCATCAACTTGTCAGTTGTTTTTCTTGTTTGCACAGTTTATTTCAAAAAATAATCATAGAGTCTTATCAAATCTTTTGGATTTTATTGTTTCTACTAATTCCCAGGGCTGCAAACTGCATATCATCAACTTGTGGTTGCATTAGTGTAAAATAACTCTAACTGTACTTCCTAACCTCAATTTGTCCCTTGCCTTACAGAGTCCTACACAATTCTGCCAGATTAGTCCCATGAGAACAATACTTTAGAGATGGAAAATATCAGTGTTTTTCCTTAACATTATTAAATTAATTTCAAAGACTTCAATTAAACAATGTTCTCTGTTATTTGGCTTCACATTCCCTCAGCAACATTATCTCCTATTTACATTATAAGAAAATTAATCTTTTTAATCTTCTTGAAATATTAATTTTTATATTAGGCATTCAATAAATATTTATTTCATAAGTTCTCTTTTCCAGGTTTTTTTGGAGAAAGTCCTTTCCTCTGCTAGTGTAAATTATATACTTTCATCAAATTGTTCTCTAGCTTACATGCTTTCTCAAGATATTTGGTTTACAGCTAAATATGCCTATAATCAGAAAATAAATGGAAAGTTATACTCCTAAACACTGCTCTAATCAGGTACTGTGTTTCCATTTTTGAAAACTTTAAACCTGGTAACAGATCATAAGTGACCATATGGGTAAAAATGAACCTAATTTCAGTTCTAGGCAACTAGGGCAGCTCATTCCAAACTGTCTGTAAGGGAAAACTTATTTATTTATTTATTTATTTATTTATTTATTTATTTATTTATTTAT
>NW_024423319.1:61301826-61306683 GCF_017311325.1 Ursus maritimus
TTATTTATTTATTTATTTATTTATTTATTTATTTATTTATTTATTTATACTTTTTAAATTTTCAACCCCCTTTGGACTAATAGTTTTGTAAAACACAGTAAAAATGATTTGGAACTATAGTCCCTCTTTTGGATGGTGCAGCAAAATCAAATTGTTACGAAAATTTCTGACCACTTTTTAAAAAATTTCTGTATTATCTTGTGGACTAGTAACTAGCTGTTAGCCTACTCAAACTGGCCTACATACCATATTTATAGAAACATTAGTCTAGGGGATAAGACAAGGTGGATTAGAGAGATGAGGTCATAGTTGATCATACACTATAATTAAACTTCCCAAGTTTGTGGAAACACATGTAAATATGAATATACAAATGCAAGAAGCTCAACAAACTCCATATATTTTAAGCCAGCAGATAATTTGCAAGCTGGAAAACAGTGAGATGAAATATTCAGTGATGAAAGATAAAAACTATCAAACAAGAAATTTATTTTAGTGTTTCTTCTTCTTCCTCTTATTATTTTTAATTTAAATTTTAGGTAGTTAACATACAATGTAATATTGGTTTCTGGAGTAGAACCCAGTAATTCATCACTTACATAAAACACCCAGTGCTCATCATAACAAGTATGCTCCTTAATACCCATCACCCACCACCCACCCACCTCCCTCAATCAACCCTCAATTTGTTCTCTATTGTTAAGAATCTCCTATGGCTTGTTTATCCCTCTCCTTTTTTTCTTTACCCCTACCCATATGTTCATTTGTTTTCCTTCTTAAATTTCACATATGAGTGAGATCATATGGTATTTTTCTTTCTCCTACTGACTTATTTCACTTAGCATAATACATTCTATCTCCATTCATGTCATTACAAATGACAAGATTTCATATTTTTTGATGGATGAGTAACATTCCATTGTATTTATATAACACATCTTCTTTATACATTATCAGTTGATGGACATTTTGGCTGTCTCCATAGTTTGATTATTGTTGATAATGCTGCTATAAACATTGGAGTGCATGTATTCCTTCGAATCTGTACTTTTGTATCCCTTGTGTAAATACCTAGCATACCTAGTAGTGCAATTGCTGGATCATAGGTTAGTTCTATTTTTAATATTTTGAGGAACCTCCATACTGTTCTCCAGAGTGGTTGCATCACTTTGCATTCCTACCAACAGTGCAAGAGGGCTCCCCTTTCTCCACATGCTCACCAACACTTGTTGTTTCTTGTGTTGTTAATTTTAGTCATCCTGGCAAGTGTAAGATGGTATCTCTTCCTGGTTTGATTTTCATTTCCCTAATGATGAGTATTGTTGAGCATTTTTTTATGTGTCTCTGAGCCATCCACAGCATCTTTACCTGATAAAAACCCTTGACAGAGTGGGGATAGATGCAACATACCTCAACATCATAATGGCCATATGTAAAAGACCCTAAGCTAATATCATCCAGAATGGGGAAAAACTGAGAGCCTTTCCCCTATGGTCAGGACCAAGACAAGTATGTCCACTATCACCATTAGTATTTAACATAGTCTTTGCCTCAGCAATTAGACAACAAAAATAAATAAAAGGCATCCAGATTGTCAAGGAAGAGGTCAAACTGTCACTATTTGCAGATGGCATGGTTCTCTATGTAGAAAACCCAAAAGACTCCACTGAAAAATGGCTAGAGCTCATACATGAATTCAACAAAGTCACGTGATATGAAATCAATGTGCAGAAATCCATTGCATTTCTATACACCAATATCAACAGCAGAAAAAGAAATCAAGGAATGGGTTCCATCTGCAATGACACCAAAAACAATGACACCCAGGAATAAACCTAACCAAATATGTAAAAGATCCATACTCTGAAAACTCTAGAACTCATGTAAGAAATTAAAAAGGAAACAAAGAAATGGAAAAGCATTCCATGTTCATGGAATGGAACAACAAACATTGTTGAAATGTCTATACTACCCAAAGAAATCTACACCTTTAAGGCAATCCCCATCAAAATATCATAGCATTTTTCACAGAGCTAGAACAAACAAACCCTGAAGTTTGTACGGAACCACAAAAGCACCTGAATACCAAAAGCAATTCTGAAAAAGAAGAACAAAACCGGAGGCATCATGATTACGGATTTCAAGCTATATTACAAAGATGTAGTCAACAAGACAGTATGGTACTGGCACAAAAACAGTCACACAGACCAATGGAACAGAACAGAGAACCCAGAAATTGACCCAGAACACTATGGTCAACTAATCTTTGACAAAGCAAGAAAGAGTATCCAATGGAAAAGAGTCTCTTCAACAAATAGTGTTGGGAAAACTGGACAACAACGTGCAGAAGAATGAAACTGGACCTCTTTCTTACACCATACACAAAAATAAATTAAAAACGGATGAAAGACCTTAATGTGAGACAGAAAACCATCAAAATCCTAGACAAGAACACCAGCAGAAACCTCTTTGACTTCAGCCATAGCGATGTCTTACTAGACATGTCACCACAGACAAGGGAAACAAAAGAAAAAACGAACTATTGGGACTTCATCAAGATAAAATTCTTCTGCACAGCAAAGGAAACAATCAACAAAACTAAATGGCAGCCTACAGAATGGGGGAAGGTATTTGCAAACAACAAATCTGATAAAGAGATAGTATCCAAATTTACAAAGAACTTCTCTAACTCAACACCCAAAAAACAACCCAGTTAAGAAATGGGCAGAAGACATGAAACATGAATTTTATAATGTGAAACAGTTCTTAAAAACTAAGAAGAAAATTAGGTGGAGGAGATGAGACGGTGAAGTAGGAGGAGGACCATAGACATGCCTGGTCCTGCGAACTTAGCTAGATAAATATAAAATCATTCTGAAAACTTATGAAATAGATCTGAGGACTGACAGAACAAACTACGCAACTAGCACAAGAGAAAAGGCCACATTGTGGAACAGACAAAGTCTCAAGAAAAATCAACTTTACATGTAATACAATGGCACTAGATTCATATCTCTCAATAATTACTGTAAATGTAAATGGATTAAATGCTCCAATCAAAAGACATAGAGTATCACATTGTGGCTTTGATTTGCATTTCCCTGATGGCTAGTGATGCGGAACACTTTTAATGTGTCTGTTAGACATTGTTATGTCTTCTTTGGAGAAGTGTCTGTTCATGCCTTCTGCCCATTTCTTGACTGGATTATTTATTTTTTGGGGTGTTGAGTTTCAGAAGTTCTTTATAGATCTTGGATACTCTTTATTCGATACATCATTTGCAAATATCTTTTCCCATTACATAGTTTGACTTTTAGTTTTGTTGCTTGTTTCCTTCGCTGTGCAGAAGCTTTTTATCTTCATGAAGACCCAATAATTCATTTGTGCTTTTCTTTCCCTTGCCTCTGCAGATGTATCTAGTAAGAAATTGCTGTGGATGAGGTCAAACAGTTTACTGCCTGTGTTCTCCTCTAGGATTTTGATGGATTCCTCTCTGATAGTTTGGTCCTTCATCCATTTTGAATTTATTTTTGTGTAGGGTGTAAGAAAGTGGTCCAGTTTCATTCTTCTGCATGTTGCTATCCAATTTTCTCAGTACCATTTGTTGAAAAGACTCTTTTTTTCCATTGGGTATTTTTTCCTGCTTTGTCAAAGATTAGTTAGCCATATAGTTAAGGGTCCATTTCTGGGTTGCCTAATCTGTTACATTGATCTTTGTGTCTGTTTTTATGCCAGTAACATACTGTCTTGATGATTACGTCTTTGTAATAGAATTTGAAGTCTGCAGTTGTGATGCCTCCAGCTTTGTTTTTCTAATTCAACATTCCTTTGGTTATTTGGGGTCTTTTCTTGTTCCATACAAATTTTAGGATTGTTTGCTCAAGTTCTGTGAAAAATGCTGGTGTTATTTTGAAAGGGATTGCATTGAATGTGTCGACTGCTTTGGGTAGTATAGACATCTTAAAAATATTTGTTCTTCCAATCCATGAGCATGGAATATTCTTCAATTTCTTTGTGTCTTCTTCAATTTCTTTCAGAAATGTTCTATTGTTTTATGAGTACAGATCTTTTACTTCTTTGGTTAGGTTTAGTCCTATGTATCTTATGGTTTTGGATGCAATTGTAAATGGGATTGATTCCTTGATTTCTCTTTCTGGTGCTTCTTTTTTGTTGTATAGAAATGCAACAGACTTCTGCAAATTCATTTTATACGCTGTGACATTGCTGAATTCCTGTATCAGTTCTAGCAATTTTTTGGTGGAGCCATTCAGGTTTTCTACCTAGAATATCATGTTGTCTGCAAAGAGTGGAAGTTTGGCTACTTCTTTGTTGATTTGGATGCCTTTTATTTCTTTTTGTTGTCTGATTGCTGAGGCTAGGATTTCCACTACTCTGTTGAACAACAGTGGTGAGAGTGGTTGCCCCTATAGTGTTCCTGACCTTATGGGAAAAGTTCTCAGTTTTTCCTCATTGAGGATGATATTAGCTCTTTATCTTTCATACATGTCCTTTATGATGTTGAGGTATTTTCCTTCTATCTTTACTTCCTTGAGGGTTTTTATTAAGAAAATATGTTGTATTTTGTCAAATGCTTTTTCTGTATCTATTGAGAGGATCATATGTCTCTTATCCTTTCTTTATTAATGTGGTGTATCACGTTGATTGATCTGTGGATATTGAACAATCCTACAGCCCAGGAATAAATCCCACTTGGCTATGGTGAATAATACTTTTAATATACTGTGAGATCCTATTAGCTAGTATGTTGGTGAAAATTTTTGCACCCCCGTTCACCAGAGATATTGGTCTATAATTCTCCTTATTAGTGCTTTGGGTTTTTTTTTTTTTTTTTTTTTT
>NW_024423319.1:61306693-61311906 GCF_017311325.1 Ursus maritimus
TTTTTTTTTTTTTTTTTTTGGTTTTGGAATCAAGATGATAATTCTGGCCTTACAGAATGTCTGAAAGTTTTCCTTCTATTTCTATTTTTTTGGAACAGTTTCAGAAGAATAGGTATTAATTATTCCTTAAATGTTTTGTAGAATTTCTATGGGAAGTCATCTGGCCTTGGACTGTTTGTTTTTTTTTTTTTAATTGGAAGATTTTTGATAACTGATTCAATTTTGTTGCTTGTCTGTTCAAGTTTTCTATTTCTTTCTTACTCAGTTTTGGTAGTTTATATTTTTCTAGGAATTTATCCATTTCTTCCAGAATGCCTAATTTGTTGGTGTGTAATTGCTCATAGCATTCCCTTATAACTGTTTTGTATTTCTGTCATGTTGTTTGTTATATCTCTTCTTTCATTCATGATTTTATTTATTTGGGTCCTTTCTCTTTTCTTTTTGAAAAGTCTGCCTAGGATTTATCATTTTTTAAAATTTTTTCAAAGAACCAGCTCCTGGTTTTGTTTATCTGTTCTACCATTCTTTTGGGGGGGGAGGTTTATATCACTGATTTCTGCTCTAACCTGTATTACTTCCCTTGTCCTCCTGACTTTAGTCTTTATTTGCTGTTTTTTTTTTCCAGTTCCTTTAGGTGTAAGGTTAGGTTGTGTATTTGGGACTTCTCTCGTTTCCTGAGGAAGGCCTGTATTACAATATACTTCCCTCTTAGGACCGCTTTTTCTGCATCTCAAAGGTTTTGAATAGTCGTGTTTTCATTTTCATTTTCTTCCATGTATTTTTTTTTTAATTCTTTAATTTTCTGGTTTACCCATTCATTCTCCAGTCAGATGTTCTTTAACCTCCATGTATTTATGGTCCTTCTGAAGGTTTTCTTCTGGCTGACTTCATGTTTCATAGCATTTTGGTCTGAAAATACACATGGTATGAGTAATCTGTTTGTACTTGTTGAGACCTGATTTGTGACACAGTATGTGATCTATGCTGGAGCATGTTCCATGTGCACTCAAACAGAATGTGTATTCTGCTGCTTAAGGATGAAATACTCTCTGTGTATCTGTTAGGTCCATCTGGTCCAGTGAGTCATTTAAAACCCTTGTTCCTTGTTGCTCTTCTGTTTAGATTATCTGTCCATTGCTGGGGGGGGTCCCCTACTATTATCCTATTATTATCAATGAGTTTCTTTAAGGTTGTTATTAATTTATATATTTTCTGCTCCCAAGATGGGGGCACAAATATTTATATTTGTTAGATAGTCTTTTGGGACAGACCCCTTTATTATGATATGATGTCCTTCTTCATCTCTTATTACAATCTTTGGTTTATGATCTATTTTGTCTGATATTGGTATGGTGGCTCCAGCTTTCTTTTGATGACCATCAGCATGATAAATTGTTCTCTACTCCCTCACTTTTAATCTGAAGTTGTGTTTGGGTCTAAAATGAATGTCTTGCCAACATAATATTGGTAAGTCTTTTTTTTATCCATTCTTATACGCTCTGTCTTTTGATTGGAGTAATTAGTCCATTTACATTCGGAGTAATTATTGAAAGATATGAATTTAGTGCCATCGTATTACCTGTAAACTGGATGTTCTTATAGATTGTCTGTAAAGTATTTGTTCCTGTTGTCTCTGTTCCTTTATAATCTTTGTTACTTTTGGTCTCTCCCACTCTAAGTTTCCAGTTTAATATTTCTTTCAGAGCTGGTTTAGTGTTCAGGAACTATTTTATTTTTTGTTTGTCTGGGAAATTCTCTCTCCTTCAATTCTGAATGAGAGCCTTGCTGGATGAAGTATTCTTGGCTGCAAATTTTTCTTCTTTAGCACATTGAATATATCATGCTACTCCTCTCTGGACTGTCAGGTTTCTGTGGAATGGTCTGCTGTTAGCCTTATGTGTCTACCCTTATAGGTTAAGTACCTTTTTCCCCAGCTGCTTTTCAGAATTCTCTCTTTATATTAGTATTTTGCATGTTTCACTATGATATGTTGTGTTGTTCACCTGTTGGTTGGTTGGTTGGTTGGTTTGTTTATCTATTTATTGAGAGGGTATTTCTCTGTCTTCTTGGACTTGAATGAGTATTTCCTTCCACATATTAGGGTAGTTCTCAGCTATAATTTGTTTAAATAAACCTCTTGTCCCTTTTCCCCTCTCTTCTTTCTCTGGGACTGCTATGATACAGATATCATTTCACTTTATGGAATTGCTGAGTTCTCTTAGTCTATCTTTGTGATCTAATAGTTTTATTTCCCTCTTCTTTTCAGCTTCATTCTTTTCCATAATTTTATCTTCTATAACACCTATTCTCTCCTCTTCTTCTTCAAACTTTGTTGTAACTATATCCAATGTGTTTTACATCTCTGTTATAGCATTTTTTTTTAATTTCAGCCTGACTAGTTTTTGGGTCTTTTATCTCTGCAGCAAGGATTTCTCTGCTGTCCTCTGTGCTTTATTCAAGTCCAGCTGGTAGTTTTATGATTGTTGACATAAATTCTTTTCAGATAAATTGTTTATATCTGTTTTCAGCATGTCACTGGCTGTGATATGTTTTTTACCTTTCTGGGGGTAGAATTCCTCTGTCTTGTCATTTTGGCTAAGTTTCCATCTTTTGCTTGTAGTGAAAGCTTGTTATGTTTCTTGTACCTCAGAGTAATGCTATAATAAAAAGAGGTCATATACTGTCCAGGGCCTGGTATTTCACGAAATGTTTCTGGTGTATGCTGTGTGCATGCACTCTGCTGTTGCATTTTGGTTGCTCCTTCCCACTTGTCAGTCATTTGTTGAAAATAGCTTGGAAAAAAGGAAACAAAGAAAAAGAGAAAAAATAGAGAAATAAAATGTCTCTTCTAAAAAAAGAGAGAGAGAAAAGGAAAAGGCATGGGGAAAAAAAGACAATTAAAAGAAACCTATAAGCCTGATTTCAAAGAAAAAGAAATGGGAAAAAAAATAAAGAAAAGAAAAAAGAAGGCTGATCCAAAAGAAGGACAAAAGGAAATGGGAAAAAAAGCACAAACAAATCTATTAGCCTGATTCTAATGGAAAATGAAAACAAAACAAAACAAAACAAAAAAAAAGAGAAGAAAAAAAAAATACAGCCAGTTCCTATTTCTGCCAGAACTAAAGGAGATGCTTTGAAGCACTGTGTGATCAGTAGACTTTCTGCATATGGTGTGATGCCTGTTTTGCTCTTCTGGGGAAGAGGTCCACTGTGCTGGCTCAGAGTCAATCCTGCCCTAGTAAAAAACACCACTTCCCAAGCACAAGGTGTTGGGGTGTGATGTATGTGTCTCCCACCTCTACTGGGGGCCACTGTGTTCTTCTCTGTTGTCTGATTGTGTTGGTGGTGGGGGTAAAATGGTGACACCATACTCTCTTGTCTCTGGACAGGGGACAGTAAAGCAATGGCCATCAGTATGTCTGGGGCTAAGCTTTCCTGTAGTTTATCTTTGGCATGGCTGGGATTCAAAACTCCAATCTTAAAAGAGCTGGCACTGCTGGGATCCAGTCTATCCTCCAGATTAGAGGGGTCTTGAGCTCTGACTAGTTTTCTTTGTTCCAGAAAGAGTCCCAAGCCTACAAAGTGCATGGAATCTATGTTGTGTTACCATCCAAAGCAGTGAACAAATTATTCACCCTCTGCCTGCACCTTTGTCCCCTGTCAAGGAAAGGCCATTTGCTGGTGTCTGGAGGGCGTTTAGTCCTCAGAGAAGCAATATATCCTCTTTCAAATGTACTCTAGGAAGGGGAACATTCACTTCCAGTGAGACCCTGGAGATCCCTACATCACTCCATGTGCTGTCTAGAGCCAGATTCCTCCTTCTCTCCAGGAGAGCAAGCTGCATCTCTGCTATGGCAAAAGTTGTGCACTTCCAAAGTCTCAAACCTTGAGTTCCACTCACTGTTTGCAAAAAAACAAACAAACAAACAAACAAACAAACAAACTGCACCACTCAGTTCCCCAGGCTCCTCAGTCTGTAGCCAAGAGGTATTCTTGTGTGAATCCCATGCCACACTCTCAATTTCTCTCTCCCTCTCTTCCTCTCTCCCTTTTCTCTTCCCATGGAAAGGTTCTTTCCCCTCTCCTGAACGGCAGCTTTTCTCTCCCCCAATTCACTTCGCACCTGCCACAGTCTCCTTCCAGAAATGGAGATCATTCTTCCAATCCCCAGATTAATTCCCTGAATGTTCCAAGTGATCTGAACTCAAAACAGCTATGTTCAAGGAATGAGGAAAGCCCAGGGTCCCCCTACTTGGCCATCTTAACTCCTCTCTCAAAGTTTGCAATATACATTAAAATCAAGATATGTAATGCTCCCAGCATTGTTCTTCCCCCTCAAGATTGCATTGGCTCTTTGGTGTCTTTTGTGTTACATACAAATTTTAGGATTGTTTTTCTCTATGAAAAATGTTATTGGAATTGGAGTTTTCATAGGGATTTCTGTAGACTGCATTACATACTACACCAAAATAATAATTTAAACAATATCAATATTTTCCCATGTGTTTGTGAATTCTTCAGTTTTATTTACCAATGTCTTACGGTTTCCAGTGTACCAATTGTTAAACACCTTGGATAATTTACTCCTAAGTATTTTATTTCTGGAAGCAATTGTAATTGAGATTATTTCTATGTTTTTCTTTTCTTTTTTAAAATTTTAATTTAAATTACAGTTAGTTAACATATAGTGTAATATTAGTTTCTGGTGTACAATTTAGTGATTCAACATTTCCACATAACACAAAGTTTCATCACAACAAGTGCACTCCTTAATCCCCATCACATATTTAACCCATCCCCCCACCCACCTCTCTTCTGGTTGCCATCACTTTGTTCTCCATAATTAAGAGTCTTTTTCTTGGTTTATCTCTCTCTTTTTGTCCCTTTGCTTGATCTTTTTGTTTCATAATTCCACATATGTGTGAAATCATATGGTATTTGTCTTTGACTGAATGACTGATTTCACTTAGTATTACATTCTATAGTTCCATCCATGTCATTGCAAAAGGCAAGATTTTTCTCTTTTTTATGGCTGAGTGATAGTCCATTGTGTATATAGCACATCTTCTTTATCCATTCATAAGTTGATAGACTTTTGGGATGTTTCCATAATTTGGTTATTGTAGATAATCCTGCTATAAACATCGGGAGTGCATGTATCCCTTGGAACTAGTTTTGTGTGTGTGTGTGTGTGTGTGTGTGTGTGTGTGTGT
>NW_024423319.1:61311916-61317358 GCF_017311325.1 Ursus maritimus
TGTGTGTGTGTGTGTGTGTGTGTGTGTGTGTGTGTGTTTTCATTTGTGGAGTAAATACCTAGTAACGCAATTGCTGGATTTTTTAAAAAGATTTTTTATTTATTTATTGGACAGAGAGAGACACAGTGAGAGAGGGAACACCAGCAGTGGGAGTGGGAGAGGGAGAAGAAGGCTTCCCGCTGAGCAAACAGCCTGATGCGGGGCTCGATCCCAGGACCCTGGGATCATGACCTGAGCTGAAGGCACTTAACAACCGAACCACTCAGGTGCCCCCACAATTGCTGGATTTTAGGATAGTTCTACCTTTACATTTTGGAGGAAACTCCATGCTGTTTTGCAGAGAGGTTGTGCAAGTTTACATTCCCACCAACAGTGCAAGAAAGTTCCCTTTTCTCCACATCCTTGCCAACACCCGTTGTTTCTTGTGTTGTTGATTTTAACCATTCTGACAGGTGTGAGGTGATATCTCATTGTAGTTTTGATTTCCATTTTCCTGATGATCAGCGATATTGAACATCTTTTCATGTGTGTGTTGGCCATCTAGAAGTCTTCTTTGGAAAAATGTCTATTCATATCTGACCATTTTTAATTGGATTATTTGAGTTTTGAGTGTTGAATTTGATAAGTTCTTTATATATTTTGGATACTTACCCTGTATCAAATATGTTATTTGCTGATACCCTCTCCCATTGCATAGGTCACCTTTTAGTTTTTGTTTACTTTGCTGTGCAGAAGCTTTTTATTTTTTTGAAATCCCAATATTTTATGTTTGCTTTTTTTGCCTTGCCTCAGGAGACATACACATTTAGAAGTTGCTGTAGCCAATGTCAAAGAACTTACTGCCAGTGTCCTTTTCTAAGATTTCTATAGTGTCTTTTTTTTAAAGATATTTTTATTTATTTATTTGACAGAGAGAGAGCGCGCACAAGCATGGGGAGCAGCAGGTAGAGGGAGAGAGAGAGGCAGGCTCCCCCTGCGCAGGGAGCCCAACATGGGGCTCAATCCCAGGACCCTGGGATCATGACCTGGGCTGAAGGCAGACACAACCAACTGAGCCATCCAGGTGCCCCTCTTTGGTTTCAGGTCTCACAGTTAGGTCTTTTATCCATTTTGAGTTTATTTTTCTGTTTGGTGGAAGAATGTGATCCAGCTACATTTTTTATATGTAGTTCTCCAGTTTTCCCAACCCCATTTTTTTGACGAGGCATTCTTTTTTGCCATGGAATATTCTTTCCTGCTTTGTCAATGTTTAATTGAGGTATAGTTGTGGGCTTATTTCTAGATTTTCTCTTCTGTTACATTGATCTACATGCCTATTTTCGTACCAGTACCATACACTTTTGATTGCTACAGCTTTGTAGTATAACTTGAATTCCATAATTGTGATACCTCCAGCTATTTTTCAAGATTGCTTTGGCTATTCGAGATTTATTGTTCTTCCATACACATTTTAGGATTGTGTATTCTAGTGTTATGAAAAATGCTGTTGTTATTTTGATAGGGATTGAGTTAGATGTGTAGATTGCTTTCAGCATTTAGACATTTTTTTATTATAATAATATTTTTATTATATTATGTTAGTCACCATACAGTACATCCCTGGTTTTTGATGTAATGTTCCATGATTCATTAGTTGCGTATAATTCCCAGTGCTCCATGCAATACGTGCCCTCCTTACTACCCATCACCAGCTTATCCCATTCCCCCACCCCCCTCCCCTCTGAAGCCCTCGGTTTCTTTCTGAGTCCATAGTCTCTCATGCTTCATTCTCCCTTCTGATTACCCCCCCTTTCTTTATCCCTTTCTTCTCCTACCGATCTTCCTAGTTCTTATGTTCCATAGATGAGAGAAACCATATGATAATTGTCTTTCTCTGCTTGATTTATTTCACTTAGCATTATCTCCTCCAGTGCCATATTTAGACATTTTGACAATATTTTTCTTCCAATCCATGAGCATGGAATGTCTTTACATTTTTTATGTCATTTTTTTATTTCTTTCATCAGTGTTTTATAGTTCTCAGAGTACAGGTCTTTCACCTCTTTGGTTAATTGTACTCCCAGGTATGTTATGTTTTTCTGGTGCAATTTTAAATGGGACTAATTATTTAATTTTCTTTTCTACTGCTTAATTAGTGGCATAAAGAAATACAACAGAGTTCTGTATATTAAACTCATATATTACAATTTTACACAGTTTCTTTATCAGTTCTAGCAGTTTTTTGGTGGAATTTTTTCTGGTTTTCTGCATACTTTTTTTTTTTTTTTGGTCTGATTTCTGTGGCTAGGACTTTCATTGATATGTTGAATAAAAGTGGTGAGAGTGGACATCCCTGTCTTTTTTTCTGACTGTAGAGGAAACGTTCTCAGTTTTTCCTCATCTAGAATGACATCAGCTGTGGGTTTTTCATATATGTCCTTTATTATGTTAAGGTATGTTCCCTCTAAACCTGCTTGTTGAAGGTTTTTTATCATGAAGGATTGCAGTGCTTTGTCAAATGCCTTTTCTTCCTCTATTGAAATGATCATATGGTGTTTATCCTTTTTTTTTAATAATAGGGTGTATCACGTTGATTGATTTGCGAATATTCAACCACCCTGGCAAACCAGGAATAAAACTCACTTGATTTTGGTGAATGATTCTTTTAATGTATTTTTGGATTTGGTTTTCTAGCATTTTATTGGAAATTTTTGCATCTGTGTTTATCAGGGATATTAGCCTATAGTTTCTTTTTTTTTTTAATGGTCTCTTTATTTGTGTTTGAAACCAGGGTAAAGCTAATTTTATGGAATTAATTTGGAAGTTTTCCCTCCATTTATACTTTTTGAAATAGTTTGAGATGTATGGGTACTAACTCTTTTAAATGATTTGTAAATTCAACTGTGAAGCTATCTGGCCCTGGACTTTTGTTTGTTGGGAGTTTTTTGATTGCTGATTTAATTTCTTTGATGGTTATTGGTCTATTCAAATTTTCTATTTCTTCCAATTTCAGTTTTGGTAGTTTATATGTTTCTAGTAATTTATCCATTTCTTCCAGGCTGTCCAATTTATTGCAATATAGTTTTTCGTACTATTCTATTATCTGCATTTTCCAATTTACCACATTGAGCATCTTTTCATCCACATCTTATTGGCTATTTATGAATCTTATTTTTTGATATGTCTGTTTAAATTTTTGATCTATTTTTATTGGATTGTTAGTTTTCTTATTGGTGAGTTTAGAAAGTTCTCTGTTTATACTGGATACAAGTCTTTGATAGGATATGTGATTTTCAAATATTTTCTCCTAGGCTTTGGCTTATCTTTTCATTTTCTTACAACAGTTAGGAGAGAAGATTTCTAACATTTTGTTGAAGCCCAATATATCAATTTATTTTTTATGGATTTGGTGTTTTGCTGTCATATCTAAGAAATTATCGTCCCATGTAGGATCATGAAGATTTTCTTCCATGCTTTGGTCTAGATGCTTCATAGTTTTAAAGTTTGCATTTAGGTCTATGTTTCATTTTGAATTAAATTTTACATATGGCATGAGGTAAAAATTCAAGTTATTTATTTTGTCCCTTTCTTATTTATTTTTGCACTTGGATATCCAATTGTTCCAGCACCATTTATGCAAAAGACCATTCTATCACTGAAGTATTGCTTTTGTGTTTTTATTAAAAATTAGTATATATACACACACACACACACACAGATTTGGTATTTTCTTCCATTGAAAAAATTGTCTATCATTATGCCAATGCCATGCTGTATTGCTTAATATAGTTTTATAAACCTTAATGGCAGGTTAAAATATAAATGCAATCTCTTGATGTGAGTCTCCTTAGGTTCATCTGTTTAGAACTCTGTGGGTTTCTTGGATGTGGTGTTTGTCTTTCCCTTGGTTAGGGAAGTTTACAGCCATTATTTTTTTCAAATGCTTTTTCTGCCCCTTTCTCTCTCTTCTTCTTCTGGGACCATATAATGTGAATGTTGTTTGGCTTAATGTTGTCCCATAAGTCATTTAAGCTATTATCACTCCATTTTTAAAATTTATTTATTTATTTATTTATTTATTTATTTATTTATTTATTTATTATTTCTGCTCTGATTGGATGAGTTTGACTGCTCTGTGCTTGAATTCACTAATCTTTTATACCAGTACATCTAGTCTGTTGTTGATCCCTTCAATTGTATTTATTGAATTTTCAGTTCATTTATTGTATTTTTCAACTCCGCAATTTCTATTTGGTACGTCTTTGTATTTTCTATCTTTTTTTTGAAATTCTTCCTTTTTGTTTCATTGATCTCTTTACATTTATGAGAATATTTATAACCATTATTTGGAACTGTTTCCCTCCATTTAATTAATTTATTTTTTCTGAGTATCTTGTTCTTTCATTTAGATCATTTTCCTCTGTTTCTTCATTTCCCTTGGTTGTCTGTGCAGTTTCTATGTATTAGATGAAACAACCTCCTCTTCCAGTCTTGAAGGTGTGCCTTTTTCCTGAACCCTTCATTCAATCCACCTTAACTCTTTTTGTCTATCAAATCTTTGTGATTGACCCAATAGCCTACTGTATTCTTAGTGGTTTGCAATAATTGAGGATGTGTCAAGACCTCTCTGTGTCCCTAGGGAGAGGTTCTCAGGCATCACCTAGATCCGGGTTGATTGGAAACCAGACACTTAGGCAGCAAGTTTTAAAATATGCAAATATACCTCTGTCTAGGGAAGATGGGTGTTTCTGTCTACTTCCTCTGTGCTGAGCCTTGGGGATAATAACCAGTTAAAAACTGTCTTTTTTCTTACTTTCATATTGAACCCATGAACACAAGCCCTGCTCACCACCAAAGCCATAAATATCAAGGGACATGTTCCTTGAGTGGCAGTCAGAAATGCCAGATACAATCTCTTTTCTTGGAGCAACCAGTGACCTTGGAGTAACATGGGGCAGAGGGAGAGTGCAAAGATGGTGTCCACTGGTCCCCCCAGTCTATGGAATGAATCGTAGTCTGTGTCTAATTAGAAGTTGGTTGCCACTGCTCTGAGCCCTGAAGCATATGCATGGTGAATCCACACAAATTCCTTAAGGGCTGTTTTTCAGTGTGCTATATAGCCTTGTGGATTTGTGGGCTCGAGCTCTGTTGACTTTCAAAGCTATATGATTTGGGAGCTCATCTCTCAGCTGCAGGTCTTAAAATTGGGATCCTAGATGTGTGGTGCATCTCAGGGGCACCTGGTGGCACAGTCCTTAAGTGTCTGCCTTCGGCTCAGGGCGTGATCCCGGCGTTCTGGGATGGAGCCCCACATCAGGCTCCTCTGCTGGGAGCCTGCTTCTTCCTCTCCCACTCCCCATGCTTGTGTTCCCTCTCTTGCTGGCTGTCTCTCTCTCTGTCAAATAAATAAATAAAATCTTTAAAAACAAAACAAAACAAAACAAAACAAAACAAAACAAAACA
>NW_024423319.1:61317769-61335614 GCF_017311325.1 Ursus maritimus
ATATATATATATATATATATATATATATACACACACACACACACACATATATATTCTATATACGATGTCTTATGTGAATACAAGTAGTTTTACTCCTTTCATTCCAATTTAGATGCTTTTTATTTATTTTTCTTACCTAAGTGCTTTGGTTAGAAGTTACACTGTAATTCTGAATAGCAGTAGTGAAAACAGACATCTTTCTCTTCTTTCTGATCATAGGTGGACAAATTTTAGCTTTTTACCATTGAGTATGATGTTATCTGTCAATTTTTCATAAGTATCCTCTGTCAGTTTGAAGAAATTCCTTTCTATTCACAGTTTATCGAGGGTTTTTATCAAAAACTCCATCCCAAAAGAGCAGAATACACACTTTGCTCAAATGCACATGTAACATTCAGGAAGATCCACTTTATTTTGGGTCATAAATAAAAACTTAACAAATTTAAAGAATTGAAACCAAACAGAATGTGTTTTCTGAAAATAATGAAATTAAACTTTAGAAATCAATAACAGAAAAATTGTAGGAAAATCTCAAAGAAACTGAAAACTAAACACTTATCTAATTCATAGGCCAAAGAGGAAGTCTCAAGAAATAACAAACATATATAAAAGAGAAATTAAATGAAAATAAAAAATGAAAACCTACAGCTATCAAAATTTCAGGATCAGAAAACAGTTTCTTTTTTTATAATAATATTTTTTTATTATATTATGTTAGAAAAGTTTCTTGTGAGGGTTGGAATGGGGAGAATGGGTGACTACAAAGGGAGCAGAGGAATTTTTTAACAAGATGGAACTCTTGCATATCTTGATTGTGGTGGTAGTTATACAACTAAATGAATTTTTCAAGATATATGAAACTGTATACCAAAAGGAGTGATTTTTATTTTCTCTAAATCATACCTTAGTGAAAACAATTTTTAAAATATGTACCTTGTTAAATGAAGAACATAAGTAGAAAAAAAAACCTTTTCTCCACCAATTGAGATGATTACATGACTTTTCCCTTCCACTAAATTAAATGTAATGTATTAAATAAATATTTTTGCATGTTGAATTACTATTGCATTCTGGAATAAAATCCATATAGTCATGACATATCATCTAATATGCTACTGTATTTGGTCTGTTAGCATTTTCTTAAAGATTTTGTATCTATATTCATAGGTAAAATTTGTTTATAATATTCTTTTGTCCTGATGTATTTGTTTGGTATCCAGGTCTCAAGGAATGAGTTAGAAAGGATTCCCTCCTTTTCTAATTTTTGGAGCATTTTGGAAAAGATTGGTGTTAATTCTTCATTAAAATGTTTGGTAGAACTTAACAGTGAATCTATATGGATAATGGCTTTTCTTTGTTGTGAGGTATTTGATTATTGATTCAATACCTATATGTCTTTTTTTTTTAAAGATTTTATTTATTTATGTGACAGAGAGACAGCCAGCGAGAGAGGGAACACAGCAGGGGGAGTGGGAGAGGAAGAAGCAGGCTCCCAGCGGAGGAGCCCGATGTGGGACTCGATCCCGGATCGCCAGGATCACGCCCTGAGCCAAAGGCAGACGCTTTAACGACTGCGCTACCCAGGCGCCCCTCAATACCTATATGTCTTATATGTTTTTTTCAGATTTTCTATTATATCTATTTAATTTTGGCAGTCTATGTGTTACTTGGAATTTGTCCATTCATCAAGGTTATAAAATTTGTTACCATAAAATTGCTTATATTATTCTTTATAATTATTTTTCTTTATGCCACCAGTAGTAATGTCCTTTTTTATTTCTTATTTTAGTAAATTTAGTCTTACCTTTTGTGTGTGTGTGTGTTATCCATCTATTTAAAAGTTTGTCAATTTGGTCAACTACTTTCAATGAAAAATTTTAAATTTTATCAATTCTCTACATTGTTTTCTTTATCTATGCTTTCATTCTTATTACTTTCTGTTCTTTTTTTAATTTTCTATTTTTATTTATTTTTGTACTTTTTATTTTGTTATATTAGTCACCATACAGTACATTCCCAGTCTTTTTTTTAAAGATTTTTTTTATTTATTTATTCGACAGAGATAGAGACAGCCAGCGAGAGAGGGAACAAAAGCAGGGGGAGTGGGAGAGGAAGAAGCAGGCTCATAGAGGAGGAGCCTGATGTGGGGCTCGATCCCAGAACGCCGGGATCACGCCCTGAGCCGAAGGCAGACGCTTAACCGTTGTGCCACCCAGATGCCCGAACATTCCTAGTTTTTGATGCAATGTTCCATGATTCATTATTTGTGTAACACCCAGTGCACCATGCAATATGTGCCCTCCTTATTACTCTGATCATTCTTCTAGCTTTAAGTTTGGCTAGCTGTTCTTTTTCCAGTTGCAGATGTTGTAAAGTTAGATTAGTTAGGTTAGTGATTTGGAATCTTCTTTTTTTTTTTTTATTACTGTAAGCATTTACAGTTTGTACACTTCCTCTGAAAAATGCTTCCACTGAGTCACATAGGTTTTGGTATATTGTGTTTTATTTTTAATTTGTTGTAAATGTTTCTAATTTCCCTTGTCATTTCTTCTTTGACTTATTGGTTATTTAATAATAATTTGTATAATTTCTACACATTTGTGAACTTTTTACTTTTTCATTTTAAAAATTGATTTGTAGTTTCATTCCATTTTGGTCAAAGAAAATACTTTGTACAGTATAATCTTTTCAATTTATTGTGACTTTTTTTGCAGCCTAAGATGTGATCTACCTATGGGAGTATTTCATGTACAATGCTGGTGCTCTGTATATATTCATTAACTATCATTACTCTATTTTGTTATTGATCTGTTTTTCATGTACTCTTTTTTTATTTTAAATTTTTTATTTTTATTTATTTTTTTTGATGTAAAGTTCGATGATTCATTAGTTGTGTATAACACCCAGTGCACCATGCAATACATGCCCTCCTTACTACCCATCACCAGCCTATCCCATTCCCCCACCCCCCTCGCCTCTGAAGCCCTCAGTTTATTTTTCAGAATCTATAGTCTCTCATGCTTCATTCCCCCTTCTGATTAACCCCCCTTTCTTTATCCCTTTCTTCTCCTACTGATCTTCCTAGTTCTTATGTTCCATAGATGAGAGAAACCATATGACAATTGTCTTTCTCTGCTTGACTTATTTCACTTAGCATTATCTCCTCCAGTGCCATCCATGTTGCAGCAAATGTTAAAAAAAATCATTCTTTTTGATAGCTGAGTAATATTCCATTGTATATATGAACCACAACTTCTTAATCCAGTCATCTGTTGAAGGGCATCTCGGTTCCTTCCATGGTTTAGCTATTGTGGACAATGCTGCTATGAACATTGGGTGCATATAGCCCTTCTCTTCACTACGTCTGTATCTTTGGGGTAAATACCCAGGAGTGCAATGGCTGGATCATAGGGTAGCTCAATTTTCAACTTTTTAAGGGACCTCCACACTGTTTTCCAGAGTGGCTGTACCAACTTGCATTCCCACCAACAATGTAGGATGGATCCCCTTTCTCCACATCCTCTCCAACAATTGTTGTTTCTTGCCTTGTCAATTTTTGCCATTATAACTGGAGAAAGCAGTTGATCAAGATTAGAGCAGAGATCAGTGAATTAGAAATCAGGAGCACAGTAGAGCAGATCAACAGAAATAGAAGCTGGTGTTTTTCATGTACTCTTTTTTTGTTGTTATTGATCTGTCTTACTGTTATAGTCATAACTGAAAGTCAGTATTGTGGGCCCCTACTGTTACTATCTAAATATTTCTCCATTATTTTCTTTCCATTTTTACTTCATATATCCTGGAGAACTGTCCTTAGTTGCAAAAATGCTTATAGTTTTTATGTATTATTGATGGATTGACCCTTTTTTCAATATATAATATCCTTTTTTTCTCTTATAAAATTTTCTGCTCTATTTTGCTTACTATTAGCATGAAATATATTTTTCCATCATTTCATTCTTGACTTGTCTTTGAATCAGGATTTAATCTCTTTAGTCAGCACATAAATTTGTCATGTTTTTAAAAATCATTTCTTATATCTTATTTTATTTTTTATGTATTCATTTATTTATTTTAATTTTATTTTTTGAACTTCTTAAAAAATTTGAGTTGACACACAATGTTACATGACTTTCAGGTGCACAACATAGGGATTTGACAAGTTTATACATTATACTATGTTCTCCACCAGTAAAGATACCATCTATCTCATTCTTCACTATTACAACAGTATTTACTCTATTTTCTATGTTGTGTCTTTATTTCCATGACTTACTTATTCCATAACCAGAAAGCTTATCTTCCTTTCCCCTTTGTCCACTCTGCCCCAACCACTTCCACTCTTGTTACCTTCAGTTTTTTGTTTGTGTTTATAGGTCTTACTTTGCTTTTTGTTTATTCATTTTTTAGATTATATTTATGAGTGGAATTGTATGGCATTTGTCTTTTGCAATCTGATTTATTTCATTTAGCATAGTACTCTCTAGGTTTATCCATTTTGCCTCAAAAAAGGATTGCTTTGGTTATTTGGGGTCTTCTGTAGTTTCATACAAATTTGAGGAGCTATTGGTGTTTTATTAGAGATTTCATTGAATCTTTGGATTTCTTTGGGTAATATGGACATTTTAACAATATTAATTATTCCAACTCATGAGCATGGAATATCTTTCCATATGTTTCTGTCATCTTCAATTTCTTTCATCAGTATTTTACAGTTTTGTCATTTAAGTTCAATCAGCCAATATATTCTACATCATTATTCTCAGATGTAGTGTTCAACAATTTATCAGTTGTGTATAACACCCAGTGCTCATCACATCATGTGCCCTCCTTAATGCCCATCACCCAATTACCCTGTGCCCCCACCCACTTCCCTTCCAGCAATCCTCAGTTTGTTTCCTATAGTTAAGAGTCTCTCATGGTTTTTCTCCCTCTTGGATGACTTCCCATTCAGTTTTCCCTCCCTCCCCCGTGATCCTCTGTGCTGTTTCCTATATTCCACATATGAGTGAAACCGTATGATAATTGTTTTTCTCTGATTGGTTTATTACTCAGCCATCAGAAAGGATGAATATTTACTCTTTTGCATCAATGTGGATGGAACTGGAGGGTATCATGCTGAGTGAAATGTGTATTTTATAGTTTTGAAAGTACAGGCCTTTCACCTCTTTGGTTAAGTTTATTTCTAGGTATTTTATTCTTTTTGGTGCAATTGTAAATAATGTTTTCTTTATTTTATTATTTTTATTTTTTAAACTATTTTATTTGTTTATTTTAGAGAGAGAAACTGTACATGAGTTAAGGGAGTGGCAGAGGGAGAGGGAAAGAATCTCAAGCAGACTCCATGCTGAGTGAGGAGCCCCGTGTGGGGCTTGATCTCATGACCATGAGATCATGACCTGAGCCAAAACCAAGAGTCAAAGGACGCTTATCTGACTGAGCCACCCAGGTCCCTCAATGATTTTTTTTTAACTTATCTTTCTAATACTTCATTATTAGTGTGTAGAAAATCTACTAATTTCTGGTTATTAATGACATAACCTGACATGTTACTGAAGTCATTTATTACTTCTAGTAGTTTTTTTGATATAGTCTTTAGGATTATCTAATATCATGTCATCTGCAAATAGTGATAATTTAACTTTTTTTTTTTTGCCAGTATGACTCTTATTTCTTTTTCTTGTCATATTGCTATAGTTAGGACTCACAGTACTGTGCTGAATAAAAGTGTCAAGAGTGGACATCTTTTTCTTGTTCCTGATCCTGAGGTAAAGCACTCAGTTTTTCACCTTTGAGTGTGATGTTCCCTGTGAGATTTTCATATACAGCTTTTATTATGTTGAAGTATGTTTCTTCTAACTACTTTGGTAAGAGTTTTTATCATGACAGATGTTGAATTTTGTCCAATTCTTTTTCTGCATCTAGTGAGAAGATCATATGATTTTTTATAATTTGTTATTTTTAATTAGTGTATGCTGCTGATTGATTTGTAAATATTGAAGCATTATTTCATCTCTAGAATAAATCCTACTTGATTGTGGTGAATGATCTTTTTAGTGTATTGTATACGATTTGCTAATATTCTATTGAGAAGTTTTGCATCTATGTTCATGAGGGATATTACCCTGTACTTTTCTTTTCCTTTTTTTTTTCTTCTTTTTTTGTGATATCTTTGTCTGGTTTTGTTACCAGGGTAACGTGGGCCTTGTAGAGTGCATTTCGAAGCTTCCTTTCTCTTCTATTTTTTGCAATACTTTGAAAATAGGCATTAACTCTTCTCTAAATGTCTGGTAGAATTCACTTGTGAATACATCTGCTCTTGGACTTTTATTTCTTGATAGATTCAATTTCATTACTTGTGATCTGTCTGTTCAGATTGTCTGTTTCCTCCTGATTCAGTTTTGGAAGATTGCATGTTTCTAAATATTTAACCATTTCTTCTAGGTTTTCCAGATTTTTGGCATATACCATTTTGCAGTACTGTCTTATAATCCTTCGTAATTCTGTAGTACCTTTTGTTATTTCCCTCATTTCTGATTTTCATTAGTTTGGTTCTTTCTTTCTTTCTTTCTTTCTTTCTTTCTTTCTTTCTTGATGAGGCTGGCTAAGGATTTTTCAATTTTGTTTAAAGAACCAGCTTGTGATTTCATTGATTTTTTTCTACCATTTTTTTTTGTCTCTGTGACATTTATTTCTGCTCTGATTTTTATTATTTCCTCTTTCCTATTCACCCTGGGCTTTGATTCTTCTTCTTTTTCTAGTTCTTGGTGTAAGGCTAGATTATTTATTTGAGCTTCTTGTTTCCTGAGGTAGGCCTCTGTTGCTGTATACTTTCTTCTTTGAACAGCTTTTACTATCTTCCAAAGATTTTGGACCATTTTGTTTTCATTTTCATTTGTGTCCATGTATTTTTAATTTTTTATTGCTTTGTTGACTCATTGATTATTTACTATCATTTTGTTTAATCTTCACATGTTTGTGTTTTTTTCTAGTCTTTTTCTTGTGATTTATCTCCAGTTTCATACTGTTGTGATCAGAAAAGATGCATAGTATGATTTCTATCTTCTGAAATTTATTGAGTCTTCTTTTATGACCTATTATATGATGTATTCTGGAGAATGTTTTATGTGTGCTTGAAAATATGTGTATTTGTGTTTTTGGATGGGATGTTCTATATATATCTGTTATGTTTGTGTGGTCCAATGCATCATTCAAAGACATCATTTCCTTATTGATTTTCTGTCTGTATGATCTATCCATTGATATAAGTGGGGTGTTAAGGTCCCCTACTCTTATCAAATTACCATCAATTTCTCTCTTTATGTCCATTAATATCTGTTTTATATATTTAGGCACTCCACTGTCAGGTGTGTAGATATTTACAATTGTTATATCCTCTTGTAAAATTGACCCTTTGGCCACAAAGTAGGCTTGGGAGTGAAGTCTTAAGCCAAAGGGAACACTGCTGCCACCTCATCCATCTTTCTTACCATGTGTTGGCTGCCCAAGGGACTTTGAATATGTTGGAGATCACCTTCAGCAGACTCACCCAGGAGAAGAAAGCCTGGAAGAAGGACCCCTTGTTTGGCTTTGTGGCTGTCCCAACAGAAAATCCCAATGCCATGATAAGCCTCATGAACTAGGAGTGCAGCATTCTAGGAAAGAAAGAGACTCCATGGGAAGGAGGCTTGTTTAAACTATGGATGCTTTTCAAAGATGATTATCCATCTTCACCCCCAAAATACAAATTTGAACCATCACTGTTTCACTGCAATGTGTACCCATCAGACTTAGTGTGCCTGTTCATCTTTGAGGAAAAAGCCTGGAGACCAGCCATCACAATTAAGCAGATCTTGTTAAGAATTTAGAAACATCTAAATGGACCAAATATCCAGGATCCAGCTCAAACAGAGACCTACAGGATTTACTGCCAAAACAGACTGTAGTATGAGAAGAGGGTTTGAGCATAAGCCAAGATGTTCACACCTTCATAAGTGGTGACCTTGTGACAACAAAAGAAGGAAGGGATTGACTTGGCAAGAACTTATTTACAACATTTTTGAAATTTAACATTGCTCTGTACAATTACTAGTCACCTGAGGAGGGTTGAGAAGTGCCATTGTTCATTTCCACCACTGGTACACAGTTCTCAATTCACTGAATTACCTTGTTTTTCATACAGGGTCTCTTCCTTTAGTCTTTTGTATTTTTAATTGTTATGTATAACTTCTTTTTATTTTAATATTAATGTTAGTATTCAACAGCTGTAAAATTTAAAAACTTTTATACATCAATGAGCCCCCAGGAGCTAGTTTCCTTTGTTTGCTGATGCCAGGATGCTTTCCACTATTTAGAGCTACACTTAGGCTCCAGCTGGCCTCCTTCCCTCCTCTTTCTCCACAGAATTTGGGTTATGTTGCTCATGAGCCTCAAATCCAAAGTCAGCCAGCTTCTCTTCATCACTCCATTTCCTTTGTGTTTATATGTCATTTTTCCTGTGTTACCGTTTAGAGTAAATAAACTGTTTATATTTTTAAAAATGATCCATTTATCGTTATATAATGCCCATCTGTCGCTTGTTACAATCTTTGTTTTATTTTTTTCAGTTTTTGTTTTAAAGTCTATTTTATCTTATATAAGTGTTGTTACCCCAGCTTTTTTTTCTTTCCTGCTTCCATGTGCATGGTGAACATTTTTCCATCCCTTAATTTTCAGTTTGAATGCATTTTTAGGTCTAAGGTGAGTTTCTTGTAGGCAACATATAGATGGGACTTCTTTATTATCCACTTCACCACCTTATTTCTGTTGATTGGAGCATGTAAGCTATTTACATTTAAAGTAATTATTGATGGTTGTATACTTATTGCTATTTTATTGTGTTTTGATTATTTTTGTGGTTCTTCTCATTTCATTTCTTTTCCTCTTGCTCTCTTTCTTTGTGATTGATGAGTTTCTACAGAATTATGTTTGACTTTCTTTCTCTTTTTTTGTACATCTATTATAGATTTTGAATTTGTGGTTACCAAGAGGTTCATATATGATATCCAAATGAAATTAGCAATCTATATTAATCTGATTAATATAAAACATTAAAAAAACAGAAAAAGAAGAAAATCTTCTTGGGGCACGTGGGTGGCTCAGTCATTAAGCGTCTGCCTTTGGCTCAGGTCATGATCCCCGGGTCCCGGGATCGAGCCCTGCATCAGGCTCCCTGCCCAGTGGGAAGCCTGCTTCTCGCTCTCCCACTCCTGCTGGTGTTCCCTCTCTTGCTGTGTCTCTCTGTCCAATAAATAAATAAAATCTTTTTTAAAAAAAAGAAGAAAATCTTTTTTCCTCTTCTCTCTTGTCTTCCTTTATTACTCCCTTCTTTATGTTTTATGTCTAAGTTATCATATTTTACATTTTTTATTGATAATTTTAAAAATCATACTGGACAATATAGCAAATTCAATTGGAGAAGAGAAGGAAATTAAAGTTATACAGATTTAGAAAGGAGAAATAAAACTGCTTTTGTTTGAAGATGACAACCATGTGGAAAATTAAAAAACAAAACAAAACCTGGAACTAATAAGCAGTTATTTCGAGGTTGCAAGATTCAAGGTTGATATACAAAAGACAATCACTTTTATATGATGACAATGACAAGCAGAATTTCAAAATAAGTATATAATATCCTTTACATTAACGCTCCCAAAATGAATTGTTATGCAAAAATATAAAAAATGTACAAGAGCTATCTAAGGAAAACTACAGTACTTTGATGAATGAAAGAAAAACACTAAATAAATGGAGAACTATTTCATGTTCATGGATAGGGGGACAATGTTGATGTCAGGTATTCCCAACTTAATCTATAGATTCAACAAAATCCCAATCAAAATCCCAACAAGTTATTTCATGGATATTGACAAACTGATTCTAAGATTATTTTGAAGAGGTAAAAGTCTCAGAATATTCAACACAATATTGCAGGAAAAGAACAGAGAGGGAAGACTGACACTACATTGCTTCAAACTTACCATAAACATACAGTGTGACCTTATCTAAATTATCTAAAGACAGTATGGCATTATCTAAAGAAAAGAAAATACAACTCTAAAACAGAATAGGGAGCCCAGAAATAGACCACATAATTGTTGTGAACTCATTTTAAGGACTTTTTAAAGATTATTTATTAATTTTTAGAGAGAGAGAGTGGGGGGAGGGACAGAAGGAGAGGGAGAATCTCACACAGGCTCCCTGCTAGATGCAGGACTCAATCTCACAATACTGAGATCATGATCTGAGTCCTAATCAAGAGCCAGACACTTAACTGACTGAGCCACCCAGGCACTACTATAGTGAACTCACTTTTGACAAAGGGGCAAAAGATGTACAATGGAGTAGTGATTGTCATTTCAATAAGTGGTGTTAGAACAATTAGAAATCCACATACATAAAAATTGATAAGAATCCAAACACAGACCTTACATCTTCCCCAAAATTAACTAAAGATGGATCATAGGCCTAAATACAAAATGCAAAACTACAAAACTCCTAGAAGATAAAACAGGAGAAAACCCAGATGACTTTGTGTATGGTGGTAACTTTTTAGATAAGCACCAAATGCACAATCCATAAAAGAAATAATTGATAAGCTAGACTTCATTCAATTTAAAAACCTTTGGTTTATGAAAAACAATGAAAAACAAATGAGAAGACAAGCCACAAAATGGGAGAAAACATTTGCAAAAGGCACATCTGACTGTTATCCAAAATATACAAAATATCCTTTAAAAATTCAACAAATAAATGAATAACCAGATTAAAAATGAGCCGAAGACCTTAACAGACACCTAAATAAAGAGAGAGAGAGAGAGAGATGGCAAATAACCATATGAAAAGATGTTCCACATCATATTTGATCAAATAAATACCAATTAAAAGAACAATGGAAACCCACTACTCACCCATTAGAATTGTAAAATCTGGATACTGATGTTTGAAATGCTGGCAAAAATGTGGAGCAACAGGAACTCTTATTCATTGCTGGTGAGAATGCAAAATATTACAGCCACTTTGAAAGAAAGTTTGTTTCTTACAAAACCAAACATTTTCTTACCATATGACCCAGCAGTAGTGCCCCTTGGTATTTACCCAAAGGAGTCAAAAGTTTATGTTGATACAAAATCTGCACATAAACATTGGTAGCAACTTTATTGATAATTACCCAATCTTGGAAGCAACCAAGATGTCCTTCAGTAGATAAATAGATACATAAACTGTGGTATATGTAAAAAATGGAATATTATTTACTGCTAATCGAGCACTACAGCTATCGAGCACTGAAAAGACATGGAGGAATCTTAAATACATATTATTAAGTGAAAGAAGCAAATATGAAATGGCTATGTACTGTATGATTTTAATTGAATTGTATATGACATGTGGTAAAGGTAAAACTATGGAGAAAGGTCAGTGGTTACCATGGATTGAAAGGGACACGGATGAAGAGGTGGAACAAGAGAATTTTCAGGGCAATACAAATTCTTTATGATATTATAATAATGGATTAATTTCATTACATATTTTTTCAAACCCATTAAATGTACAATACCAAAAGTGAACCTTAGTGTAAACTATGGCCTTTGGAAGATTTGATGTGTCAATATAGCCTCATCAATTATAACAAATATATTACTCTGTCATGGTATCCTGATAATGGAGGAGGCTATACATCTAAGGGCAAAGAGTATATAGAAAATTTCTGTTCCTTCCTCTTAATTTGTTGTAAAACAACTATTCTGTTGTAAAAGAACTGTTCTAAAAATAAGCCTTAAAATATAAGGGAATGAAGAAAAATATGTCATGCTAACAAGAATCAAAAGAAATCTGGAGTATCTTTATTAATTTTGGACAAATCAAACATCAGAAACAATACATTGTCAAAACAAAGAGGGGGATTATATAAAGATAGAGAAGTCCATTCTTCAAGAAGTTACACCAGTCCTTAAAATGAATAAACCTAACAAGATATCAGTAAAAAGCAAGCATATTCACTCTCACTACTCCCACCCAACTGTGTACTGGAGTCCTTAGATTGTGCAGTAGGAGAAAAAAATTAAAAAAAAATTATTCATATTAGAAACGGATAAATAAAATGGTCTTTGTTCATAAGTGATGTAGTTGTCAATGTAAGAAATTGCAAAACACTGAAAAAAAAGTCTCCTAGAAGTTCCCAGAGTTTATAGCAATACCACAGTATAAAAAGTTGATGTACAAATTCAATGGATTTCATATAAATTAGCAAGGAACAATTGCAACTTGACTGATAGCATTTAAACACATAGAAAAAATTAATACTAAAGTGTAAATTTACAAAATATGGATAGAATCAATTTGTGAAGAACTGCACACTGAAAAAAAGATAAATGAATAGAGAGCTTTTCCATCTCATGGATTAGGAAGCTCAATATTGTTAAAATATCAATTATTCCCATTTTGATTTATAGATTAAGTGTAATCTCAATTAACAGTCCAACAAGAAAATGTAGATATCAGCACAACGATTACAAAGATTATGTGGAAGGCAAGAGATATCAAAGAGCACACCTAATACTGAAGAAGTATAATTTCTGTGGACTGACAGTACCTGATTTTAAGAATAACTGTAAACCTTCATCAGTAAAGATAGCATGGTATTCACAAAAGAATAGGAACATAGATCAATGGAAACAGACTACAGAGTTGATATCAACTCAAAATAGATTGTTATAAATTTAAGGTAATATATGTAATCCCCATGGCAATCACAACGAAAATATCTATTAAACATATACAAATGGAAATGAGAAGGGATCAAAACCTGTTGTCATTACGCACTGGAATAAAGTTCTCAGACACCATTCTGAGTGGCAGTGCAGGGCTGCCTCTGCAAGGAAGAACAGCAGCAGCTGAATTCTGCACATAGCTTCTATTTTGTTTTTTTTTTTTATCAGAAAAGCAAGGACAGATGCCACAAAATGTGGGAAAGGAGTACAAAGGGATGGCAAATATCTTGAAGCCATAAAGCAGGCCTGCATTCTCCCCTATGCTTATGCACACAGAGAGGCAGTCATAGGATAAGGGAGGAGCGGGATGTTTGGGCTAGCAATCACCAGGTGCATAAAGGGGGGAGAGAGGGTTACATTTTTTCATAGTTCCTAACCTATGCCCTGCCCCCTTGGAATCATGGGATCCTACTCCTACCAGGCCATTGCATTCAACACCCTGAGAACAGGAATGCTGCTGATGTTTTAGCTACTTCCATGATCACTCCTTTTGGCTTACAATATACTTTCTAGGAATAACCCAAAAGATCATGGGATTGTGTTCATACCAGGCCATGGTGCTCAATAGCCTGAGAAGAGGAACACTGCTGATGTTTCAGCTTCTTCCACAATCACCCTGTAAGGTTTACAATACACTTTCTTTTTTTTTCTAGCCAAGATTAAATTTATTATTGGAATAGGTTTTCTCTTGTTGTTGTTTACTCTAATTCAGTACATCTTTAAGCTCTTTTAAACATTTTTTATTATGTTATGTTAGTCACCATACAGTACATCATTAGTTTTTGATGTAGTGTTCCATGATTCATTGTTTGTGTATAACACCCAGTGCTCCATTCAACACATGCCCTTCTTAATACCCATTACCAGCCTAATCCAATCCCCCACCCCCATCCCCCTCTAAAACCCTCAGTTTGTTTCCCAGAGTCCATAGTCTCTCATGGTTCATTCCCCCTTCTGTTTACCCCCCTTCATTCTTCCCTTCCTTCTCCTACTGATCTCCCTGCTATTTATTATGTTCCATAAATGAATGAAACCATATGATACATTTGCAGCAACATGGACAGGACTGGAGGAGATTATACAATACACTTTCTAAGAATAACTCCATACCTGTCACTAAAAGGACTCAACTAAACACAAAAGTAGTAAAGAAGGGAATGAGGGACAAAAATTATAGCATACAGAAAATAATAACAAGTGGAAGAAGTCCTTCATTGTCATGAATTATATTACATGTAAATAATTTAAACTCTAATATCAAAAGGTATCGACTTGTACAATGGATAAAAACAAATGCTCCACCTATACTCTGTGTACAAGAGACTCGCATTGGATCTAATGAAATAAATAGGTTGAAAGCAAAAAAAAAAATATGGACAAATATATTCTATGTAAATAATAATGAAAAGGACTTGGAGTGCTTATACTAATATCAGAGAAATAGACTTTAAATCAAAAACTTACAAGACACAAAGAGCATATATATTGAAAAAAGGGTCAATTCATTAAG
Organism: Ursus maritimus; assembly: GCF_017311325.1. Classification (NCBI taxonomy): domain Eukaryota; kingdom Metazoa; phylum Chordata; class Mammalia; order Carnivora; family Ursidae; genus Ursus; species Ursus maritimus. Next base: position 61,332,089 of record NW_024423319.1, read on the forward strand.
AAGATACAACAATTATAAACATACATGCACCAAACATCACAACCCCAAAGTACATAAAACAGAGGACAATATAATTGAAAGTACGAACAGACTGGTTCAATACAAACAGACTGCTTCAGTAATAGATGGGAATTTTATTGCATCACTTTTAGTAATGGATAGAATAACTAGACAAAAGATCAATAAATTAAAAAGCAGTATAGTAGACCTATTAACCTAAGAAATACAGAACATTGATATCATATCAAGAGTAAACATTTTCTCAAGTACTAACAGAACATTCTCAAAGATAGACAATATCATAGACTACAAAAGAAAGGTTCATACATTTTTAAAGATTTAAGTCATATAATATGCAATATATTCTGGCAACAATGGAATAAAACTCGAAATCAATAACAGAGGAAAAAGTAGAAATTTGACAGCTGCACAAATTAAATAACATTTGTTATTTTTATTTTTAAATAACAATTATTTAAAAACAAATGACTTAAAGAAAAAATTACAGGAAAAATTAGAAAATATCTTGAGGCAAATGAAAATGGAAACACAGGGAGGAGTTAAGATAGCAGAATAGTAAGAGGACCTTATACTCACCTCATTCCTTAAACACAGTTAGATAAATATCAAATCCTTCTGAACATGTAGAAAATTGATCTGAGGAATGAGAGAACAAACTGCACAACCAGAGGGAGAAAAGAGACCACGTATTATGAAATGTTAGGTGGTGTGGAGATGTGATTTGGGGGAGAAAAGATTCATCAGTACTGCAGAGGAGAGGGAGCTCTGATCAAGGAGAGAGGAGAGAAAGATAAAGGAAGAGAGACACAGAGAGAGTAGGGCACAAGGCATTGCAAAATAAAAAGACTTCCCAAAACCATTGATGGGGAAAATGAAAGGGGTTGATAATCACAAGATCACAAGTTTTTACAAACAGCAGAGCTCAAGAAAGTCTGAAGTTTTACAAGCCCATGCTCCTGCTGGGGTGAAGCCTGGCAAGCATAGAGGTGCTTCTGTGGAGATGTAGGGCAGAAACTTGGGAGGGGTTAGCATGGTCTGAGTATCTCCTTGGTCACAATGGGAGAGACAGCTCCCTTTTGGAGTGCAGAGGTGAAACTACCTCTCAGGGGACAAAAGAGCTGGTGTTCATCATTTGGCTGCCCTGTTCATTAGCATAAGAGCAGAGGCAGCTGCTAGCTGCGGCTAACCTGGAGGTAAGCTTTTTGTTGCACTTTACCATAAACTCCAAGCCCCTGTGCAGTCATGTGATTGCACTTGTGGGGCAAAGCAGCACCAATCACAGTGTGGCAAGACCCTCCCCCAGAGGATCAGTGCAGGTCTGTGCCATGCTAGGTCCCTAAAATTTGGAGTTCTGAAACCCAGTCGTATACCTGAGATAAGACACAGGAGCACTGTGCCAATGGGTGGGCAGATGGCCTGGACACAAAAATGGTGAAGGTAGGGATCTGAAAGAAGCCTGAGACAAATGAAGGGAGATTGTGTGCTCTTCTGTGAGGACATCATGAACAGTAGCAGACATGAACTTCCCTCTCCAGGGATGAAAGAGTAGGCTGATATCTCTTTCACCCCCACCCATCAGCACAGACAGACTTCGCTGAGTAACACAGTACCAATAGTGGAGGCTTGAGCCATTTACACCAAGGCACTCTGCAGGTGTTTTTTTTTACTAGGGCAAATGTGCTTGAGAGAGAGCAGCAATGGGTTGCTCCCCCAGAAGACCAGCATGAACATCCCTCATTCACCAAGTCTACTGACCATAGAATACTGCAAAGCTTCAGCTCTAGAGGAAATAGGATCTAACCTCTATTAACAAGGAAACCAAAACACACCTAGTTAAAACTTGCCACACAGTGGACAATGTCCAAAGACTTGCCATTGCAGGCAAGAGGAAACTCTGCAGAAGGCAGACCTGAGGGAAAGAGCAGCCAAAACACAACAGCAGAGTGCACATAGCATACACAAGAAACACTTCCTGAAACATCAAGTCCTGGAGAGTATATGACCTCTTCCTAACATAGCCATTACCCTGAGGAGCAGAAAACATAACAGGCTTTCCTAATACATAGAACACAGAGACCTAGATAAAAATGCCAAGATGGAGTAATTCACCTCAAAAGAAAGAACAAGAAGATATCATGGCCAGGGATCTAATAAAAAGAGACATAAGTAATATGCCTGAAGCAAAATTGAAAACAACAATCATAAAGATAATAGCCGGGTTTGAGAAATGCATAGAAGACACCAGGGAGTACCTTACCACAGAGATAAAAGAACTAAAAACTAGTTGGGCCAAAAAGAATATGCCACCCTGAGAAGCAAAACTAATCAGATGTAATGATCACAAGGATGAAAGAAGAAGAGGAACGAATAAGTGATACAGAAGTTAAAATTACAAAAAATACTGAAGCTGAAAAGAAGAGGGAAAGAAAAAATATTAGATCATGAATGTAGATGGAGGAATTCAGCAAGTCTATAAAGTGTGATAACATTTGTATCATAGGAGTCTAGAAGAAGAGACGGGAAAAGGGACAGACAGTTTATTTGAAGAAATCATACCTAAAAACTTCTGTAATCTAGGAAAAAGAAACAGATATCCAAGTCCAGAAAGCAAGACATACTCCCATCAAAATCAACAAAAGCAGGCTGAAACCAAGACATACATAGTAAAATCTGCAAAATACAGTGTTAAGGAAAGAATCCTCCTGAAAGTACCCAGGGAAAAGAAATACCTAAACTACAAGGGAAGCCAAATAAAGTTAAAAGCAGATTTCTCCACAGAAACGTGGCTGGTCAGAAGAAAATGACATGATATATTCAAGTGATGAATGGGAAAAAATATATAACCAAGAATACTTTATCCAGCAAGGCTGTCATTCAGAATAGAACAAGAGATGAACAATTTCCCAGAAGTCAAAAATGAAAGGAGTTCATGACTACTACACCAGGCCTGCAAGAAATATTAATGGGGACTCTGAATGGAAAGAAAGATAAGAAGTGACAATGACTAGAAAGGAAGACAGAAAAGATCCAGAAATAATAACAAAACAAGTAACAAAATGGACAAAATGGTCCAACAATAAACAGTTTCCAAGGTAAGCAGAAAGTAAAGGAGTTCATGAACACTAAGCCAGCTCTGCAAGAAATATGAAAAGGGAAACTTTGAGGAGTTAATAGAGACCAAGAGTAACAAAGACTAGAAAGGAACAGAGACAATTTACAGGAACAGCAACTTAATTAATTATCATGCTAAGGGACATCAAAAGAAAGGTGGAGCAGCCATACTTATACCAGACAAATTAGATTTTAAACCAGACTATAACAAGAAATGAAAAAGGGTACTATATGATAATAAAGAGGTCTATCCAACAAGAAGATCTAACAACTGTAAGTATTTATGCTTTCAAATTGGGAACACCCAAGTATATACATCAATTAATAACATACATAAAGAAACTCATTGATAACAAAACAATAATAATAATAATAATAATAATAATAATAATAA
>NW_024423319.1:61335624-61342692 GCF_017311325.1 Ursus maritimus
AATAATAATAATAATAATAATAATAATAATAATAAGGGACTTTAACACACCACTCACAGCAATGGGCAGATCGTCTAAGCAGAAAATCAATAAGGAAACAAGGGTTTTGAATGACACACTGGACCAGATGGACTTAACATTTTATTCAGAGCATTTCATCTTAAAGCAGCAGAATACACAGTCTTTTTGAGTTCACATGGAACATTCCCCAGAATAGATCACATACTGAATCACAAATCAGACCTCAACAAGTATAAAAAGATTGAAATTATAACCATGCAAATTTTCAGACCACAATGCAATGACATATGAAGTAAACCACAAGAAAAAAAATTGGAAAGATCACAAATACCTGGAGGTTAAAGAACATCTTATTAAAGAATGAATGGTTTAAACAGGAAATTAAAGAGGAAGAAAAAAATGCATGGAAGTAAATGAAAATGAAAACATGACAGTCCAAAAACTGGGAAACAGCAAAAGTGGTCCTAAGAATGAAGTATATAGCAATACATGCCTATCTAAATAAGCAAGAAATGTCTCAAACACACAACCTAATTTTACACCTATAGGAGCTGGAAAAGAAACAGCAAATAAAGCCTAATCCCAACAAAAGAAGGGAAATAATTAAGATTAGAGCAGAAATAAATGATTTAGAAATTAAAAAAACAGTGGAATAGTCGAATGAAACTAGGAGTTGGTTCTGTGAAAGAATTAACAAAATTGATAACCTTCTAGCTATACTTATCTAAGTGAAAAAAGAAAGAACCAAAATAAATAAACTCATGAAGGAAAGAGGAGAGATCACAACCAACATAGCAAAAATACAAACAATTACGAGAATAATATCAGCAATTATATGCCAAAAAATTTTGTAATCTAGAAGAAATGGATAAATTCTTAGAAAAGTATCAACTCTGAAAACTATAACAGGAAGAAATACAAAATTTGAACAGAACCATAACCAGCAAGGAAATTAAATCAGTAATCAACAGTTTCTCAACAAACAAGAGTCCCGGGCTGGATGACTCCCCAAGGGACTACTACCAAACATTTAAAGAAGAATTAATACTTATTCTTTCTGTTTCAAAAAATAGAAATGGGGGCGCCTGGGTGGCGCAGTCGTTAAGCGTCTGCCTTCGGCTCAGGGCGTGATCCTGGCGTTCCGGGATCGAGTCCCACATCAGGCTCCTCAGCTGGGAGCCTGCTTCTTCCTCTCCCACTCCCCCTGCTTGTGTTCCCTCTCTCGCTGGCTGTCTCTCTGTCACATAAATAAATAAAATCTTAAAAAAAAAATAGAAATGGAAGAAAAACTTCCAAAGTCCATCTTCAAGGCCATTATTACCTTGACGCCAAAACCAGATAAAGACCCCACTAAAAACAAAAAGAGAATTATAGACCAATATCCCTGATGAACATGGATGCAAAAATTCTCAACAAAATACTAGGTATTGAGTCCAACAGTATAATACAAGGACTATTCACCATGATCAAGTGAAATTTATTCCTGGGCTGCAGGCTTTGTTCAATATCCACAAATAAATCAACATATACACCACATTAATAAAATAAAGGATATAATCGTATAACCCTCTCAGTAGATGCCAAAAAATCATTTGACAAAATAAAGCATCCTTTCTTTATCAAGACCTTAAAGAAATTAGGGATAGAAGGAATATACCATAACATCATAAAGGCTGTATATGAAAGACCCACAGCTAATATCATCCTCAGTGGTGAAAAACTGAGAGCTATTCCCTTAAGGTCAGGAACACGACAGTGATGTCTGCTCTCACCACTGTTGTTCACATAGTACTGGAATTCTTAGCCTCAGCAGTCAGACAACAAAAAGACATAAAAAGCATCCAAAGCAGCAAGGAAGAAGACTAACTTTCACTCTTCAGGCACAAGATACTCTATGTAGAAAATCTGAAAGATTCTGCCAGAAAAGTTGCTACAATTGATACAGGAATTCAGAAAAGTCACAGGATATAAAATCTATGTACAGAATTCTACTGTGTTTATATACACTAATAATGAGGCAGCAGAAAGAGAAATCAAGGAATTGATTCCACTTAGAATTGCACCAAAAACCATAAGATACCTAGGAATAATCCTAACCAAAGAGGTAAAAGATCTCAACACTGAACAATTCAGAACACTTATGAAAGAAATTGAGGAAGACACAAGAAACAGAAAATATACCATGCTCATGGATCAGAAGAACAGATATTGTTAAAATGTCTACACCAGCCAAAGCAATCTACACATTCAATGCAATCCCTATCAAAATAATATCAGCATTTTTCAAAGAACTAGAGCAAACAATTCTAAAATTTGTATGGAACCAGTAAAGACCCTGAATAGAAAAAGTAATGCTGAAAAAGAAAACCAAAGTTGGAGGCATCACAATTCAAGATATCAGCTCTATTATAAAGCTGTAATCATCAAGAGAGAGTGGTACTGGCAAATACAGATATACAGATCAATGGAACAGAATAGAGAACCCAGAAATTACCCACAATTATATTGTCAACTAATCTTCAACATATTAGGAAAGGATATCCAATGGAAAAAGACAGTCTCTTCATCAAATAATTTTGGGAATACTGAAGAGCAACATGAAGAATGAAACTGGACTACTTTTTTAAATGTTTTTTTATTATATTATGTTAGTCACCATACAGTACATCCCTGGTTTCCGATGTAAAGCTCGAGGCCTCATTAGTTGCGTATAACACCCAGTGCACCATGTAAACCATGCCCTCCTCACTACCCATCACCAGTCCATTCCATCCCCCACCCCCTCCCCTGTGAAGCCTTCAGTTTGTTTCCCAGAGTCCATAGTCTCTCATGCTTCATTCCCCCTTCTGATTACCCCCCTTTCTTTATCCCTTTCTTCCCCTACCAATCTTCCTAGTTCTTATGTTCCATAGATGAGAGAAATCATATGATGATTGTCTTTCTCTGCTTGACTTATATCATTTAGCATTATCTCCTCCAGTGCCGTCCATGTTGCAGCAAATGTTGAGAACTTGTTCTTTCTGATAACTGAGTAATATTCCATTGTATATATGGACAACAACTTCTTTTTTTTTAAATGATTTTTTATTATATTATGTTAGGCACCATTCAGTTCATCCCCGGTTTCCGATGTAAAGTTCGATGATTCATTAGTTGGCTATACCCAGTGCACCATGCAATATGTGCCCCTCCTTACTACCCATCACCGAGTCTCCATCCCATTCCCCCACCCCTCTCCCCTCTGAGGTCTCACAGTTTGTTTCTCATAGTCCATAGTCTCTCATGTTTCATTCCTTCTATTCACCCTCTTTATCCCTTCTTCCCCTACCGATCATCCTAGTTCTTATGTTCCATAGATGAGAGAAATCATATGATAGTTCGTCTTTCTCTGCTTGACTTATTTCACTTAGCATTATCTCCTCCAGTGCCGTCCATGTTGTAGCAAAAGTTGAGAACTCATTATTTCTGATAGCTGAAGTAATATTCCATTTTATATATGGATTCCACAATCCTCTTAATCCATTCATCTGTTGAGCTGGTTCTTTCCAATATATATGGCTATTGTGGACAATGCTGCTATGAACAGATTGGGGGCATATGGCTCCTTCTCTTCACTCACGCTCTGTATCTATGTGGATAAACTGGACTACTTTCTTCACACTATACACACAAAAACTTCAAAATGGATGAATATGCTAGGAAGAAACAACAATTGTTGGAGAGGATGTGGAGAAAGGATCCCTCCTACATTGTTGGTGGGAATTGGCAAGTTGGTACAGCCACTCGTGGAACAGTGTGGAGGTCCCTTAAAAGTTAAAAATTGAGCTACCCCTATAACCCAGCCATTGCACCTACTGGGTATTTACCCCAAAGATACAGACATAGTGAAGAGAGGGCCATATGCACCCCAATGTTCATAGCAGCTCTGTCCACAATAGCTAAATCGGTGGAAGGACCGAGATGCCCTTCAACAGATGACTGATTAAGAAGTTGTTGGGGCGCCTGGGTGGCACACAGTGGTTAGCTGCCTGCCTCGGCTCAGGGCATGATCCTGGCGTTATGGGATCGAGTCCCCACATCAGGAACTCCTCCACTATGAGCCTGCTTCTTCCTCCTCCCACTCCCTGCTTGTGTTCCCTCTCACTGGCTGTCTCTATCTCTGTCAAATAAATAAATAAAAATCTTTTAAAAAAAAAAAGAAGTTGTGGTCCATATATACAATGGAATATTATTCAGCTATCAAAAAGAACGAATCCTCAACATTTGCTAAAACATGGACGGCACTGGAGGAGATAATGCTAAGTGAAATAAGTCAAGCAGAGAAAGACAATTATCATATGGTTTCTCTCATCTATGGAACATAAGAACTAGGAAGATCAGTAGGAGAAGAAAGGGATAAAGAAAGGGGGGTTATCAGAAGGGGGAATGAAGCATGAGAGACTATGGACTTTGAGAAACAAACTGAGGGCTTCAGAGGGGGGGCAATGGGATAGTCTGGTGATGGGTAGTGAGGAGGGCACGTATTGCATGGTGCACTGGGTGTTATACGCAACTAATGAATCATCGAACTTTACATCAAAAACCAGGGATGTACTTCATGGTGACTAACATAATGTAATAAAAAATATTTTAAAAAATGGATGAATATCTAAGTGTGAGACAGGAGTCCATCAAAATCCTAGAGAAGAACACAGGCAGCCATCTCTTTTATCTTGGCCACAGCAAATTCTTGTTAGGTATTTCTTTGTAAGCAAGGGAAGCAAAAGCAAAAATGAACTTTTCGTACTTCATTATGATCAAAATCTTCTCCACAGAAAAGTAAATAATCAACAAAACTAAAAGGCAACCTTCGGAATGGGAGAACATATTTGCAAATGATGTATCAGATAAAGGGCTAGTATCCAAAATATATAAAGAACTTATCAAACTCAACACCCAAAAAATGAATAATCCAGTTAAGAAATGGGAAAAGACATGAAAAAAATACTTCTTCAAAGACATACAAATGGCTAACAGACACATGAAAAATGCTCAACATCACTTATCATCAGAGAAATACAAATCAAAACCACAATGAGATACCATCTCACACCTGTCAGAATGGCTAAAATTAACCTCAGGAAACCTCAGATGTTGTTTAGGATGCAGAAAAAAGGGAATCCTCTTACACTTTTCATGGTTATGGAAACTGGTGCAGCCACTCTGGAAAACTGTATGGAGGTTCCTCAAAAAGTTAAAAGTAGAGCTACTCTATGACCCAGCAATTGCACTTCTAGGTATTTATCCAAAGGATACAGAAAATGCTGATTCAAAGGGGGCACATCCACCCCAATATTTATAGCAATTCTATCCACAATAGCCAAAACCTGGAAAGGGTCCAAATGTCTGTTGGCAGACGAATGGATAAAAAAGAGGTGGTATATATATACAATGGAGTATTACTTAGCAATCGATAATGAAATCTTTCCATTTGCAACAATATGGATGGAGCTAGAGTGTATTATGCTAAGTGAAATAAGTTACAGAAACACAAATACCATATAATTTCACTCATATGTGGAATTAAGAAACAAGACAGATGGGGTGCCTGGGTGGCTCAGTTGGTCAAGTGGTCAACTCTTGATTTCAGCTCAGGTTATGACCTCAGGTCTTGGGATTGAACCCCACATTAGGCTCCCCACTCAGCAGGGAGTCTATTTGAGGTTTCTTCTTCTTCCTTTGCCCCTCTCCCCACTTGAGTTATCTCTCTCTCTCTCTCTCTCTCTCTCCCCCCTCCCTCCCTCCCCACAAATAAATAAATACATCTGTTTTAAAAAGGAACAAAACAGATGAATGTAGCGGGAGGGAAAGAAAATGAAAGTAGATAGAAACATAGAGGGAGACAAACCATAAGAGACTCTTGAATACAAAGAACAAACTGAGAGTTTCTGGAAGGTATGTGGGTAAAGGTTGGGCTAAATGGGTGATGGGCATTAAGGAGAACACTTGTTGTGATGAGCACTGTGTGTTATATGTAAGCGGTGAATCACTAATTTCTACTTCTGTATGTTAACTAATTTGAATTTAAATAAAATCTTAGAAGAAAAAAATACCCACCAAAATAAAAAATAAAAATAAACGTGTGAAGGAGACTAAGGTACTGAGATGACAACATAAATCGAGAATCTATAATCACTGAAAAATAACTGCAGATGTTTTGCTGTAAGCTCTTCTGTGATTTTTATGTATGGTTATATGCTAATGTACTATATATACATTTTATATGTCCTTTATATAACTATTATTATTTTTTTAAAGTTCAGAATAGAACTCACCTAAAATCCAGTAATCACAATACTGGGTATTTATCCCAAAATTCAAAATCATTAATTCAAAGTGGTATATGCACCCCTATGTTTATTGCAGCATTATTTACAATATCCAAATTATGAGAGCAGCCCAAGTGTCCATTAATAGATGAATGGGATAAAGAATATTTGAGATATCTGTATATCTAGATACATCTGTATCTACAGATATATCTGTATGTATCTATCTATATGGATATATATCTACAATTAACTATCTAAATAATTTCATTACTTTTATTGTAGAATAATATTCCATTATACATAAAATATATATATATATATATATATATGTATATAATGGAATATTGTTCCACAATAAAAATAATGAAATCTTGACATTTGCAATGACATGGAGCTAAAGAGTATAATGCTAAGTGAAAAATGTCAGTCAAAGAAAGACAAAACCATATGATTTCACTCATATGTGGAATTTAATAAACAAATGAGCAAAGGTAAAATAGATAGAGTGACAAATCAAGAAACAGACTCAACTATAGAGAACAAACTGATAGTTACTAGATTGGAGATGGGAGAAAGAATGGGTGAAACATGATAGGTTATAAAGAGTACAGTTATGATGATGAGCACTGAGTAATGTGTAGAATTGTTGAATCACTATATTGTACACCTGTAATTAATATGACACCACATTTTATACTAGAATTAAAATTAAAATGTAATTAAAAATGATGTTCAT
>NW_024423319.1:61342702-61343762 GCF_017311325.1 Ursus maritimus
TGATGAGCACTGTGTGTTATATGTAAGCGGTGAATCACTAATTTCTACTTCTGTATGTTAACTAATTTGAATTTAAATAAAATCTTAGAAGAAAAAAATACCCACCAAAATAAAAAATAAAAATAAACGTGTGAAGGAGACTAAGGTACTGAGATGACAACATAAATCGAGAATCTATAATCACTGAAAAATAACTGCAGATGTTTTGCTGTAAGCTCTTCTGTGATTTTTATGTATGGTTATATGCTAATGTACTATATATACATTTTATATGTCCTTTATATAACTATTATTATTTTTTTAAAGTTCAGAATAGAACTCACCTAAAATCCAGTAATCACAATACTGGGTATTTATCCCAAAATTCAAAATCATTAATTCAAAGTGGTATATGCACCCCTATGTTTATTGCAGCATTATTTACAATATCCAAATTATGAGAGCAGCCCAAGTGTCCATTAATAGATGAATGGGATAAAGAATATTTGAGATATCTGTATATCTAGATACATCTGTATCTACAGATATATCTGTATGTATCTATCTATATGGATATATATCTACAATTAACTATCTAAATAATTTCATTACTTTTATTGTAGAATAATATTCCATTATACATAAAATATATATATATATATATATATATGTATATAATGGAATATTGTTCCACAATAAAAATAATGAAATCTTGACATTTGCAATGACATGGAGCTAAAGAGTATAATGCTAAGTGAAAAATGTCAGTCAAAGAAAGACAAAACCATATGATTTCACTCATATGTGGAATTTAATAAACAAATGAGCAAAGGTAAAATAGATAGAGTGACAAATCAAGAAACAGACTCAACTATAGAGAACAAACTGATAGTTACTAGATTGGAGATGGGAGAAAGAATGGGTGAAACATGATAGGTTATAAAGAGTACAGTTATGATGATGAGCACTGAGTAATGTGTAGAATTGTTGAATCACTATATTGTACACCTGTAATTAATATGAAACCAGATTTTATACTAGAATTAAAATTAAAATGTAATTAAAAATGATGTTCATTTGA
>NW_024423319.1:61343940-61404531 GCF_017311325.1 Ursus maritimus
TATATATATATATCCAAATATCTATAGCTATTAATCAGCCATTAAAAGACTGGAACAGTTAAGTTACTGTATTATACACCTGAAACTAATATAACATCATATTTTAACATGTTAAGTAACTGGATTTAAAATAAAAACTTAAGGTAAATAATAAGACCTTGTTTGCAAAAACATGAGGTTATAATGCTAAATGACATAAATCAATTAGAGAAAAACAAATACCATATGGTTTCACTTATATGTGGAATTTAATCAACAAAAAGAATGAACAAAGAAAAAATAGACAAAGCAAAATTGGGTCTTAAATGCAGAGAAGAAAGTGCTGATTACTGGAGGGTAGGTGAATGGGGATGGATGAAATAGTTTAAGTCAGATAAAATTATAAGGATTGTGATGAGCACTGAATAATGTATAGAAGTGTTGAATAATATTATACACCTGAAACTAATATAATACTGTTTATTAATTATATGTCAATTAAAAATTAAATGGCATTTTTACAGAAACATTAACAATTCTAAAATTCCTATGGAGTCACAAATGACCCTGAATACTCAAAGAAATTTAGGGCAGTAACAAAAGTGAAGACATCATGCATCTTGATTTCAAAAGAAATTACAAAACTACAATAATGCAAACAATATGGTACTAGGGTGAAAACAGACATGTAGATAGAGCAGTGAAGAGAATAGAGAGCCCAGAAATAAATCCATATATCTATGTTCAGTTAATCTTCAATGCTGTGCCAAGGACACACAATGGGGAAACACAGTCTCTTCAATAAATGGGGATAGAAAAACTGGATATCTACATGCCAAATAATGAAATTATACACAGAGATAAAGCTTCTTGATATTGGCCTGTGCAATATTTTTTTTGGATATGACACCCAAAGCACAGGCAATAAAAACAAAAATAGACATGTGGAATGCATCAAACTAAAAAAGAGAAAACAAAACACCTCTGTGTAACAAAGAATCAACAGAGTAAACAGTCCACCTTGGAATCAGAGATAATTTTTACAAGCATATGTCTAATAAGAGGTTAATATCCAAAATGTATAAGGAACTCGAACAATTCAATAGGAAACACACAAATAATCGGACTTTTTTAAATGGGCAAAGGACCTGAATAGGCATTTCTCAAAAGTAGATCTACAAGTGGTTTATAGGTATATGAAAAGGGGCTTAATATCACTAATTATCAGGGATATGCAAATCAAATACACAATGAGGTACTATTTAACACCTGGGGAAATGGGTCAAAAAGTCAAAAGATAACTCTTGGATGGAGATGTGGAGAAAATGGAAACTTTGTACACTGTTGGTGGGTGTGTACATTGATGCAGTCATTAGGAAAAACAGTATGGAGTTTCCTCAATTATTAAAAACAGAACGGTCATGTGATCTAGAAATCCCCCTAGTAGTTTTACATCCAAAGGACATGACATCACTATCTTGAAGAGACATCTGCACACTTATGTTCATTGCAGCATTATTCACAATAGCCAAAATTTGGCAACAACCTAAGTTCTGGCTGATTGATGAATAGATTGATGAATAGAATGTGATATATCTACACAATGGAATATTCTCAGCCTAAAAAAGAGAAAATCCTGCCATTTTCAACAACATGAATGAACCTGGATGATGGAATGCTAACTGAAGTATGCCAAAGGCAAAAGGACAAGCACTGCATGATCTCACTTTATGTGAAAATTTTAAAAATCTAGCTTATAAGAGTGAAGAATAGAATGGTGTTTGCCAGGCACTTGGGAGGTGAGAAAACGGGGACATATTGGTCAAAGTATACAAAGATCCATTTACGTGCAATGAATAAATTCTGTAAATCTAAGGTGCAGCATGGTGAGTGTAGTTAATAATACTGTAATCATATATTTGAAATTTGCTAAGAGAATAGATTTTTTTTTACCGAAGTGTAGTTCACACACAATGCTACATTAGTTTCAGGTATGTGACAGTGATTTGACAAATTTATAAATTATGCTATGCTCACAAGTGTAGCTACCATGCATTACCACACAAAGCTATCATACCACTGACTATATTACCTATGTTATACCTTTCCTTTATTCTAAAACTGGAAGAATGTATCTCTCACTACCCTTTACCCATTTTGCCATTCTTCCATCCATTCCCCTTTGGCAACCATCTGTTTGTTCTCTATATGTACGGGAATCTTTCTGCTTTTTGTTTGTTTGTTGATTTTTTTGTTTGTTTTTAGATTCCAAATATAAGTGAAATCATATGATATTTGCCTTTTGATGAGAGGTAATTTTAATAGTTCACACCACAAAAATAATGCAAATTTGTGAGGATATTAATATGCTCAATAGCTTGATTGTGGTAATCATTTCACAATGTATATACATATCAACACATCTTATTTTACATATTAAATAAATACAATTTTATTTGACAATTGTACCTCAACAAATTTAGAAAAAAATTAAAATGAGATTTACAAGACACACACTCACACACAAACACATATAGAGCCCAAGCCTTCTAAAATATTAATAGAAATTCTTGTTCAGTCGTCATGCTGCAATTCTCTTAACTTTTCTCAGAGCATAATTCCAGACCTTTCCCTTTATTCTCAAATGTTGCCACCTTAGGATGAGAGAAAATCACCAGAAAAAAATGACAAAACAAGACATAAAATGGCAATAAATACATATATATCCACAATTACTTTGAATGAAAATGGACTAAGCCCTCCAATCAAAGAATAAATAAGATCGATAAGTCACTGGCCAGACTTACTCAAAAGAATAGAGAAAGGACCCAAATTAATAAAATTATGAATGAAAAGGGAGAGGTCACAACCAACACCAATGAAATAGGAAGGATCATTAGAAACTTTTATTAACAGCTTTATGCCAATAAATTAAACAACCTGGAAGAAATGGATGCCTTCCTGGAAATCTCTAAACTACCAAGACTGAAACAGGAAGAAATTGGTTTTTTTTATCACTAATTGAGCTTTATTGACATAATTTGCCTACCATACAATTAACCATTTTTTCCTTCCAAGTTCTTATTTAAATTCAAGTTAGTTAAAAATGACTAGTTAGTTAGAATGACTAAAATTGACAAGGCAGGAAAAAAACAAATGTTGGAGAGAATGTGGAGAAACGGGATCCCTCCTACATTGTTGTGGGAATGCAAGTTGGTACAGCCACTCTGGAAAACAGTGTGGAGGTCCCTTAAAAAGTTAAGAATTGGGCTACCCTATGACCCAGCCATTGCGCTACTGGGTATTTACCCCAAAGATACAGACATAGTGAAGAGAAGGGCTCTATGCACCCCAATGTTCATAGCAGCATTGTCCACAATAGCTAAATTGTGGAAGGAGCCGAGATGCCCTTCAACAGATGAATGGATTAAGAAGATGTGGTCCATATATACAATGGAATATGACTCAGTCATCAAAAAGAATGATTTCTCAACTTTTGCTGCAACATGGACGGCACTGGAGGAGATAATGCTAAGTGAAATAAGTCAAGCAGAGAAAGACAATTATCATATGGTTTCACTCATTTATGGTACATAAGAAGTAGGAAGATTGGTAGGAGAAGAAAGGGAAGAAGAAAGGGGGCATCAACAGAGGAGGGAATGAACCATGAGAGACTATGGACTCTGGGAAACAAACTGAGGGCTTCAGAGGGGAGGGTGGTGGGGAATGGGATGGCCTGGTGATGGGTATTAGGAAGAGCATGTATTGCATGGTGCACTGGGTGTTATACGCAAGTAATGAATCATCGAACTTTACATCAAAACCTAGGAATGTTCTATATGGTGACTAACATAATATAATAAAAATAATATTAATAAAAACAAGAAAATAAAGAAAAAAGAAAAAAAATCTTAAAGAAAAAAAGGAATCTTTCAACTAGGTAAGCACATTTCAGTAGAGGTGGTTAATAACCATGAAGATGAGAGGCAGAGAAGTACTTCTTCATTTAAAAAAGGCCTTGATGGCAGGGTCCCTGGCTACCTCAGTCAGTAGAGCATTAGGACTCTTGATCTCCAGGTGGTGAGTTTAGCCCCACATTGGGCACATCACCTACTTAAAAAAAAAAAGAAGTCTTTGATGGGGAAGTCTTGAGGAGAGAACAACCAAAATGTCTTGTTTGTATGGAGACCATTGCCCCTGAATAGTAATTCTTCCTTAATCTACAGCTGCCGTGATCCTAAAAATTACTGTAGCAATCCAGCCTAAAGATTAAATGTCATCCTTCACAGTCTCTCAAAATAACATAAATAAATGAAAATCCTTTAAAAACATAGCACTAAACCAAAACTAATAAAAAATGACCATCTCAAAAAAGAAATGAATAGAGTGTTGGGGGAAAAAAAGAACTGGCTTCTCTGAATGTATCTTGTTAGATCATTTGGCCATGTAAAGTATATCAATGTTGCACATATTAAAAAATAAAATAAATTTTTAAAGGATTTTATTTATTTATTTGACAGAGAGAGACAGCCAGAGAGAGAGGCAATACAAGCAGGGGGAGTGGGAGAGGAAGAAGCAGGCTTCCCAGCAGAGCAGGGAGCCCGATGTGGGGCTCGATCCCAGGACCCTGGGATCACGCCCTGAGCTGAAGGCCAACTCTTAAAGACTGAGCCACCCAGGCACCCCCAAAATAAAAACATTTTTTTTAAGTTTTTTTTATTTTTTTTATTTATTCGACAGAGATAGAGACAGCCAGCGAGAGAGGGAACACAAGCAGGGGGAGTGGGAGAGGAAGAAGCAGGCTCATAGAGGAAGAGCCTGATGTGGGGCTCGATCCCAGAACACCGGGATCACGCCCTGAGCCAAAGGCAGACGCTTAACCACTGTGCCACCCAGGCGCCCCCAAAATAAAAACATTTTTAAGGCCATCTATAAAAATTACAAACATTCTGAAATAAATGAACCTAACTTGAACTGAACTGAATAAATTGAAACAAATGAACTTAATATCAAGGCAGTAACACAAAAGATACAACTAAAATGATACAAAGAAAATAATTAATTTAAAAGTATACCTTAACAGAACACATTTTAAGAACAAGTCCAAAGAAATTGTAAGCTGTGTGACATTGTTTGAATTCTTATTCTGAGAGCTGTAAAAACATAATTTGAGGGCATTCAAAAAATTTGATTACATCTGGATATTAGTTGATGCCAGAGAATTTTTGTTAATTTTGTTAAGTGTGATGATATTTTCATTATGTAAGAAAATGTCTATTTTTTGAGATAGTCATACTGTAGTATCATATGATACTGTACATAACACAATGTCTAGGATGCAGTTTAAAGTATTTCAGCAAAGAAGAAAAAGGGGACAGATGAATCAAATGTGGCAAAAGTTTTAATGTGTTGAATCTGGGCAATATACATGAGAGTTCATTGTATAGTTTCTCTACTCTAGAATATATTTGATATTTTTCAACACACGAAACATTTTTGTTTCAATACAAAAACAATTTTTAAGTAAAAAAAAAAAAGACATAGGGTGTCAGAATGGACAAAAAAAGGCCTATTTATATGCTGCCTACAAGAGACTCATTTTAGATCTAAAGACACCTGCAGATTGCAAGTGAGAGGGTGGAGAAATATTTATCATGCAAATGGTTGTCAAAAGAAAGTCTGAATAGCAATACTTATAAAAAACTAGACTTTAAAGACTATAAAAAGAGACAAAAAAGGCATTATTTAATCATAAAGGGACAATCCAACAAGAATATATAACAATTGTTTTTTGAAGATTTTTATTTCTTTGTTAGAGAGAGAAAGAGAGACTGAGTAAGCAGGGGAGTGGCAGACAGAGGGAGAAGCAGACTCCCCACTGAACAAGGGGCCCAATGCAGGACTTGATCCCAGGGCTCTGGGATCATGAACTGAGTTGAAGGCAGACACCTAACCAACTGAGCCACCCAGGTGTCCCAAGAATATATAACAATTGTAAACATTTATGCAGCCAACATGGGAGAACCCAAACATATAAAACAATTAATAACAAGCATAAGGAATGAATTGATAATAACAAAATAATAGTAGGGGACTTTAACATTCCACTTATATCAATGGACAGATCATTTAAGCAGAAAATCAATAAGGAAATAATGGCATTGAATTATAAACTAGATCAGATTGACTTAACAGATATATTCAGAGCATTCCATCCTAAAACAGCAGAATACACATTCTTTTCAAGTGCATTTGAAACATTCTCTAGAAGGGGATTGTTTATTAGGACACAAAACAGACCTCAACAAATACAAAATTTTGAAATTATACCGTACACTTTTTCTGACCACAATGCTATGAAACTAGAAGACAGCCAGAAGAAAAAAAAAGGAAAGACAACAAATATATGGAGGTAAAGCATCATGCTACTAAACGATGAATGGGCCAACCAGGAAATCAAAGAAAAAAATAACAATACATATGGAAACAAATGAAAATGAAAACACAGCAGCTCCAAACCTTTGAGGTGCAGCAAAATCAGTCTTCAGAAGGAAGTAATAGTAATAAAGGCTTACCTCAATAAGTAAGAAAAATCTCAAATAAACAACCTAACTTACACATAAAGGAGCTAGAAAAAGAACAATGAAATCAAAGCCAGCAGAAGAAAGAAAATAATAAAATTAGAAGAGAAATAACTGTTGTAGAAACTAAAATAAAAAAAAGAACAGATCAATGAAACCAGGAGCTATTTCTCTGAAGAAATCAATAAAAAATAAATAAAACAAAACAAAACAAAAAAATAACCCAGCCGGACTTACCAAAAAGTAAAGAGAAAGAACTTAAATTAAAAAAAAAATGAATGAGAGAAGAGAAATAAAAAACAACAATACAGAAATACAATTAAAAGAGAATATTATGAAAAACTCCATGCCAAAAAAAAATGGGACAACCTGGAAGAAATGGACGAATTCCTAGACACATATAAAGCACCAACGCTAAAACAAGAACAAAGAGAAAACTTGAACAAACCAATAACCAGCAATGTAATTGAATTAAAATAGTAATAATTAAAAATTAATAATAATGATAATAAAACTCCCTACAAACAAAAGTCCAGGGCAAGATGTCCTCACATGTGAATTCTACTAAATATTTAACAAAGAGTTAATATCTATCCTTCTCAGTGTACTGCAAAATAGTAGAAAAGGAAGGAAAACTTCCAAATTCATTCTAATAGGTCAGCATTACCCTGAAACTAAAACTAGATAAAGACTCCAATTATGTGTATATACCACATCTTCTTTATCCATTTATCTGTCAGTGGACATCTTGGCTCTTTCCATAGTTTGGCTATTATGGACATTGCTCCTGTAAACACTGGGGTGCAGGTGCCCCTTCAGATCATTACATTTGTATCTTTAGGGTAAATAACTAGTAGTGTAATTGCTGGGCCATAGGGTAGCTCTATTGTTAACTTCTTGAGGAACCTCCATACTGTTTTCCAGAGTTAGCCAAAGCAATCTTGAAAAAGAAAAGAAAAGCTGGAAGCATCCCAATTCTGGATTCAACTTATATTATAAAGCTGTAGTAATCAAAAAGGTACGGTACTGGCACAAAAATAGACATATAGATCAATAGAACAGACTGGAAAACCCAGAAATGAATCCACAACTCTATACATCAAAAACTAATGATGTACTATATAGTGACTAACATAGCATAAAAAATGAAAAAAAAAATAAAGAAGTCATTATGGCTATTTTCAAAGAGGTTACTGCCTGTATTCTTTGGAATTTTTATGGTTTCATGTCTCACATTTAGGTTTTTAATCCATCTTGAATTTACTTTTGTGTATGGTGTAATAGTCCAGTTTCCTTATTTCCCTGTTGCTGTCCAGTCTTCTCAGCACTGGTTGTTGAAGAGACTGGTATTTTCTCCTTGGATATTCTTTCCTGCTTTGTGGAAAATCAATTGACCACAGAGTTTATCTTTGTGTACAGTGTAAAAGAATGGTCGAGTTTCATTCTTCTGTATATAGCTCTCCAATTTTCCCAGCACCATCTATTGAAGAGACTGGCGGTTTTTTTGGATATTTTTTCCTGATTTGTTGAAGATTAGTCGACCAAAAGACTCCACCCCCAAATTACTAGAACTCATACAACAATTCAGTAATGTGGCAGGATATAAAATCAACGCACAGAAATCAGTTGCTTTTCTATACACTAACAATGTTACTGAAAAAAAGAGAAATTAGAGAATCAATTCTATTCACAACATGAAAAGCTATAAGGTATCCCAGAATAAACCTGATCAAATACGTAAAGGATCTAAACTCTAGAAACTACAGAACACTTATGAAAGAAATTGAGGAAGACACAAAAAGATGGAAAAACATTCCATGCTCATGGATTGGAAGAATAAATATTTTTAAAATGTCTATGCTGCCCAGAGCAACCTACACTTTCAATGCCATCTCTATTAAAATACCATTGGCATTTTTCAAAAAGCTGGAACTATCAATCCCAAAATTTGTATGGAACCAAAAAAGACCCCAAATCACCAAGCCAATGTTGAAAAAGAAAACCAAACCTGGGTACATCATGTTGTCTGATTTCATGCTATATTACAAAGTTGCAATCACCAAGACAACATGGTATTGGCACAAAAACAGACACATAGATCAAAGGAACAGAATAGAGTCGCCATAGGAACGTCTTTCTAGATATGTCTCCTGAGGCAAAGGAAATAAAAACAAAAATGAACTACTGGGACTTCATCAAAATAAAAAACTTCTGCACAGCAAAGGAAACAACCAGCAAAACTTAAAGGCAAGCTATGGAATAGGAGAAGATATTTGCAAAGGATATATCTGATAAAAGGTTCGTATTCCAAATATATAAACTCAACACCCCCAAAATGAATAATCCAATTAAAAAAAGGCAGAAGACATGAAAGATATTTTTCCAAAGAAGACGTACAGATGGCCAACAGACATATGAAAGGATCCTCAACATCACTGATTATTAGGGAAATACAAATTAAAACAACAATGAGATATCACCTCACACCTGTCAGAATGGTTAAATCAACAATACCAGAAACAATTGCTGGCATGGATGTGGAGAAAGAGGAACACTCTTACATAGTTGGTTGGAATGCAATCTGGTGCAGCCACTCTGGAAAACACTATAAAGTTTCCTCAAAAAGTTAAAAAATAGTACTACCCTATGATCCAGCAATTGTACTACTCGGTATTTACCCTAAGTATACAAAAACACAATTGAAAGTGGTACATGTACTCCAATGTTTATAGCAGTATTATCTACATGGCCGAATTAAGGAAACAGCCCAGGTGTCCATTGACTGATGAATGGATGAAGAAGATATAGTATTTATATACACTGGAATATTCCTCAGCCACAAAAAGAATGAAATTGGGGCACCTGTATGGCTTAATTGGTTAAGCATCAGAGGACTCTTGATTTCAGCTCAGGTCATGATCTCAGGATGCTGGGATCAAGAACAGAGTGGGGTCCCTGCTCAGCGGGAGTCTGCTTGTCTCCCTCTCCCTCTGCTTGTGCTCTTTCTCACTCTAAAATAAGTAAATCTTTTTTTAAAAAAATAAAATCTTGTAATTTGCAACAACATGGATGGAGCTGTAGAGTATAATGGTAAGCAAAATACATCAGTCAGAGAAAGACAAATACCATATGATTTCATTCATATTTGGAATTTAAGGAACAAAAGAAACAAAGAACTGGGGAAAAATAGATAGGCAAACCAGGAAACAGACTCTTAACTATAGAGAATCAACTGATGGTTACCAGAAAGGAGGTGGGTGGGATGATGGGTAAATAGTTGATTGGAACTAAGGGAGTGCACTTGCTGAGATGAGGACATTATGTTGTATGGAAGTGTTGAATCACTATGTTGTACACCTGAAACAAATATAACACTATATGTTCACTAACTCAAATTTAAATAGTAACGTAAAAAAAATGTTGCCACCTTCTTCATTTCCCTCTGTTGGAAAATGATTTACCTATTTTGTTTTGTGCCAGATTTAGAGTTGTTTAATGGGGACCTATTTTGAATAGTTACTGCAAGGTTCTTGGGGTCATAGGACTCAGGAAAGTCAATGAAGTAAAACTTATCTTTGGTGCTAATTGTCTGGTAAGTCTATTAGCACAACACATATAATCATAGTTTAGATTTTCTTCTACTTGATATGAAAATCATTGTTTGAAGCAATTCAGTTGAATTTAATAAATATATATTGAATACATACTATTCCTGTTTTATTTACTTAGATTTTGATAGGATGAGGCATATTTTTATAGTGCTTAGTAAGAAAATGACAACCAACAAGAGGCACGAAGATTATAAGAAACCAAGAGAAGTAAAAGCACCTCTTTCAGGTTAAATGGTAGGCCAATTTTTTTTGCACTGAAAATACTAATGTATCATCTCATCCTGAAACTAATTATCAATGAATGGCATTGGGAAACATCAAAGAGAACAACATGCCCTCTCTCTACAATTAAAGTAATCTACTCAAATTGACCCAAACCATTTATTTCCTTTAATTAAAAAAATTATAATGCCTCATCACTTTAATCTTCTAGCTATATAATGAAGTTAGAATTACTTCCACTAATACAACTGACATCACTAAACCAACTCCAGGGCAGTGAATTGAAAATGCAGTTAACAATCACACAAAATAATTTCCCAGATGTTCCAAGGGTCAGCACCCACTTGATACCAAAGGACATTATGGCATTTTGCATGCATTTTAATCTGAATTAAAAAAACAATTTTGAATTGAAAAGAAACTGCATTTGGCATCAAGACCTGCCACATCACAAAGTACAGGTCCATAGATCCAAGTCCCAATACTAGTCCTGTTTATAGTCACAAATGAAACCTGATTCCTCAGCAAGGTAAAATGTGACAGTCATTTGAAATGATAACTCTTGTTCTAATATCCAGGGTATACACAGCATGAACCTCTGATTTAGCTTATCCATAAAATGAGATCAGAGTAATGTTTAGATGCCTAGAGATGTGGATAGATATTATCTATTTTATGTTTTTAACAGAAGTTAAAATTATTTTTAAAATTATATATACTCTTTTCAAAAATGACCAGTTATAGACAAACTTGATGGTGGGTTCTCTGCCATTATTATTTTCCTGCTACCTATTGAGTTGTCTTTCTTCTTCCCATTACCTTCTTGTCTTGGTAGTGGGTTCTTGTAACACTTTTTACCTTGGGGAATAATTCTTTCTAAGCAAAAAATTTTTGAAATGAAATGTTATTTTTTTATCAAACTGTCTCATAAAATAATTTAAAAACTATAGATGTTGGGATAAAGCAGTTGGAATACAGGTGCCAATGCTGTTTGAAATTTGTAATTGGTTTTTATGGATGTATTTGAAAAGTTTGATGAGTTACTTTTGTCCAGGCTGCTTCAAATCCTGAATGTATACATGCTGCCCAATCCTTAAATGCCCAGGTGATTAGGCTGCATGGCCTTTGCTTTGTCTTATCACCTTTCACTCCACATTCCTATATATCAATTTCCACAATCTGCCACCCATCTGATAGTTGGTGAATCCTATTGTTAGTTTCTAATATCTCTTTTCAGTGTTTCTTTATGCAAATATAATTTATATATATATACCCTTTATTACACAAAACTGTGTATGCAATATACATTATTCCACACTTTTTTTACTTAATATATTTTGGAGATCTTTCCATATCAATACACAGAGAACTCACTCCTTTATATTTACACTTGCATAACATGCCATTGTATGGATGTGCCACCGTTAATTAAATTAGTTCCCTAATATAAGCACATGGATATCCAGATTTTTGCATGATAATCCATACTAAATGAACAAACTTTTAAATATATAAAGTTTGTTCTTTATAGGTAGCAGTCTGTTTCTTGGTTTGTTTCTCACCCTCTTTTTTTTTTCCTTTGCTCATTTTTATTGTTTGTTTCTTAAATTTTGCATATGAGTGAAATCATATGGTATTTGTCTTTCTCTGACTGACATATTTCACTTACCATTAAACTCTCTAGTTCCATCCATGTTGTTCCAAATAACAAGATTTCATTCTTTTTTATGGCTGAATAATATTCCAATGTTTATATATACCACTTCTTTATCCATTTATCTATCAATGGACACTTGGGTTGTTTTCATGATTTGGCTATTTTAATTAATGCTTCAATAAACATAGGGGTGCACGTTTCACTTCAAGTTAGTGGGTTTTTAAAAAAATTATTATTTTGGGATAAATACCCATTAATGCAATTACTAGATTGTAGGATAGCTTTATTTTTAACTTTTTGAGGAACCTCCATACTCTTCTCCAGAGTGCCTGCACCAGTTTGCATACCTACCAACAGTGCACAAGTATTCTTTTTTCTCTGCTTCCTGCCAACACCTGTTCTTTCTTGAATTTTTTATTTTAGCCATTGTGACAGGTGGGAAGTGATATCTCAATGTCGTTTTGATTCGCATTTCCCTGGTGATGAGTGATGTTAAGGATCTTTTCATGTGTCTATTAGCCATCTGGATTTCTTCTTTGGAAGAATGTCTGTTCATTTCTCTTACCCATCTCTTAAAGTAAATTTTAACTTTCATTTATTTTACTGTGTTCACAGTTGAGTGCATTTTTATACATTTAAAAACCATTTGATTACTTCTTCTGTATTCTTACATGTCCCTTCCCCATTTTTATTAGCTTGTTGTGCCTCACTACTTGTAGTAGAATTAAAAATTATACCCACACAGCCTTTTAAGAAGGAGGGCCTGATGACTTGTGATCTGAAATAGCCTGTCAATAGTACTCACCGAGACTATGCTGCTTCTTTTGAAACTAATTTGCCCAACAGACAACTTGTGATTTTTCTCCACTGTCGGCTTATTCTGTAGCCTACTCAGAGTGATGAGAAATTAGGAATATTCTTGTCTTCTCTATCTAGTGGTTCTCACTTTTCTTCTCCTTCGATCTTGAAAGAATGGGACACAGCACTATACTAAGTTTGCTTGGGTTTTTAACCCAAGTAGTCTGTGTCTATCTGTAATGGTTCACCTATCTCAAAGGAAAATAATCAAGTTTACTCTAAAATTAGTCCTTCAATAAAATAGTACATCAACAAAAAAAATGCTCAAAGAATGAAGACAAACTAAAGACATTTTTAGAAATAGAAGGGATCAAAATTTCACCATTTAAAAATCCTCTCTGAATAACAAAGCCCTAGATAATATATTCTACCATAAAAATAAATAACAAAAGAAAAAAAACGTGAGTAAAAGACAAAAAACTGTAGTCTATTCTTGTTATTTTCGCACCTCCCACTCACTCGTTAATCCTTCCTATTAACTTATTTTTTATTTTTTTAAAGTTTTTTTTATTATATTCTGTTAGTCACCATACAGTACATCCCCAGTTTCCGATGTAAAGTTGCGTATAACACCCAGTGCACCATGCAATATGTGCCCTCCTTACTACCCATCACCAGTCTATCCCATTCCCCCACCCCCCTCCCCTCTGAAGCCCTCACTTTGTTTCTCAGAGTCCATAGTCTCTCATGCTTCATTCCCCCTTTTGATTACACCCCCTTTCTTTAACCCTTTCTTCCCCTACCGATCTTCCTAGTTCTTATGTTCCATAGATGAGAGAAATCATATGATAATTGTCTTTCTCTGCTTGACTTATTTCACTTGGCATTATCTCCTCCAGTGCTGTCCATGTTGAAGCAAATGTTGAGGATTTGTTCTTTTTGATAGCTGAGTAATATTCCATTGTATATATGCTGCCTCTTAGTTTTTTTGACTGTTTCCTTGGCTTTGCAGAAGCTTTTTATCTTGATGAAGTCCCATAAGTTCATTTTTTCTTTTGTTTCTCTTGCCTTTGGAGATGTGTCATGAAAAAGGTTGCTTTGGCCAATGTTGTAGAGGTTGCAGCCTATGTTCTTCTCTAGGATTTTGATGGATTCCTGTCTCACATTGAGGTCTTTCATCCTTTTGGAGTTTATCTTTGTGTATGGTGTGAAAGAGTGGTCAAGTTTCATTCTTTTGCATGTAGCTGTCCAATTTTCCCAGCACCATTTATTGAAGAGACTGTCTTTTTTCCACCGGATGTTTTTTTCCTGCTTTAATCCGGCATTGTGATGCCCCCAGCTTTGTTTTTCCTTTTCAACAGTTCCTTGGCAATTTGGGGCCTTTTCTGGTTCCACACAAATTTAAGGGCTGTTTGTTCCAGTTCTTTGAAAAATGTCATTGGTATTTTGATCGGGATAGCATTGAAAGTGTAGATTGCTCTGGGTAGCATGGACATTTTAACTATGTTAATTCTTCCGATCCATGAGCATGGAATATCTTTCCATCTTTTTATGTCTTCCTCAATGTCTTTTAAGAGTGATTTATAGTTTCTAGAATAAAGGTCCTTTACGTCTCTGGTTAAGTTAATTCCAAGGTAACGTATGGTTTTTGGTGCTATTGTAAATGGGATGGATTCCCTGATTTCTCTTTCTTCGTTCTCGTTATTCGTGTATAGAAATGCAACTGATTTCTGAGCATTGATTTTGTATCCCACCACATTACTGAATTGCTCTATCAATTCTAATAGTTTGGGCGTGGATTCTTTTGGATTTTCCATATAGAGTATCATGTCATTCGAGAAGAGAGACATTTTCACTTCTTTTTTGCCAATTTGGATACCTTTTATCCCTTTTTGTTGTCTTATTGCTGTTGCAAGGACTTCTAGTACTATGTTGAATAATAGTGGTGAGAGTGGGCATCCTTGTCGTGTTCCTGATCTTAAGGGTAAGGCTTCCAGCTTTTCCCCATTGACAATGATATTTGCTGCAGAGTTTTCCTAGATGGTTTTTATGAGATTGAGGAATGTCCCCTCTATCCCTACATTCTGAAGGGTTTTAATCAGGAAAGGATGCTGTATTTTGTCACATGCTTTTTCTGCATCTATTGAGAGGATCATATGGTTCTTGACTCTTTTCTTGTTGATATGATCTATCACACTGATAGATTTGTGAATGTTGAACCACCCTTGCATCCCAGGGATGAATCCCACTTGGTCATGATGGATAATCCTTTTAATGTACTGTTGGATTCTATTAGCCAGGATCTTGTTGAGGATTTTGGCATCCATATTCATTAGGGAAATTGGTCTGTAATTCTCTTTTTTGATGGGGTCTTTGAATCTGCACTTGTTAAGGAAGAAAAAAGCTCTTGTTAAGGAAAATCTAAGAGACACTTTATTATCTTCGTCTTATTTGCACTTTCAGAAGCATTCAGACCAATAGACCACCCACTAACTGATATAATACTTTTCTTTGAATTCCTTGACACCCATCCTTCTTTTCACCTATTTCTAGTATATATCTAATCTATATATCTATATACACATATTAACACTCATTATCAATGTGTTTTCCATATTTTATTATTCTACTCAGCCATTAAATTTTACAATTCCTCAGGGTCTGATCTTAGAAATTTTTTGTCATTATATTATATATCATCCTTACATGGCTAGGATTGCGAAGATTCTTTCATCTATTCAGGAGAATCTTAATTGTATTGTTACCTGTAAATTCAAGTTGGCTCTTTAAAGCTGGGTTTCATGGGAAAACAATGGGAGGGTTATCAGAAGCTAGTCCACAGATTTTCTACTATAAATGTTTAGTTTTAACAATCCAAGAGGTGACCAAACTGTGGTGAATTGATTTATGACTAACTTACTAATCATATGAATTGATAATATAACATTTCTGTTTGTTAATTTACATTGGGAATAATACTTGCTTTTGATCCTTGAAGCAATCTAGCCATGTTTTAAAGAAAATGAATTAATTATCAAAAATTTTCTTGATGAGTACAGATAAAAGAAATTCCGATCGATTTGGAGGATATTTTTTCCAAACTGTGATAGTGCTTGCTCCACTATAAAAGTGTCTCTTTCTAGTGATTGAAATACTTAT
This sequence comes from Ursus maritimus, assembly GCF_017311325.1. Taxonomy (NCBI): domain Eukaryota; kingdom Metazoa; phylum Chordata; class Mammalia; order Carnivora; family Ursidae; genus Ursus; species Ursus maritimus. Next base: position 61,359,948 of record NW_024423319.1, read on the forward strand.
CAACCAGATACAGTAAAAATTTTCCATTGTTACAAAATACTGACAAATCTCATCTTTTAACTTTCCTTTTTCTAGACTCCATGAGAAATTCTACCTGTCCCCATGTCTTATTAGCATATTATGACTATCCAATATTATCCTATATCTCACTTTAAATTGAGCTGTAGGGTAGTTTCTTCTTACCACCTTAACTGCACAAGTGTTTAGAAATGAGAATGTTTGATAATATATAGTTATTATCAATATTTCTGTATTGATTAATTTCAGCTTTAAGGAGTGGCATTTCTAAACTTCAACCCCCTACTTTTGGGATATATATAATTTGTAAAATTTTTGCTCTCCAGCTACTGACATTACCTTTTCCACTGTGGTATCACACTTGGTACATATTTAATGCATCAATTCCCATTTTTACAAAAATTCCCATTCCCTTTGAATTTTGTTTTAAGGCAGTTATATCAGATGATGTTTTGAAGAAGTAATTGATTCTTTCAAATATTAATTGAGTGTCACTACATATTAGCCACTGAAGGTATGGCATTAAGGAAACTAATAAGGTCCCTACATTAGGAGGAGAAAGAGAATCAATAAGCACAGAATAAATCAATAAGAACTACTTTAAGTGTTATGAAGAAAAAGGACTGGGTGCAATATGAGAGTAAAAAAAAGGGACCTGATTTAAACAAGAGTTTAGAGATGGCATGAATAACCAATATTGCAAATTAATATACTTTCTTCCTAAAGAAAAAGTATCCATTCTAAACCTCAGTGTTCCTGAGCACAAGCCAATTATTTTGTTGACCACACTTCACTGCCTTGTTAATAAGGAAACTTAAACTCCTCAAAAGATCATATAAAACATCAATTTCAGTGGTTAAATTTATGCCAGTATTGGTAATTGATTAATTGAATTTTATATCTTAGTATTTAGCTTTGAAAGTATTTTGTCTAAACTTAAAATATAAGGTTTCGAGTCTTTCTAATTAACTCATCTTAAAAGTTATATTAAAAAAAATTTTTTTTTACTTTCTCAGTCTCACTTACTTTACTTAGCATAATACCCAGTCAGTCCATTCCTGTTGTCACAAATGGCAAGATCTCACCTTTTTTAATATATACATCACATCTTCTTTATCTATTCATTTATTGATGGACACATAGGTTGCTTCTATATCTTAGCTATTTTAGATATTACTGCAATAAACATAGGGGTACATACATCTTTTCAAATTAGTGTTTTCATTTTTGGGGGGGTAAATTCCCAGTAGTGAAATTATTGGATCACAAGATATTTCTATTTTTAATTTTTTAAGGAACTTTCATACTGTTTTCCACAGTGCCTGTAAACAAGACATGAACAGACAAGCAAAAATCAGAATCAGACCTATGAAACAGAGAACAAATACAGTAGCCAAAAGGAAGGATGTAGGGGAAGTGAGCAAAATAGGTGAAAGGGAGTAAGAAATACAGGCTTCCACTTATGGAATGAACAGTCATAGGAATAAAATGTACAACATAAGGAATATAGTAAAAGATATTGTAATAGAATTATATGGTGATGAATGATAGCTGCACTTGTGGTGAACATAGCATAACATTAAAGAAACACTGAATCACTGTATTGTATACCTGAAACTAATGTAACATTGTATGTCAAATATAATCAAATTAAAAAATAAAATAAGTTTAAAACTAAGGTGATTTTTTATCTTTTTATCAGTGTTAATCAAATATAAATAGATAATGGTCAATAAAATATAGAGTAAAAAAAGTATCATGTCATCTGTGAAAAGTGGAAGGGTAGAAGTTTGACTTCTTTTTGGTGATTTGGATGCCTTTTATTTCTTTTTGTTTCATTGCTAAGGCTAAGACTTCTGGTACTATGTTGAACAATAGTGGTGGGAGTGAATATCCCAGTCACGTTCCTGCCTTTGGGGAAACGATCTCAGTTTTTCCCCATTAAGGATGATATTAGCTGTGGTATTAGCTTTCATATAGCCTTTATGATGTTGAGGTATGTTCCTACTACCCCTACTTTCTTGAGGGTTTTTTATCAAGGATGCTGAATTTTGTTAAATCATTTTACTGCATCTATTGAGAGGATAATATTGTTCTTATCCTTTTTAAATGTAATTCTCCTTTTTAGTGGGATCTTTGGTTTTGGAATCAAGGTGATGCTGGTCTCATAAAAGAAGTTTAGGAGTTTTCCTTCCATTTCAATTTTTTAACAGTTTCAGAAGAATAAGTATTAATTCTTCTTTAAATGTTTGGTAGAATTCCCGTGGAAAGCCATCCAGCCCTGGATTCCTTTTTGTTGGGAGATTTTTGATTATTGATTCACTTTGCTGGTTATGTGTCTGTTCAAATTTTCTATTTCTTCCTATTTCAGTTTTGTTAGCTTATATTTTTCTAGAAATTTATCCATTTCTTCCAGATTTCCCTATCTGTTGACATATAATTGCTCATAATATTCTCTTACATACTCTATGTAGAAAACCCAAAAGCCTCCACCAAAAAATTGCTAGAACTGATTCATGAATTCAGCTCACTTGCAGGCTATAGAATCAATGTACAGAAATCTGTTGCATTTCTATACATCAATAATGAAACAGCAGAAAGAGAAATCAAAGAAATAATCCCATTTATAAATGCACATACAACTATAAGATACCTAGGAATAAACCCAACCAAAGAGGAAAAATATCTGTACACTAAAACTATAGAAAACTTATAAAAGAAATTGAAGAAGACACAAATAAATGGAAAAATATTCCATGCTCATGGAATTGAAGAACAAATATTATTCAAATATCTATAGTACCTAGAGCAATCTACACACTCAATGCAATCCCTGTCAAAATACCAACAGCATTTTTCACAGAGCTAGAACAAACAATCCTAAAATTTGTATGGAATCAGCAAAGAACTCAAACAGCCAAAGTAATGTTGAAAAAAAAAAAAAACAAAGGTGGTGACATCACAGTTCCGGACTTCAAGCTCTATTACAAAGCTGTAATCATCAAGATGGTATGAAACTGGCACAAAACAGACACATAGATCAATGAAACAGAATAGAGAACCTAGAAATGGATCCATGACTATATGGTCAACTAATCTTCGACAAAGCAGGAAAGATATGCAATGGAAAAAAGACAGTCTCTTCAATAAATAGTGTTGGGAAAACTGGACAGCCACATGTAGAGGAATGAAACTGGACCACTTTCTTACACCATACATAAAAATAAATTCAAAATAGATGAAAGATGTAAATGTAAGACAGGAAACCATCAAAATCCTAGCAGAGAACACCAATAGCAACCTCTTTGACTTTGGCCACAGCAACTTCTTACTAGGCATGACTCCTGATGTAAGGGAAACAGAAGGAAAAATGAACTATTGGGACCTCATCAAGATAAAAAACAAAACAAAACAAAACTTCCATACAGCAGAGTAAACAATCGCCAAAACTAAAAGGCAACCTTTGGAATGGGAGAAGTTATTTGCAAATGACATATCAGATAAAAGGCTAGTATCCAGAATGTACAAAGAGCTCATAAAAAGTGGGGCAACTGAGTGTCTCAGGTGGTTGTGTGTCTGACTCTTGGTTTCAGCTTCAGGTCATGATCTCATGGGTTGTGGGATCGAGCCCTGCATTGGGCTCCCTGCTTGGTGGGGAGTCTGCTTGAAGATTCTCTCCCTCTGTCCATCTCCCCACTCTCTTTCTCTATTTCTCTCCTCAAATACATAAATTAATCTTTAAAAAAAAAGAACTCATCAAAACCAACACCCCCAAAATTAATAATCCAGTTAGAAAATGGGCAGTAGATATGAACAGTCACTTTTCCAAAGAAGACATACAAATGGCTAACAGATACATCAAAAAAATGCTCAGCATCACTATCATCAGGGAAATACAAACCAAAAGCATAATGAGATACCACCTCACACTTGTCAGAATAGCTAAAATTAACAAATCAGGAAAACAACAGGTATTGGGAAGGATGTGGAGAAAGGGGAACACTTTTGTACTGTTTGTGGGAATACAAACTGGTATAGCCATTCTGGAAAACAGCATGGAAGTTCCACGAAAAGTTAAAAATGGACTTACTCTATGACCCAGCAATTACACTACTAGGTATTTATCCAAAGGATTAAAAAAAAAGATTTGAAGGGGCACATGTACCCCAATGTTTATAGCAGCACTATCTACAATAGCCAAATCATGGAAAGAGCCCAAATGTCCATCAACTGGTGAATGGATAAAGAATAGGTGGTATGCATATATATATATATATATATATAGTATATATGTATATATATGGAGGTATATATATGTATATAATATATATATAATACATATTATATATAATGGAATAGAACAGGTGGTATATATAATATTTATAGTATATAAAAGTTTATATATTATAGAATTATGAATATTATATTTATAATATCTAAATATTATGTATTATATATAATTATGAATATTATATACTTATATATAATATGTATATATATAGTGGAATATATATATAATGGACTATTACTCAGCCATGAAAAAGAATGAAATCTTGCAATTGGAAGATTTGGAACTAGAGGGTATTATGGAACTAGAGGGTATTATGCTAAGCCAAATAAGTCAGTCAGAAAAAGACAAATATATGATTTCGCTCATATGTGGAATTTAAGGAACAAAACAGATGGCCTTAGGGAAAGGGAAGGAAAATAAAAGGAGATAAAAACAGTGTGTGAGGAAAACCATAAGAGACTCTATGATTAAGAGAATAAACTGAGGGGGTTGCTGGAGGGGAGGTTGGGGGAGTGATGGGCTGAATGGCACTTGCTGGGATGAAACTGGGTGTTGTACGTAAGTGATGAATTACTAATTTTTACTTCTGAAGCCAATATGCACTATATGTTAACTAACTTGATCTTAAATAATATATGTATGTACTTAAATATATACTAAATATTGAATATATAAAACATTCATATTTTTATTTGTATTTGTATTTATATGAATTTTATTTATATATATAACATATATAAAATATAATGCACTATATGTTAACTAACTTGATTTTACATAATATATGTATATATACTTACATATATTAAGTATTACATATAGTAAATATATGTATTTATATATAATCATATATAATTTTATATTTAACAAACATTAAATATATATTTAAATATTAAATATTATATATGTATATATTTAAATATATATATGTGCTTTTGTATATATGTGTATATATACATATAAAGAAAGTAAAACTTTATCACATGCATGCACAGTAAATTGGTACAAACCTCTTTTAAGTATGAAACTAACTATGAAAGACTAATGTTTTGAACAAGTTATATTATTATTTTATTTATAATTTTAAAATATTCATTTATTTATTTGAGAGAGAGAGTTCATGTGAGTCAGGGGAGGGTAGAAGAAGAGAGAGAGAGGCAGACTCCCTGCTGAGCTCTGAGCCCAATGCAAAGCTGGATCCCAGGACTTGAGATAATGACCTGAGCTGAAATCAAGATTTGGACCCTCAACTGAATGATCCTCCCAGCTGCCCCACAAGTTCTGTTATTTTTTATTTCTGTTCATTCCATATCAAATAGGAAATTGCTTTTAAGGAAAACATATCTTAAGCCTGAGGGAACCCAAAAGTTGTCAGGTAACTTGACAAATGGTACACTGGTTAGGCTTTCTTCACTACCAGCACCACCACCAGTCATACTACACCTTTCAAAGATGTTTGAAATTACTTAGATAATCACTCTTTTGTGTTAATGTAGTTCAGGAAGATCACATGGTTGTTAAATAGATCTCAGTTAGATATTCTGCTTTATGTGTTCTTGACCAAATGGCTTAAACTATTCAAGTTACAATTTCTTCATATGTTAAATGAGGATAATTTACACCTACACATATGGGTTTATTGTAAGGATTATAAGGCTTGGTATATAAAAACTGTTTAGCATAAGCCTGGCATGCTGCTTAAAAAATAGTAGTTGCCTTATATGTGTGCAATATCATTCATGGTCTATTTACTTAATGTACTTTTATTATTATGTTATTTGAATACATGGTAAATCATTTTAATTTTTAAGTTTTTATTTTAATTCCAGTTCCTTAACATACAGTGTTATATTCATTTCAGTTGTACCATATAGTGATTCAACAATTCCATACACTGCTAAGTGTTCATCACTATGAGTACACTCCTTAATCTCCATTGCCTGTTGTACCCATGCCTCCACCCACCTCCTCTCTGGTAACCATCAGTTTGTTTTCTACAGTTAAGAGCCTGTTCCTTGGTTTCTCTCTCTCTCTCTCTGTCTCACCTTGCTCACTCTTTTGTTTGTTTCTCAAATTCCACATATGAGTGAAACCATATATTATTTATCTTTCTCTTACTGACTTATTTTGCTTTAGATTATACTCGCTAGCTCCAGCCATGTTGTTGCAAATGGAAAGACTTCATTCTTTTTATGCCTAGATAAAATATATCCCCCAAATCTTCTTTATCTATTCATCAATCAATGGACACTTTGGCTGCATCCATAAATTGTCCATTGTAAATAATGCTGCTGTAAACATAAGGGTGCATGTATCCTTTTGAATTTAGTGTTTTTGTATTCTTTGGCTAAATACAAAGTAGTGCAATTACTGGATCTGTAGCTCTATTTTTTAACTTACTGAGGAACTTCCATACTGTTTTGCAGAGTGGCTGCACCAATTTGCATTCCCACCAACAGTGCATAAGGGTTCCTTTTTCTCCACTTCCTTACCAACACCTGCTGTTTCTTGTTTTGTTGATTTTAGTTATTCTGACAGCTGTGAGGTGATATCTTACTGTTGTTTTGATTTGTATTTCCTTGATGATTAGTGATATTGAAAATTTTTTCGTGTGTGTTGGCTATCTGGATGTCTTCTTTGGAAAAATGTCTATTCATATTTTCTGCCCATTTTAAATCAGATTATCCATTTTTTGGATGTTGAGTTTTGTAAGTCCTTTATATGTTTTGAATACTAATCCTTAAACAGATATGTCATTTGCAAATACATTCTCCCATTCCATAGGTTGCCTTTTAGTTTTGTTGATTGCTTCCTTTGCTGTGCAGAAGCTTTTTGTCTTGATGAAGTCCCGATAGTTTATTTTTGCTTTTGCTTCTCTTGCGTTGGGGCACATATCTAGAAAGAAGTTGCTACAGATTTTTTTTTTGAAAGAAATTATATTGTGTCTTGATGTAATTTTCTTTGAGTTTTTCCTGTCTTGGGACCTTTGAAATTCATGAATTCAGAAGCTCATGTCTCTCTCAATATTTGTCATTATTTCATTAAATAAGCTTTCTTTCCCTTCTCTGTCTCTCTTCTCCTTTTGGGACTTCCATAATACAGATATTGTTTCTTTTGGTGGTTTTCCATTTGTCCTGTAGGCTTTTTTTTTTTCACTTTTCACATTTTTTAAATTTCCACCTGACTAAATTATTTCAAATAACCTGTTTTTGAGTTCACAGATCTTTATGATGAAGTCTGCCATTAAAGCTCTGTTTCTCATTTTTCTATTTAATTTATTGTTTTTCAATTCCAGAATTTCTCTTTAATTTTTTTAAAGATTATATTTATTTATGTGACAGAGAAAGAGAGAGAGAACAAGCAGGGGGAGCAGCAGGCAGAGGGAGAGAGAGAAGCAGACTCTCTGCTGAACAGGGAGCCTGATATGGGCCTTGATCCTAGGACCCTGGGTTCATTACCTGAGCTGAAGGCAGACGCTTAACTGATTGAGCCACCCAGGCTCCACTCTCTTTAATTTTTTTTATAACTAAAAAATTTGTAATTGAGGTACAACTGACATATAGCATTATATTAGTTCAGTTGTACAACATAATGATTTAATATTTGTATATATTAGGAAATGATTACCACAATTATTCTAGTTAATATCTGGCATCATACATAGTTACACTTTTTTCTCTTGTGATGAACATTTAAGATCTACATTCTTATAAATTTTCAACATGCTATACAGTATTATTAATAATAGTCTCCATGCATACATTACATCCCCATAGCTTATATAATTTATATTTGAAAGTTTGTACCTCTTGATTTCTATTTGCCATTTTGCCCACTCCACATCTTCCCCCCCCCCAGAAACTGTTGATCTGTTTTCTATATCTGTAAGCTTGATTTTTGTTCTTGTTATTTAAATTCTAAATATAAGTGAGATCCTACAGTATTTGTCTTTGTTTGACTTATTTCACATAGTGTAATGCCCTCAAGGTCCATCCACCTCATCACAGATGGCAAAATTTTATTTTTTGGTAAATGTGTAGTATACCATTGCATGTATACCTTCTTTATCTGTTCATTCAGTGATAGACACTTAGGTTGTTTCCATATTTTAGTTATTGTAAATAATGCTTCAATGAACATGATAGTGAATATATCTTTAAATCAATGCTTTTGTTTCCTTTAGATTACCCAGAAGTGAAATTACTGTATCATACAGTAGTTCAATATTTAGTTTCTTTGAGAAATCTCCATACGTTTTTCCACACCATTTACACCAATTTACATTCCCATCAATAGTGCACAAGGGTTTCCTTTTTCCCACAGTCTTGAAAATATTTCTTATTTATCTTTTTGATAATAGCCATTGTAACAGTGTATGAAGTGATATCTCATTGTGGTTTTGAGTTGCATTTCTCTGATGATTAGTGATGTTGAGCATCTTTTTATGTAGCTGTTGACCATCTGTATGTCTTTGGGAAAATGTCTATTCAGATCTCCTGCGCATTTTTAAATTAGATTTTCTTTTCTTTTTCTCTTTGTCTCCTTGTCTCTTTCTTTCTTTCTTTCTTTCTTTCTTTCTTTCTTTCTTTCTTTCTTTTTACTTTTGAGTTGTATGTGATTCCTATTGATCCTTTATCACATACATGATTTGCAAATATTTTCTCCCATTCATTAAGTTGGTTTTTGTTTTATGATTTCCTTTGTCATACAAAAGCTTTTGATGTAGTACCATTTGTTTAGTTTTGCATTTTTTGCCTTTTCTCTTTGTATCATATCTAAAAAATTATCACTGAGCTCTATGTCAACAAGCTTACAAGGAGCTTTTCAAATCTTGTATAAAAGTCTTTTTAGTCAAGGGGCACCTGGGTGGCTCAGTCAGTTGTGTCTGCCCTCAGATCACGTCATGATCCCTGGGTCCTGGGATTGCCCCCCCCCCCCAATTGGGCTCCCTGCTCAGTGGGAAGTCTTCCTCTCCCCCTCCATCTGCCTCTCCTGGAGCTCATGCACTCTCTCATTCTTGCTCTGTCTCTCCCAAATTAAAAAAAAAAGTCTTTAGTCAATTATGTGTTAATATATGCATATGTTGTACAATAGGATTCTAGTTTCATTTTTAGCATATGGCTCTCCAGATTTCCCACCACCATCTATTGAAGAGACTCTTCTTTCCTCATTGAAATTCTTGGATCCTTTGTCACAGATTATTTGACCATATATGCATGGATTTATTTCTGTGTTCTATCTTCTGTTCCACTGATTATGATAATTTTTATGTTAATCAACACCGTTTTTATTATTATAGCCTTGTAATATCATTTGAAATCAAGGAGTCTGATATCTGCAGCATAGTGTTTCTTTCTCAATATTGATTTGGCTATTCAGAATTTTTGTGGTTCCATACTAATTTTAGAATTATTTTTGTATTTCTCTGAAAACTGACATTGCATTTTTGGTAAGAATTACAGAGAATCTGTAGATCTCTTGGAGAAACATGAATATCTTAACAATTTTAATTCTTCCAGTACATGAACATGAAATATGTTTCTATCTCATTCTGTGGTTTTCAATTTCTTTTTAATCAAAGTTATATAGTTTTAAGTGTACAAGCCTTTCACCTCCTTGGTTAAATGTATTCCTAGGATTTTTTAATTATTATTACTTTGATGCAATTTTAAGTGGTATTGATTTCTTAAATAGTTCATAGTGAATGGAAAGACAATGGAATTTATATATTGATTTTCTATTCAGCAACATTACTTAATTCATTTATTAGTTTTAACAGTTTTTTCGATAGTGTCTATGGTTTTCTATATACAATATTATGTCATCTACAAATAATGTCAACTTTACTTCTTCCTTTCAAATTTGGATGTCTTTTACTACATTTTCTTGCTTAATTGCCCTCAGACTTCCAGTACTATGATAAATGAGTGACAAAAGTGCACATCCTTGTCTTATTCCTGATCTTAGAGGAAAACCTTTCAGATTTCACCATCGAACATAATGTTAGTTGTAAATTTTTCATGTACAGACTTTACCATATTGAGGTATGTTCCCTTCACACCCATTTTGTTTAAAGATTTGTTATAAATAGATGTTGATTTTGTCAAATTCATTTTCTGCAACTATTGAGATAATTATATAATTTTTATAAGAGGTTAGTGTGGTGTATCACATTGATTCACTTGTGGATGTTGAAACATCCTTGTATCCTTGAAGTAAATCTCACTTGATCACAGCGTATGATCTTTTTAATGTATTGTTGAATTCAGTTTGATAATATTTTGCTGAGAAGTTTTGTATATATTTCATTTGGAAAATTGGCCTATAATTTTCTTTTCTTCTGGTTCCTTGTCTGGTCTTGGTATCATGGCAATGCTGGCCTCCTAAAATGACTTTGAAAATGTTCTCTTTTCTTCTATTTTTTGGAAGTATTTGAGAAAGATTAGTATTAAGTCTCCTTTGAATGGCAAAACTGAACAGTGAAGCCATCTGGTTCTGGGTTTTGATTGTTGGAAGGTTTCTGATTACTGATTTCATCTTCTCACTAGTATTCATTATATTCAGATGTTATATTTCTTCATGATTCAGTGTTGAATGGTTGTATGTTTCTGAAATGTGTCTATTTTCTAGGATTTCCAAATTGGTGGCCTAAAAGTGTTCATAGTAATCCTACTAACTTTTTTTTTCGATATTTTCTTGGGCTGTAAATTTAGGATCTTTCTTGTTTTTTGATGTAGGGATTTATCACTATAAACTTATATCTTAGAACTGCTTTTGCTGTATACCATAAGATATGGTACATTGTATTTCTATTTTCAGATGTCTGAAGCTTTATTTAATATTAATTTCTTCATTGAGCCATTAATTGTTAAGTAGCATATTGTTTAATATACACATATTTATGAATATTCCAGTTTTCTTCTTGTAGCTGATTTTTAGGATCATAACATTGTGGTCACAAAAGATGCTTCAAATGATTTTAGTCTTCTTAAATTGTTGAGGCCTTTTGTGGCTTATCATAATTTATTCTGGAGAAGGTTTCATCTGCACTTGAGAAGTACGTGTATTTTGCTGCTTTTGGATGGAATGTTTTATAATACATCTCTTCAGTCTGTCTGGCTTAATGTGTCATTTGAGGCCAGTGATTCCTTCTTGATTTTTGGTCCAAATGATCTATTTATTGATGTAAGTGTGGTATGAAAGTGCTCTACCATTATTGTATTGCTACCTATTTCTCCCTTTAAGTTTGTTAATATTTGCTTTATATAATTAGGTGTCTCTATGTTGTATGCATAAATGTTTACAAATCCTCCTTTTTGAATTACCACTTTAACATTCTGCAGTGCTGTTCTTTGTCTCTTATTACAGTCTTTGTTTTAAGGTTCATTTTTTTTTCTTGCATAAGCATAATTACAGGTTAAGATGGCAGAGAAGGAGGTAAACTGGGTTTTCCTCATCTCTGGGACAGTTTTGAGGTCAGATCACTTGGAACACCCAGGAAATCCATTAAAGAATTTTAAAGTATCTCCATGGTTGGAGGGAGACAGCCTGGTGTGATGTACATGGAAATTAATTGAGGGATAAACAAATGTCCCTGCCATGGAGAGGAGGGAGCTTTTTCTGCAGGGAGAGAAAAGGAAGACAAAAAGAGAGGGGTTCAGAGAGTGGGGTGTTGGATCCACTCTAGAAGGCAACCTCTCCAGACCACAGGCAATGGAACCAGGGGAACTGAGTGTGGGAGTGTCTTTTGCAAACAGTGTGTGGAGCTCAAACTGAGGTTTTGGAAGTGCATGAATTTTGCCAGAGTGGAACTGTGGTGCATACTCTTGAGGAGAAAGAGGGCACTGTCCAGAGAGCACACAAAGTGGTGTAGGGATCTCCTGGGTCACACTGGGAGAGAAAGTTCCCTTTCCTGGAGTACATTTGGAAGAGGCATATTGTCTTTCCAAGGACAAAAAACCCTCCAGGCACCATCAGGTGGCCTTTCATCAGCAGGGGACAGAGGTCCACACAGAGGGTGCATAACCTGGTCAGTGCTTTTTCAAGTACTACATGATAGATCCCATGCACCTTGCAAGCATGAGACTGTTTTTCTGGGACAAAGATCACGAGACACAGCATGGTGGGGAGGCTCTAGTACAAGGATGGAGTAGATCCATGCCATGCAGTCTCCTTTAAGAGTTGGCATTTTGAATCTCTGCCACACACCAAAGATAAAATGCAGGGGAAATGTGGCATCACGTGTGCTGATAAACCTTGCTTTTCTGTGAGGGCTTCCTGAACATCATGGGATGTGAGATCCCCCATCTGAAAAAAAGAGAGTGTGGTGGTGTCATTTTTCCTTCACCACCAACAGGATCAGACTTCAGAGAGCAACACAGAAGCCCACAGTGGAGGTGGGTGCCATTCACATCAAGTACTACTCCCTTGTACCTGGGAAGTGCCTATTTACTGGGGCAGGACTGACTGAACCAGTGCTGCTGGCCTCTCCATCAGAAGACCTGCCCAGGCAGTAGCCTGCATACACCAAGTCTACTGATCATAGAGTACTTCAAACCATCACCTTCAGTTCTGGTGGAAATTGGATCAGGCTGTATATTTTTTGTATTATCCATTTTTTCCTTTGGAATCAGACTTACAGTTTTTTGTTAGTTTTTTCATTTCCTTTTCTCTTTTTTTGGATCAGGCTTCTTTTCTACTTTTCTTGCTCTTTATTTTCTTTTTCTTTTCTTTTCTTTTTATTTGGAATCAGGCTTATAGTTTTTTGATTGTTTAAATTTTTATTTTTAATTCCTTTTCTTTTTCTCTTTTTTGGGATCAGGACTTCTTTTTTTTTTCTCTTTCTTTTTTTTCCCCAGGCATATTTCAACAAACAAATCAAACCACACCTAGTTAAAGGTCCAAACACTCCCCACTGAAAGGAAAGATGAATTCTACAGAGGACTGCCCAGTGGGAAAAGACAGTGAAAATGCAACATCAAAGTGCACAGCATACACCAGAAACACTTCTTGAAGTGCCAGGCCCTGGACAGTGTATGTCCCCTTTTTAATATATCATTATTTTCAGGAGAAGGAAAAATCAAGCTTTCATAACATGCAAAAGATAGGAACTTAGCCAAAATTACAAGATGGAGGCATTCTCCCCAAAAGAAGGGTCAGGAAGCTATCACAGCCAGGAACTTGCAAAAAAGATATATAAGCAATATATCTGAACAAAAATTTAGATCAACAGTCATAAGACTACTAGCTGCACTTGAAAACCAGAGAAACCCTTCTTGTAGAGATAAAAGTCCTAAAAACTAGTCAGGATGAAATAAACTATGCTATAACTGATATGCAAAACAGACTGGGTAAATACACAATGAGGATTGAAGAAACAGAGAAGAGAATAGGTGATAAAGAAGATAAAATTATGGAAAAGAATGAAGCTGAAGAGCGAAGGAAGACTATTAGATCAAGAAGATAGATAGGAAAGTCAGCAATTCCATAAAGCAAATTATCCATATCATAGGAGTCCCAGAAGAATATTAGGAAAAAGGGGGCAGAAGATTTATTTGAACAAGTTATAGCTTGAGCAGTCCCCTCAAAATTAAAAAAAAAAACAACAACAACAGGTGAACACCATGACGTATCATAGAGAAACTTGCAAAATACAAAGAAAAAGAGAATTCTGAAAGCAGTTAGGGAAAAAACCGTCCTTAACCTGCAAGGGTAGACACAAGGTTATCAGGAAATCTGTCCATGGAGAACGGATATGCAGGAAACAAGTGGAAGAAAATATTCAAGGTGCTAAATGGGAAAGATCTGGATAAAGAATACTTTATCCAGCAATGCTGTCATTCAGAATAGAAGGAGAGGTGAAAGGTTTCTCAGACATAATCAGCTCAAAAAATGGGCAGACAATATGAACACACTTTTTCCAACAAAGACATACACATCACTAACAGACACATGAAAAATGTTCAACATCATTAGCCATCAGGGAAATTCAAATCAAAACCACACTAAGATACCACCTTACGACAGTTAGAATGGCAAAAATTGACAAGGTAAGAAACAACAAATGTTGGAGAGGATGTGGAGAAAGGGGAACCTTCTTACACTGCTGGTGGGAATGCAAGTTGGTACAGCCACTCTGGAAAACAGTGTGGAGGTCCCTCAAAAAGTTAAAAATAGAGCTAGCCTATGACCCAGCAATTGTACTACTGTGTATTTACCCCAAAGATACAGACGTAGTGAAGAGAAGGGCCATAGGCACCCCAATGTTCATAGAAGCAATGTCCACAATAGCCAAACTGTGGAAGGAGTTGATATGCCCATCAACAGACGAATGGATAAAGAAGATGTGGTCCATATATACAATGGAATATCACTCAGCCATCAGAAAGAATGACCACCCAACATTTGTATCAACATGGATGGGACTGGAGGAGATTATGCCAAGTGAAATAAGTCAAGCAGAGAAAGACAAATATCATATGGTTTCACTCATTTGTGGAACATAAGGAATAGCAGGGAGATTGGTAGGAGAAGGAAGGGAAGAATGAAGGGGGGTAAACGGAAGGGGGAATGAGCCATGAGATTATGGACTCTGGGAAACAAACCGAGGGCTCAAGAGGGGAGGGGGGTTGGGGGATGGGCTAGCCCAGTGATTGGTATTAAGGAGGGCACATATTGCATGGAGCACTGGGTATTATATGCAAACAATGAATCATGGAACACTACATCAGAAACTAAGGATGTACTGTATGGTGACTAACATAACATAATAAAAAAAATTTTTTTAAAAGGTTTCCCAGACAATCAAAAAGTAAAAGAAATTGTGAACACTAAACCACCTCTGCAAGAAATATTAAAGGGGACATTTTGATCAGGAAAGAGTGACCAAAAGTAACAAAGACTAGGAAGGAACAGAGATAATCTACAGCAACAGCAACTTTACAGATAAGGCAATGGCACTGAATTCATATCTTTCAATAATTACTCCTAAAGTCTATGGTATAAATACTTCAATCAATAGATATAGGGTATCAGAATGGATAAAAAAAAACAAGGCCCATTGATATGCTGCTTACAAGACACTCATTTTAGACCCAAAGACAACTGTAGACTGACAAACTAGATTTTAAACCAAAGACTGTAATAAGAGATGAAGAAGGGAAATATATCATAATAAAGGGGTCTACCAAACAGAAGATCTAACAGTTGTAAATATTTATGCCCCTAAATTAGGAGCAGCCAAATATATAAATTAAGTAATAAAAAAGTTATAGAAACTCATTGTAAGTAATACAATAATAGTAGGGGAATTTAACACCTCATTCACAGCAATGGACTGATCATTTAAGCAGAATATTTACAAGGAAATAATGGATTTGAATGACACACTGGACCAGATGGACCTAAGAGATATATTCAGAGCATTTCATCCAAAAGCAACAGAATATGCATTCTTTCTGAGTGCATATGGAACATTCTCTGGAATAGATCACATATTGGGTCACAAATCAGGCCTCAACCAGTACAAAAAGACTGAGATCATACAATGCATATATTCAGACCACATAGCTATGAAACTTGAAATCAAACACAAGAAAAAACTTGGAAAGGTCACAAATACATGGAGGTTAATGAACTCATTACTAAAGAATGAATGGGTCAACCAGGAAATTAAAGAAGAATTTTTAAAAATACATGTAAACAAATGAAAATGATAACATGACAGTCCAAAACCTTTGGGATGTAGCAAAGGTGGTCCTAAGAGGGAATTCTATAGCAATACAAGACTTCATCAGGAAGCAAGAAAAGTGTCAAATAGAACCTGACCTTACGCCTAAAGGAGCTGGAAAAAGAACAACAAATAAAGCCTAAATCCAGCAGGACAAGGGCAATAATAAATGTTAGAGCAAAAATCATTGATATAGAAACACACACACACACACACGCACGCATGCACACAGACACACACACAGTAGAACAGATCAATGGAACAAAGAGCTGGTTCTTTGATAGAATTAACAAAATCAATAACCTTCTAGCCAGACTTACCAAAAAGAAAAGAGAAAGGGCCCAAATAAATAAAATCATGAATTAAAGAGAGATCACAACCAAGACAACAGCAATGCAAGCAATTATAGGAAACTATTATGAGCAACTGTATGCCAACAAATTAGGCAATCTGGAATAAATGGATAAATTTCTAGAAACATATGAACTACCAAAAGTGACACAGGAAGAAAGAGAAAATCTGAATAGAACCATAACCAGCAAACAAATTGAGTTAGTAATCAACAATATTCCAACAAACAAGAGTCCAGGGCTGGATGGCTTCCCAGAGAAATTCTACCAAACTTCTAAGGCAGAATTACTGCTTATTCTTCTGAAACTGTTCCAAAAAATACAAACGGAAGGAAAACTTCAAAATGCATTCTATGATGGCACCATTACCTTGATCCCCAAAACCAAAGACCCCACTAAAAAGGAAAATTACAGACCAATATCCCTAATAAATATTGATGCAAAAATTCTCAACATGATACTACTTAATAGGATGCAATAATGCATTAAAGGGATTATTTAGGGGCTCCTGGGTGGCTCAGTTGGTTAAGGGTCTGCATTCAGCTCAGGTTACGATCCCAAAACCCTGGGATTGGGCCCAATGTCAGCTCCCTGATCAGTGGGGAACCCTCTGCCTGCCCCCACGTTCTCTCTCTCAAATAAATAAAATCTTGTAAAAAAAATTAAGGATTATTTACCATCACCAAGTGGGATTTATTGCTGGGCTGCAAGGATTATTCAATATCCATAAAGCAATCACCAGGATACACCACATTAATAAAAGAAAGAATAAGAAATATATGATCCTTTCAATAGATGCAGAAAAATCATTTAACAAAATACCCCAAGAAAGTAGGGATAGAAAGACACCTCAACATCATAAAAGCTATATACAAAACACCCACAGCTAATATTATACTCAATGGGGAAAAACTGAGAGCTTTTACCCTAAGTTCAGGAACATGACAGGGAGGTCCACTCTCACCACTATTATTCAACATAGTACTGGAAGTCTTAGCCTCAGCAATCAGACAAAAAGAAATAAAAATGTCCAAATTGGCAAGGAAAAAATCAAACGTTAACTCTTAGCAGATGATATGATATTCTATGTAGAAAACTCAAAAGACTCCACCAAAAAATTGCTATAGCTGATACATAAATTCAACAACTTTACAGCATAAAAATCAATGTACAGAAGTCTGTTGCATTTCTATACACCAATAATGAAACAGCAGAAAGAGAAATCAAAAATGAATCCCATTTAGAATTTAACCAAAAACTATAAGATACCTAAGGAAAAAAACGAATCAAAGAGGTAAAAGATTTGTACTCTAAGAACTATAGAACACTTATGAGTGAAATTGAGGAAGACACAAAAAAATGGAAAAACATTCCATTTTCATGGAATGGAAGGACAAATATCGTTAAACTGTCTATACTAGCCAAAGCAATCTACACATTCAGTGCAATCCCCATCAAAATAACACCAGAATTTTTCCCAGAGCTGGAAACAAAAAGACTCTGAATAGCCGAAGTAATGATGAAAAAGAAAACCAACACTGGAATCATTACAATTCTAGACATAAGCTGTATTACAAAAGGGTAATCATAAAGACATTCACACAAAAACAAATAGATCAATGGAACAGAATAGAGGACCCAGAAATGGAACCTCAACTCTATGGTCAACTGATCTTTGAGGAAGCACAAAAGAATATCGAACAGAAAAAAGACAGTCTCTTCAACAAATGGCTTTTGGAAAATTGGACAGCCACATATAGAAGAATGAAACTGGACCATTTTCTTACACTGTACACAAAGATAAACTCAAAATGGATGAAAATCCTAAATGTGAGACAGGATTACATCAAAAGTCCTAGGGGAGAACACAGGCAGAAGCCTCTTTTATCTCAGCTACAGCAAGTTCTCACTAACCACGATTCCAGAGGCAAAGGAAACAAAAGCAAAAACGCATTATTGGAACTTCATCAAGGTAAAGAACTTCTTCACAGCAAAGGAAACTGTCAACAAAGCTAAAAGGCAACCTACAAAATGGGAGATAAAGTGCTAGTATCCAAAATCTACAAAGAATTTATCAAACACAACAACCAAAAAAGAAAAAAATCCAGTCAAATGGGCAGAAGACATTAACAGACATTTCTCCAAAGACCTACAAATGGCTAACAGACACATGAAAAAAATGCAAAACATCACTCATCTTCTGGGAAATACAAATCAAAACCACAATGGGATTCCACCACATACCTGTCAGAATCGCTAAAATTAACAACTCAGGAAACAACAGATGTTGTTGAGGATAAAGAGAAAAGGGAACCCTCTTACACTGTTGTTGGGAATGCAAACTGACATGGTAACTCTGGAAAATAGTATAGAGGCTCCTCAAAAAGTTAAAAATAGAACTATCCTATGGCCCAGCAAGTGCACTACTAGGTATTTACCCAAAAGATACAAAAAAAGTGATTCAAAGGGGCACATGCACCCCAATGTTTATTGCAGCAATATTCACTATAGCCAAACTATGGAAAGAGCTCAGATGTCCATTGGCAGATGCATTAATAATGAAGATGTGATGTGATATATTGGATATAATGTGATATAATGGAATATTACTCAGCCATCAAAAATGAAATCTTACCATGTACAATGATGTGAATGGAACTACAGGGTACTATGCTAAGTGAAATAAGTCCATCAGAGAAAGACAATTATCACATGGTTTCACTCATGTGGAATTTAAGAAACAAAACAGGGGATCATCAGGGAAGGCAGGGAAAAATAAAATAAGACAAAATCAGAGAGGGAAACAAACTATAAGAGACTCTTAAGTATAGGAAAAAACAGGGTTGCTGGAGGGGCAGTGGGTTGGGGGATGGGGTAGCTGGGTGATGGGCATTAAGGAGGACACATGATGTAATGAGCACTGGGTCTTATATGCAACTGATGGATCACTGAAATCTACATCTGAAACTAATAATGAACAATATGTTAATTAATTGTGTGTAAACAAAATTTTTTAAAAAGTCATAACAATCAATGCAATGTTGAATACTGGCTCAAAAAATCAACTATAAAATGTATTTGTTGTACAATTTGTTGGCTTTAAATATGAACTAGATATTGGATGATACCAGGAAATTGTTTGTTTTCTTAGGTGCAATTATATTGCAGTTATACAGGAGAATGACCTTAATATTAGTAATTGTGTTTTGATGTATTTCCTGTTGAAGTGTCATGATGTCTGTAGCTGACCTCAAAAGAGTAAGAAAGACAAAAACACCTCAAGGCAAATATAGATGAAATATATATAACAAAATGTTGCTACTTTTTAATTTAGATTGCTGATATTTATTCAGTTATATTATTTTCAAACTTACCATATGCTTGAAATTTTTCACAATAAAAAGTTGAAAATAAAAACAATTCAAAACAAATGAAGACTATAGTAGAATTGACAAATAGGTTATATTAATTTAGCAATTCAGTTACTTCAGTCGAACTCAGAATTGTGGTTTAAAAGAAATCTTGTTGGAGCACCTGTGTGGCTCAGTCGGTTAAGTGTCTGCCTTCAGCTCAGGACATGATCCAGGGTCCTGGAATCAAGCCCCATATCAGGCTCCCTGCTTAGCAGGGAGTCTGCTTCTCCATCTGCCCCTTCCCCCACCATGCTTGCACTCTCTCTCTCTCTCTCTCTCTCTCTCAAATAAATAAAATCTTTAAAAAAGATAAAAGAAATCTTGTTATTTCACAAAACAAATATTAATTATCATGTCCCAGGAATTGTGTTATGTACAACAATGACCCAGGCTGATGTATTCCTGTCTTAATGGAGCTTAATATTTAGCAATGGATAAAAACAAAACAAAAAAATGAGTAAATATGCCATAAATACAGATTACACTAACTTCAATAATGGAAACAAGTACAATGACAAATGGAAAATTACACTGGGGGAATGGTTTGCATACCTACTTTGATAGAATGGTCTGAAGAAATTAAGGTCTGAAGAATGAGATGAATCTAGTCATTTAAAAAATAGGGCAGGGACACCTGGGTGGCTCAGTTGGTTGAGTGTCTGCCTGTTGATTCCAGTTCATGTCATGATATCAGGGTCCTGAGACAGAGCCAGGCATGGGGCTCTGTGCTCAGCAGGGAGTCTGCTTGAGATTCTCTCTCCCTCTCCCCCTGCTCATGCTTTCTCTCTCTCGCTCTCTGTAAAATAAACAAAACCAAACAAATAAATTAAAAAAAAAAACAAGACAATGGATGATGGGAATTAAGGAGTGCACTTGTGATGAGCATGAAGTGATGTGTAGAATTGCTGAATCACTATATTGTAAACCTGAAACTAATATAATGTTGTATGTTAACCATAATGGAATTAAAATAAAATAAAAATGTATTCCTTACAGAAAAATAATAAAAATAGGGCAATTGATGTCTCAGGTTCAAAGAAATAATTGCAGGATTTTGAAGTAGGAAATATCTTGGCTTGTTCACAAAATTAAAAGGCCAGTGAGACAATATAATAGTGAGTGAGGTAGAAATGGGTACAAGATGAAGCTATAAAGAAGAGATTTGCAAATTGGAACCAGCATAAAGTTTTAAACAAGGTTGTTATATTGTTGTTTTTTTATTTTGAGACAATTACTCTGGCTGATGTATATAGAATGGATTCTTTTTTGTTTGTTTGTTTAAGGTTTTATTTATTTATTTGTCAGAGAGATAGAGAGAGAGAGAGAGAGAGAGCACAATCAGGGGGAGCAGCAGGCAGGTCAAGCAGAGGGAGAAGCAGGCTCCCCACTGAGCAAGGAGCCTGATGCAGGACTTGATCCCAGGACCCTGGGATCATGATGCAAGCTGAAGGGAGACACTTAACCAACTGAGCCATGCAGGCGTCCCTATAGAATGGATTGTAGAAGAGAAAAGACACCTGTAGTAGGTCACATGTGAACCTGAACTAGGGGTGTGGAAGTGGCAATTAGAAGTTGTTGATTTTGAAGTATTTTTGAAGTAGAATAAAATAAAGATATGCTGATTAATACATGGTGAATCAGCTGCGATGAGAAAGATACTCATTTTTCTGGAGTTTTAGTAGCATCCCCCAAATAAGAAATGACTCACTAGGACTGTGGTGAACAAGAGCAACCTAATTAATAAATTGAAGTCGGGCCAAAGTGAAGCACAAAAAGAAATAAGTACCAGGATTATTCATGGTATAATCATTATACAGTCTTATAAAATCCTAAAATTCCTTCAGCTTTTTGCTTTGTTTTGTTTATAGTCATCTGACTGCTGTGGGTGGGTTATGTGCAGTTTTTCTCAAGAACAACTGGAGTGGGAGAGTATAGTTCCTTCAGGCCACACCAAGATAGAACTCATTCTTTTCTGTGGATATTAACAGTTTCTGGTCTGAAGTAGAGCCAGGAAGGAAAATAGAAGCATAACTTCAGGCACTCCTGGCAACATTGGCCCAAACATACAGCCAACATATATAGTCACTGGGTTATCAGCACCACTTTCAAACACAAAGGACGATGCACAATTTAAAAGGCCAAAACAGATAGGCTTTAAGGGAGGAAGTTAAAAAGCATAAACACTTTTGTTTTCTTTTCTCATTGACTGCAACTATTTTATTATATTTCTTTTGGTATTTTAGAGCACTATAGAGATAACCGGCTTTTTCAAAAGACAATACAAAGAATATACAATTTGTGTCAATTGGGGATTTCTCATGTGGTAAACGTATTGCTTTTCATGTTACAGTGTAACATCCAGACTTGTTTTCCCACTTTGTTTCCACCTTATATAAGATGGGATTTCTTTTCTCTTTGCTCTTTCTTTCATTGTTCTGTAGATGCTTGGTGGTGACAGAAGACGCAAAGGATAACAGAAGCTGAAAAGGTAACATAAACAAGGCAAATTCTACAAACCTGCAAATTCGTTTTTATTTTTAGGAGTGAGAGTGGAGAAGTAAGATGTTTTCCATGAATTCTAAACATTCTCCCTTTTATAGATCTGCTATGTTAGGGGTCATCACTGTATGCTGAGTTTACCTGTTTTGTCACCCTTTGCTACAATAGTTATTTACATTATTATTGATTAAACAATGTGAAATCCTTTGTAGATCTTGGATACCAGTCTTTGATGTGTAGTATCATTTGCAAATATATTCTCCCATTGCATGGGCTGCCTCTCAGCTTTTTTGACTGTTTCCTTGGCTATGCAGAAGCTTTTTATCTTGATGAAGTCAAACAAGTTCATTTTTTCTTTTGTTTCTCTTGCCTTTGGAGATGTGTCATGAAAAAGGTTGCAGTGGCTGACGTCATAGAGGTTGCTGCCTATGCTCTCCTCTAGGATTTTGATGGATTCCTGTCTCACATCGAGGTCTTTCATCCATTTAGAGTTTATCTTTGTGTATGGTGTGAGAGAGTGGTCAAGTTTCATTCTTTTGCATATAGCTGTTCGATTTTGCCAGCACCATTTATTGAAGAGACTGTCTTTTTTCCACTGGATGTTTTTTTCTGCTTTATCAAAGATTAGTTGCCCAAAGAGCTGAGGGTCCATTTCTGGGTTGTCTATTCTGTTCCATTGGTCTATGTCTCTGTTTTTGTGCCAGTAACATGCTGTCTTTGAGATCACAGCTTTGTAGTACAGCTTGAAATCCGGCATTGTGATGCCCCCAGCTTTGTTTTTCCTTTTCAACAATTCCTTGGTGATTCGTGGCCTTTTCTGGTTCCACACAAATTTAAGGGCTGTTTGTTCTAGTTCTTTGAAAAATGTCCTAGGTATTTTGATTGGGATAGCCTTGAAAGTGTAGATTGCTCTGGGTAGTATGGACATTTTAACTATGTTAATTCTTCCGATCCATGAGCATGGAATATTTTTCCACCTTTTTGTGTATTCTTCAATGCCTCTCAAGAGTGATCAAACTCAATACACGAGAAACAAATAAACAAATCATAAAATGGGCAGAAGATATGAACACTTTTCCAATGAAGACATACAAATGGCTAACAGACACATGCAAAAATATTCAAGATCATTAGCCATCAGGGAAATTCAAATCAAAACCACCCTGAGATACCACCTTACGCCAGTTAGAATGGCAATAATTGAAAAGGCAAGAAACAACAATTGTTGGAGAGGATGTGGAGAAAGGGGATCCCTCCTACATTGTTGGTGGGATTGCAAGTTGGTACAGCCACTCTGGAAAACAGTGTGGAGGTCCCTTACAAAGTTAAAATTGAGATACCCTATGATCCAGCAATTGCACTGCTGGGTATTTACCCCAAAGAGACAGACGTAGTGAAGAGAAGGGCCATATGCAACCTAGTATTCATAGCAGCAATGTCCACAATAGCTAAATCGTGGAAGGAGCCGAGATGCCCTTCAACAGATGACTGGATTAAGAAGCTGTGGTCCATATATACAATGGAATATTACTCAGCTCTCAAAAAGAACGATTTTTCAACATTTGCTGCAACATGGATGACATTGGAGGAGATAATGCTGAGTGAAACGAGTCAAGCAGAGAAAGACAATTATCATATGGTTTCTCTCATCTATGGAACATAAGAACTAGGAAGATCGGTAGGAGAAGAAAGAGATAAAGAAAGGGGGGGTGATCAGAAGGGGGAATGAAGCATGAGAGACTATGGACTCTGAGAAACAAACTGAGGCCTTCGGAGGGGAGGGGGTAGGGCAATGGGATAGGCTGGTGATGGGTAGTAAGGAGGGCACATACTGCATGGTGCACTGGGTGTTATACACAACTAATGAATCATCGAACTTTACATCAAAAAAAAAAAACAAAAAAAACATTGTGGGGTAGGGGAATAATAGAGTAGAAATGACTAAAGGGAACAAGAAGGAAAAAAATAAGACATACTTCTTTTTGAGGTAAAATTGTATACATTGTGTGTTTTGAGTGTACAACTTCATAATTCTATATTTGTATACACTACAAAGTGATCACCACAGTAAGGCTAGTAAAAATCCATCTCCATGAAATTGAGCCACATATCCATTTAATCCTTCCCTAAATCCACATCTCCTCTGGTAGCCACCAATGAATTCACTATATCTATGGGTTGGCTTTGTTTTGCTTATTTATTTGTTTTGTTTTTAGCTTTTGCTTTTATTTTTATTTTATTTTTTAATAATATTTTTTAATTATATTATGTTAGTCACCATACAGTACATCCCTGGTTTCTGATGCAAAGTTCCATGATTCATTAGTTGGGTATAACACCCAGTGCACCATGCAATGCATGCCCTCCTTAATACCCATCACCAGCCTATTGCATTCCCCCACCCTCCTCCCCTCTGAAGTCCTGTTTGTTTTTTTTTCATTTTTTTATACTATGTTAGTCACCATACAGTACATCATTAGTTTTTGATGTAATGTCCCATGATTCATTGTTTCTGTATAATACCTATTCCACATATAAATTAAATTGTACAGTATTTGTCTTCATATGACACATTTCACTTACCATAATATCCTTCAAGGTCCACTCAGTTGCAAGAATTACTTCTTTTTATGGCCAAGTAGTGTTCCATTGAATATACATACCAAATCTTCTTTATCCATTCATCCGTTGATAGAAACTTAGTTTCCACATATTGGCTAGTATAAATAATACTGAAATGAACATGGGAGTACCTGTATCTTTTCAAATTAGTGTTTTTTATTCTTCATAAAAATATGGGGAAGTGAAATAGATGGATCATAAGGTAGTTCTATTTTTAATTCTTTGAGGAATTTCTATACTTTTTTCTATAGATGTTACACAAAATTTTATTTCCACTGAGAGTGTACACATATTAACCTTTTCTCTGCATCTTCTCAAACACTTGTTATTTCTTGTCATTCTTGTAATAGCCATTATAATAGGTAGGAAATGATAGCTCATTGTGGTTTTCATTTGCATGTCCTCGATAATCAGTAATACTGAACATCTTTTCATGTGACTGTTTGCCATATAAACTTTCTTTTGTTTCTTTCTTTGTTCTTTTATTAATAATATTTTTATTATATTATGTTATCATCATACAAAACATTCCTAGTTTTTAATGTAAAATTCCATGATTCATTACTTGCGTATAACACCCAGGGGACCATGCAATACATGCCCTGTTAATACAGATCACCAGCCTATCCCATTATCCCAAACCCTGAAGCCCTCTGTTTCCCAGAGTCCATAGTCCCTTGTGGTTCATTCCCCCTTCTATTTACCCCCCCTTCTCTTCCCTTACTTATCCTACTGATCTTCCTACTTCTTATATTCCATAAATGAGTGAAATCATATGATAATTGTCTCTATTTGCTTGACTTATTTCACTTAGCATTATCTCCTCCAGGCCCGTCCATGTTGCAGCAAATGTTGAAAATCATTCGTTTTCATGGCTGAGTAATATTCCATTGTATATATGGACCACATCTTCTATTTTTATAACAATTTTTTATTATATTATAATAGTCACCATACAGTACATCCCTGGTTTTTGATGTAAAGTTCCATGATTCATTAGCTGCGTATAACACCCAGTGCACCATGCAATACATGCCCTCTTTACTACCCATCACCAGCCTATCCCATTCCCCCACTGCCCCCTCTAAAGCCCTCAGTTTGTTTCTCAGAGTGCATAGTCTCTCATGCTTCATTCCCCCTTCTGATTACCCCCCCTTTCTTTAACCCTTTCTTCTCCTTCCTAGTTTTTATGTTCCATAGATGAGAGAAACCATATGATAATTGTCTTTCTCTGCTTGACTTATTTCACTTAGCATTATCTCCTCCAGTGCCGTCCATGTTGCAGCAAATGTTGAGAAATCGTTCTTTTTAATGGCTGAGTAATATTCCATTGTATATATGGAACACATCTTCTTAATCCAATCATCTGTTGAAGGGCATCTCAGCTCCTTCCACGATTTAGCTATTGCGGACAATGCTGCTATGAACATTGGGGTGCATATGGCCTTTCTCTTCACTACGTCTGTATCTTTGGGGTAGATACCCAGTAGTGCAATGGCTGGATCATAGGGTAGCTCAATGTTTAACTTTCGAAGGGACCTCCACACTGTTTTCCAGAGTGGCTGTACCAACTCGCATTCCCACCAACAATGTAGGAGGGATCCCCTTTCTCCACATCCTCTCCAACAATTGTTGTTTCCTGCCTTTTCAATTATTGCCATTCTAACTGGCGTAAGGTGGTATCTCAGTGTGGTTTTGTTTTGAATTTCCCTGATAGCTAATGATTTTGAACATTTTTGCATGTGTCTGTTACCCATTTATATGTCTTCATTGGAAAAGTGTCTGTTCATATCTTCTGCCCATTTTTTGATTTGTTTATCTGTTTCTTGTGTGTTGAGTTTGAGAAGTTCTTTGTAGATCTTGGATACCTGTCTTTAATGTGTAGTGTCACTTGCAGATATATTCTCCCATTCCGTGGGCTACCTCTTAGTTTTTTTGACTATTTCCTTGGCTGTGCAAAAAATTTTTATTTTGATGAAGTCCTATAAGTTCTTTTATTCTCTTCTTTCTCTTGCCTTTGAGATGTGTCATGCAGAAAGTTTCTGTGGCCAATATCAGAGAGGTTCTCCTCTAGGATTTTAAAGGATTCCTCTCTCACATTGAGGTCTTTCATCCATTTGGAGTTTATCTTTGTGTATGGTGTGAGAGAGTGGTCAAGTTTCATTCTTTTGCGTGTAGCTGTCTAATTTTCAAAGCACCATTTATTGAGAAGTCTTTTTTCCACTGAATGTTTTTTCCTGCTTTGTCAAAGATTCATTGCCCAAAAAGCCAAGAGTCCATTTCTGGGTTCTCTATTCTGTTCCATTTGTCTATGTGTCTGTTTTTGTGCCAGTACCATGCTGTCTTTGTGATCACAGCTTTGTAGTATAGATTGACATCAGGCAACATGGTGCCCTCAGCTTTGTATTTCCTTTTCCACAATTCTTTGGCCATTCGGGGCCTGTTCTGGCTCCACACAAATTTAAGGGCTGTTTGTTCCAGTTCTTTGAAAAATGCCATTGGTATATTGACCAGGATGGCATTGAAATTGTAGGTTGATCTGAGTAGCATAGACATTTTAACTATGTTAATTCTTCTGATCCATGAACATGTAATCTTTTTCCATCTTTTTGTGTCTTCTTCAATGTCTTTCAAGAGTGATTTGTAGTTTCTAGAATTTAGATACTTTACGTCTCCCTTTAAGTTAATTTCAAGATAACGTATGATTTTTGGTGCTACTGTAAATCGGATGGATTCCCTAAATTCTCTTTCTTCAGTCTCATTGTTTCTGTACAGAAATGCAACTGATTTCTGAGCATTGATTTTGTATCCCACCACATTTCTGAATTGCTCTATAACTTCGAGTATTTTGGGGGTGGATTCTTTTGGGTTTTCCATATAGAGTATCATGTCATCTGCGAAGAGAGACAGTTTGACTTCTTCTTTGCCGATTTGGATACCTTTATCCCTTTTTGTTGTCTGATTGCCGTTGCAAGGACTTCTAGTACTATGTTAAATGATAATGGCAAGAGTGGGCATTCTTGTCGTATATCTGATCTTAAGGGAAGGGCTTCCAGCTTTTCCCCATTGAGAATGATATTCACTGTGGGCTTTTCATAGATTGTTTTTATGAAATTGAGGAATGTACCCTCTATCCCTACACTCTGAATGGTTTTAATCAAGAAAGGATGCTGTATTTTGTGAAATGCTCTTTCTGCGTCTATTGAGAGAATCATGATTTTTGAATTTTTCTTTCTGGATAAAATCTAAGACACCGATAGATTTGCCAGTGTTGAATCACCCTTGCATCCCAGGGATGAGTCCCACTTGGTCATGATGGATAATCCTTTTAATGTACTGTTGGATTTTATTAGCCAGAATCTTCTTGATTATTTTAGCGTCCATATTCATTAGGAAAAACAGTCTGTAATTCCCTTTTTGATGGGGTCTTTGCCTGGATTAGGGATCAAGGTAATATTGAACTCATAGAATGAATTTGGTAGCTTTCCTTCTGTTTCTATTTTCTGAAATAGTTTTAGGAGAATAGGTATTATTTCTTCTTTGAATGTTTGGTAAAATTCCCCAGGAAAACTGTCCAGACCTGGAGTTTTGTTTTTTGGAAGGTTGTTTATCACTGACTCAATCTCTTCATAATTAATTGGCCTGTTTAAAAAATCAATTTCTTCCTGTTTCAGTCTTGGTAGTTTATAGGTTTCCAGGAAGGCCGCCATCTCTTCCAGATTGCTTAATTTATTGGCATAAAGCTATTGATAAAAGCTTCTAATAATCCTTCTAATTTCATTAGTGGTGGTTGTGACCTCTCCTTTTTCATTCATAATTTTATTAATTTGGGTCCTTTCACTATTCTTTTTGATAAGTCTTGCCAGTGGTCTGTCAATTTTATTGATTCTATCAAAAAACCAGCTTCTAGATCTATTGATCTGCTATACTGTGCTCCTGGTTTCTAATTCATTGATCTCGGCTCTAATCTTGATCAACTGCTTTCTCGTGCATGAATTAAGCCTGTTCTTCTGTTGCTGTTCCAGCTTCTTGAGGTGAGAATATAAAAACTGAATTTCAGATTTTTATATTCTTTTGAGTGAGGCTTGGGTGGCTATGTATTTTCCCCTTAGGACTGCCTTTGCAGTGTCCCATAGGTTTTGGACCGTTGTGTTTTCATTCTCGTTGGTCACCATAAATTGGTTAAATTGATTTTTGATATCCTGGTTTATCAAATCATTCCTGAGCCGGATGGTTCATAGTCTCCAAGTGTTTGAGTTTCTTCCAAATTTTTCCTTGTGGTTGAGTTCTAATTTCAAAGTGTTGTGGTCTGAGAATATGCAGGGAATAATATCAGTCTTTTAGTATCGGTTGAGACCTGTTTTGTGACCCAGAGCATGGTCTATTCTTGAGAATACTCCATGGGCATTAGAATAGAATGAGTATTGTTTGGTTCTGGGGTGTAACGTTCTATATATATCTATGAGGTCCAACTCGTCTAGTATGGCATTCAAAGCTCTTGTTTCTATGTTGGTTTTCTGCTCCAGTGCTCTGTCTATTGCTGATAGTGGAGTGTTGAGGTCCCCTACTATTAACGTATTTTTATCTGTATGTCTCTTTATTGTGGTTAAGAGTTGGCTCGTATATCTTGCTGCTCCCCTGTGGGGGCATATATATTTATAATTGTCATATCCACTTGTTGGATACATCCTTTAAGAATAATATAGTGCCCTTCTGAATCTCTAACTACAGTCTTTAGTTTAAAATGCAATCTGTCTGATATGAGAATGGCTACCCCAGCTTTCTTTTGAAGTCCATTGGCATGAAAAATGGTTTTCCATCCTTTCACTTTCAGTCTGGATGTATCTTTAGGTTCAAAATGAGTCTCTTGTAGACAGCAAATGGATGGTTCATGTCTTTTTATCCAATCTGCAACCCTGTGGCATATTATGGGAACACTTAGGCCATTTACATTGAGACTGATTATTGAAAGATATGATTTTAATGATGCCATGTTGCCTGTAAAGTCTTTGTTTCTATAGATTGTGACTTTCTGTTCTGTATCTCTATTGGGGCCTTTTTACTTTTATAGAACCCCCTTAATATCTCCTGTAGGGCTGGTTTTGTGGTTATGAAATTGGTCAGTGACTGGCGTTTCTGGATGGTCTTTATCTCTCCATCAATTCTGGATGACAGCCTTGCTGGATAAAGGATCCTTGGCTGCATGTTTTTCTCTGAAAGAGCTTTAAAAATGCCCCCGCCACCACCCTTTCTCTCATTCCAGGTCTGTGTAGATAGGTCTGACGTAATTCTGATACCTTTGCCTTAGTACGTGAGCAATTTCTTTGCCCTGGCCACTTTCAATACTGTATTCTTGGATCTAATATTTGCAAATGCACTATGACGTGACGTGGTGTAGGTTTGTCATGGTTGAGCTTGGGAGGGGTCCTCTCTGCCTCTTGGATATGAATGCTTGTTTCCTTTCCTAGATTAGGGAAGTTTTCAGCTACAATTGGTTCAAATATCTCTTCTAGACCTCTGTTTTTCTCCCCCCCCCCCAGGGATGCTGATGATTCTGATATTGGAACGTTTCATTGAATCAGTAATCTCCCGTAACCTACATTCTTGAGATTGGATTTTTTTGAGCCAAGTTTCTGTTTTAGCTTTCTCTTCTACTAATCCATCCTCCAATTCACCGATTTAATCTTCTGCCTCATTCACCCTGGCCCTCAGAGCATCTAGTTTTGACTGCATTTGATTCATAGTATTTTTAATTTCTGCCAGATTCACTCTCATTTCCACCATTAAAGATTCTATATTCTCATTAATATTTTCATTAATGTTTTTTTCAAGTCTACACATCATCTTGACCATTGTTACTCTGAACTCCATTTCTGATAATTTGGTTATATCCATATCCATCAGATCTGTGGCAGAGGCCACAGACTCATTATCTTTTCTTTGCTGGGGGAGATTTCTCCTACTTGTCATTCTGATGAGGAGAGGTTGCAGGGTTGCCCAGAGCCCACATTATTGACCAGGACACAGGCAGTGTTCTCCT
This sequence comes from Ursus maritimus, assembly GCF_017311325.1. NCBI lineage: Eukaryota > Metazoa > Chordata > Mammalia > Carnivora > Ursidae > Ursus > Ursus maritimus. The sequence goes on from NW_024423319.1 coordinate 61,390,909, forward strand.
GTTTTATTGGGACCTTATGGATGTGGACTTCTTGATTTTTCAGCCTGCCTTATGGAGGAGGGTCCTGCCACGCCGATACTCAGGCAACCCAGTTTGGGTAGAGTCTCCCTGTCCCCTCTGAGGGGGGATGGGGTTTGGCACAATGTGAGCTGGTATTTCCGGGCTTTTGTTCTCTGGTGGCTTTCCCTGGCGGTTTTCTGTGACTCTTCTGAGAGTCAGAGCAGTAGTGGCCGTCTCCCAGCTTCTGTCTCAGAACAGAGGGATCGCAGACAGCTCTCCACTGGGGTCTTCTGGCCACATTAACTCTGTTTCTGTTGGTGCTGCTAAACCCTGCAGCATCCGGGATGTGCCCCCCCACAGCCAGTGTCCCAGCCCTCACTTCCAGGGCTGGCGGGTCTCTGTCCTTTGTGTTTCCAACACTGCCAGCCACCAGCTCCCCCTTGTGCTCTGGAGCTCCATTTCAGTGTGATTCGAGCACTCCAAAATTCTGGTTTTCAGACTGGTCGCGCGTGTTCCCCGGCTCATGGTCTCAGTCTGCTTTCTCACAGGTACCGTTCTGCGAGTCAGCCCACTCCCCAGTGCAGGTTGCTACCGCTTCCCGATGCCTGAAAGTGGCGGCTTTCTCCCCCTTGCATTTATCTTCTGGTATCTGTGCGCAGATTCACAGCTTCCCGCTTTGTACGTCAATACTCAGCGCTGGAGATGTTCATCTGTAGAGATCCAAATGTATCTTCATGTGTCTCAGGCTGATTCCATAGGTGTTAAGGATGGTTTGGTACCTATCCAGCTAGACTTAGGGGACCAGCTGAAAAAGGGGACCCCTAGTCCTCCGCCATCTTAAATCCTCCAAAGGCTCTGAATGTATGCAGCGGAGAGAACGTCTGATATGGAGGGTAAAATTTTGCGTTTCAGTCCACCCATATCCGCTGAACACCAGAGAAGTGAGGCGCAAACCACAAAAAAGTAACTGCCTCCCCCGCCTCAGACTCATGGCATTTCCCTGTACTACTCCTTTTTGATGGGGTTTTTGCCTGGTTTGGGGATCAAGGTAATACTGACCTCATAGGATAAGTTTGGTAGTTTTCCTTCTGTTTCTATTTTTTGAAACAGCTTCAGGAGAATAGGCATTGTTTCTTCTTTGAATGTTTGGTAGAATTCCCCAGGGAATCCATCAGGCCCTGGAGTCTTGTTTTTCGGGAGGTTTTTGATTACTACTTCAATCTCTTCATAATTAATCAGTCTGTTTAAAAAATCAATATCTTTCTGTTTCAGTCTTGGTAGTTTAGAGGTTTCCAGGAAGTCATCCATTTCTTCCAGGTTGTTTGATTTATTGGCAAAAAGCTGTTGATAAAAGTTTCTAATGATCCTTCCTATTTCATTGGTGTTGGTTGTGACCTCTCCCTTTTCATTCATAATTTTATTAATTTGGGTCCTTTCTCTATTTTTTGAATAAGTCTTGCCAGTGCCTCATTGATCTTATTTATTCTTTCAAAGAACCAGTTTCTAGTTCTGTTGTTCTCTCTACTGTGCTCCTGGTTTCTAGTTCATTGATTTCTGCTCTAATCTTGATCAACTGCTTTCTCTTGCATGGATTAGGCCAATTCTTCTCTTCCTGTTTCAGCTTCTTGAAGAGAGAATATAAAAACTGAATTTCAGATTTTTCTATTCTTTTGAGTGAGGCTTGGATGGCTGTGTATTTTCCCCTTAGGACTGCCTTTGCAGTGTCCCATAGGTTTTGGACCGTTGTGTTTTCATTCTCGTTGGTCACCATAAATTGTTTAAATTGATTTTTGTTTTCCTGGTTTATTGAATCATTCTTGAGCAAGATGGTTCATAGTCTCCAAGTGTTTGAGTTTCTTCCAAATTTTTCCTTGTGGTTGAGTTCTAATTTCAAAGGGTTGTGGTCTGAGAATATGCAGGGAATAATATCAGTCTTTTGGTATCGGTTGAGACCTGTTTTGTGACCCAGAGCATGGTCTATTCTTAGAATGCTCCATGGACATTAGAATAGAATGAGTATTGTTTGGTTCTGGGGTGTAACGTTCTATATATATCTATGAGGTCCAACTCGTCTAGTATGGCATTCAAAGCTCTTGTTTCTATGTTGGTTTTCTGCTCCGGTGCTCTGTCTATTGCTGATAGTGGAGTGTTGAGGTCCCCTACTATTAACGTATTTTTATCTGTATGTCTCTTTATTGTGGTTAAGAGTTGGCTCGTATATCTTGCTGCTCCCCTGTGGGGGCATATATATTTATAATTGTCATATCCACTTGTTGGATACATCCTTTAAGAATAATATAGTGCCCTTCTGAATCTCTAACTACAGTCTTTAGTTTAAAATGCAATCTGTCTGATATGAGAATTGCTACCCCAGCTTTCTTTTGAAGTCCATTGGCATGAAAAATGGTTTTCCATCCTTTCACTTTCAGTCTGGATGTATCTTTAGGTTCAAAATGAGTCTCTTGTAGACAGCAAATGGATGGTTCATGTCTTTTTATCCAATCTGCCACCTTGTGGTGTTTTATGGGAGCATTTAGGCCTTTCACATTGAGAATGATTATTGAGAGATATGATTTTAATGATGTCGTGTTGTCTGTGAGGTCTTTGTATAGATTGTAAATTTCTGTTCTGTATCACTCTTGGGGCCTTTTTACTTTTATAGAACCCCCTTAATATCTCCTGTAGGGCTGGTTTCGTGGTTACGAAATTGGTCAGTGACTTGCAATTCCCGAAGGTCCTTATCTCTCCATCAATTCTGAATGACAGCCTTGCTGGATAAAGGATCCTTGGCTGCACGTTTTTCTCTGAAAGAGCTTTAAAAATGCCCCCCAACCCTTTCTGTCATTCCAGGTCTGTGTAGAGAGGTCTGACATAATCTTAATATTTTTGCCTTTGTATGTGAGAAATTTCTTTGCCCTGGCCACTTTCAATACTGTATCCTTGGATCCAGTATTTGTGAATTGCACTATGATGTGACGTGGCGTGTTTGTCGTGATTGAATTTGGGAGGAGTCCTCTTTGCCTCTTGGGGATTTTATTGAGTCTGTAGATTGCTTTGGACCTTTTAACAATGTGAATTGTTCCAGTCCATAAGCACAGAATAATTTTCAATTTATTTATTTTTTCTTTAATTTATTTTATCAGTTTTTTTTTCAAATCTCAGTGTACAGGTCTTTCACCCCCCAGATTAAATTTATTCCTAGATATTTTATTCATTTTGTTGCAACTGTTAATGGGATTTTCTTAATTTCACTTTCTGATAGTTCATTATTATTGTATTGAAACACAACAGATCTGTATATTGATTTTGCATCTTGAAACTTTACAGAATTTATTTATTAGTTCTAACAGTTATTTTGTTGGAGTCTTTAAGATTTTCTATGGACAGTGTCATGTCATCTGCAAATGATGACAGTTTTAATTTTTCTTTTCTGATTTGGATGACATTTATGTCTTTTTTGACTAATTGCTTTTGCTAGAACTTCCATTACTATGTTGAATTAAAGTGGGTAGAGTGGACATTTTTATCTTTATTCTAATCTTAAAAAAAAAAAACTATCAGCTTTTTACCATTGAGTATTATGTTAGTTGTGGGTTCATCATATATGGACTTTATTATATTAAAGTAATTCTATCAATACCCATTTTATTGAGAGTTTTTATCATAAATGAATGTCGAATTTTGTCAAATGCTTTTGCTCCATTTATTGAGATAATTATATTACTTCATCTTTCATTTTGCTAATGTGGTGTATCACATCGATTGGAGTAAATCCCACTTGGTCATGGTGTATGATCTTTTTAATGTATTGTTGAATTTGGTTTGCTAAGATTTTGTTTGGGTTAGGATTTTTGCATCTATGTTTATCAAGGGTATTGACCTGTAATGCTCTTTTTTGTGGTTCCTTATCTGTTTTTGTTTCAGGGTAAAGCTGGCCTCATAAAATGAATTTGGAAGCATTTCATCTTCTTCAATTTTTTTGAAGTGTTTGAGAAGGATTGGCATTAAATCTTCTTTGAGTCATTGAGAGAATTCACCAGGAAATTTGTCTGGTCCTGGATTTTGGTTTGTTGGGAAGTTTTTGATTACTGATTCTATTTCCTTAGTAGTAATTGGTCTATTCAGATTTTCTATTTCTTCCTGATTCAATCTTGGAAAACTATGTTTCTAGGAATTTATCCATTTCTTCTAGGTCATCTGATTTGTTTGCTTATAATTGTTCATAGTAGTTTCTTATGATCTTTTGTATTTTTGTGATATCTGTTGTAATTTCTCCTCTTTCATTTCTGATTTTATTTGAGCCCTCCTTCTTCTTTGTGATTCTAGCTAAAGGTTTGTCAATTTTATCATTTCAATGAACCAGCTGCTAAGCTCATTAATTTTCTATTGTCTTTAGTTTCTATTTTGTTTATTTCTGCTCTCACTTTTATTATTTCCTTCCTTTTACTAACATTGGGCTTTGTTTGTTCCTATTTTTCTATATTCTTTAGGTATAGAATTAGATTATTTCAGATTTTACTTGTTTCTTGAGGTAGGCCTCTATGGCTAAAAACATTCCTCATAAAACTGTTTTTCATGCATTCCGTAAGTATTTGACTTTTGTATTTTCATTTTCATTTGTGTCCAGGTGTTTTTTTTATTTCTTTTTTTGATATCTTCATTGGACCATTAGTTTTTCAGCAGCACATTGTTTAATCTCTGCAGATTTGTGATTTTCCTAATTTTTTAAATTTGATTTCTAGATTCATTCCATTATGTTTAGAAAACATGCTTGATATGATTTCAATTGTAATTTATTGGAACTTGTTTTATGACTTAATAAAAATTCTATTTTTCAGAATGTTCCAGGTACACTAGAGATGAATGTGTATTTTGCTGCTTTGAGATAAAATGTTCTGTATTTATCTATTCAGTTTCTCTTGCCTAATCTGTTATATATTGCTGATGTTTATTGATTTTCTGTCTGGATGATCTATCCATTGATGTGTGATATTAATGTCCCTTACTATTCTATTGCTTATAATTTCTTCATTAAAGTCTGTCAATATTTGCATTATGTATTTATGTGCTCCTATTTTGGTTGCATATATATTTACAAATGTTACACCCTCTTGTTTAGCTGACCCCTTTATCATTACATAATGCCCATGTTTCATCCAGTCATTCTATGTATTTTGATTGGAGTATTTAGTCTACCCTTTTTTTAAAAAAAAGATTTTATTTATTTATTTAAGAGTGAGAGAGAGATATTGAGAGAATGAATGCAAGGAGGGGCAGAGGGAGAAGCAGCCCATTGCAGAACTCCATCCCAGGACCCTGGAATTATGATCTGAGCCAAAGGAAGACACTTAACTGACTGAGTGACCCAGGTGCCCTAGTCTATATTTTTTTTAAAGAAATTCATTTATTTATTTTTAGAGAGAGAGAGAGAGAGAGAACACCAGTGGGAGGGGCAGAGGGCAAGGGAGAGAGAATCTCAAGATATCTCTGTACTGAGCATGGAGTCCAAGATGGGGATTGATCTCAGTACTCAGAGATCATGACCTGAGCCAAAACTAAGAGTTGGACACTTAACTGATTGCACCACCCCAGCACCCCATTAGTCTACATTTAAAGTAATTATTGATACATTTGTACTTATTGTCATTTTGTTGATTGTTTCTGGATATATTTGTAGTACCTCTCTGTTCCTTTCTTCTTCTCTTGCTTTCTTCCCTTGTGGTTTATTGACTTTTGTTAGTATTACATTTATATTCTGTCTCATTGTCTTTTTCAAAAAGGTTTATGTATTTTATTTTTTGATGATTTATTTATTTATTTTAGAGAAAGAGAGGAATGTGGAGGAAGGTGCAGAAGAAGAAGGAGAGAAATCCTCAAGCAGACTCCCCACTGAGTTCAGAGACCGATATGAGACTAGATCCCAAGACCCTGAGATCATGACCTAAGCCAAAATCAAGAGTCAGATGCTTAACCCACTCAGCCACCCAGGTGTTCCTCCTTTCTAATTGTCTTTTGTTTATCTATTGTAGATTTTTGCTTTGTGGTTGCCATGAGATTCTCATATAGCTTCACATAAATATATAACAGCATATATACTCATCACATATATATTTATATATAACAACATACATATAGTGTATTTTAAGTTGATGGCAACATAATTTTGAGCACATTCTAAAATCTTTGCATTTTTAGCCCCATTTTTTCTATTTTTGGTGCAATATTTTTCATCTTTTCATTTTTAATTAACAATTATAGTTTCAGTTAATTTATAATTTTTGTCTTTAATCTTTATATTAACTTTTTTAATGTTTTTTTATTATATTATGTTAGTCACCATACAGTACATCCCTGGTTTCCGATGTAAAGCTCGATGCTTCATTAGTTGCGTATAACACCCAGTGCACCATGCAACACGTGCCCTCCTCACTACCCATGATTTGCATTTTCTTGATTGTTAGTGATGTCGAGCATCTTCTCATGTGATTCTTGGTGATCAGTATGTCTTGTTTGGTTAAATGTCTATTCAGGGCTTTGCACATTTTAAAATGGGTTATTTGTTTGTTTTGGCATTGAGTTGTATAAGTTCTTTATATATTTTGGATATTAACCCCTTATTGGATATATCATTTGGAAATATCTTCTCCCATTCAGTAGGTTGTATTTTCATTTTTTTAAAAAAAATTATTTATTTGACAGAGAGAGAGCACAAGCAGGGGGAGCAGCAGGCAGAGGGAGAGGGAGAAGCAGGCTCCCCATGGGTCAGGCAGCCCGATGTGGGGCTTGATCTCAGGACCCTGGGATCATGACCTGAGCCAAAGGCAGACGCTTAACCAACTAAACCACCCAGGCACCCCTGCATTTTCATTTTGTTGATGGTTTCTGTCATTCTGCAAAAGCTTTTTATTTTGGTATAATCCCAACAGTTCATTTTTGCTTTTGATTTCTTTGCCTGAAGAGACAACTAGAAAAAATTTTCTACAACCAATGTCAAAGTAATTAATGTCTATGTTTACTTCTAGGAGTTTTATGCTTTCTGGTCTCACATTTAAGCCTTTGTTCCATTTTGAGTTAATTTTTGTGTATGATGTAAGAAAGTGGTCCAATTTCCTGCTTTTGCATGTAGCTGTCCAGTGTTCCCAACACCATTTATTGAAAATACTATTTTCAACATTGTATATTCATGTATATCCTTTGCCATAGATGTGAGTATATTTCTGGGTTCTTTATCCTGTTTCATTTATCTATGTGTCTAGTTTTGGGCTAGTATCATATAGACTTGATTACTATAGCTTTGTAGTGTACTTTGAAATTTGGGACTGTGATACCTCCAGCTTTGCATTTTTCAGTGTTGCTTTGCCTATTAGGAATCTTTTGGCTTCCACACAAATTTCAGTATTATTTGTTCTAGTTTTGTGAAAAATGTTGTTGGTATTTGGATAAGCATTGCATTATATGTGTAGATTGCTTTGGGTAATGTGGCTATTTTAACAATGTTTTTTCCAATTCATGAGCATGTAATATCTTTCCATTTCTTTGTGTCATCATCAATTTTTTTTCATCAGTGTTTTACAGTTTTCAGAGTACATGTCGTTCACCTACTTAGATAAACAGATTCCTAGTTATTTTATTTTTTGGTGCAATTTTAAATGAGATTGTTTTCTTTTTTTCAGTGTTTTTTTAATTTAAATTCAATTAGCCAGCATACAGAACATAATTAGTGTCAGATGTATAGTTCAGTAATTCATCAGTTGCATATAACACCTGGTGCTCATCACATCATGTGCCCTCCTTAATGCCCATCACACAGTTACACCATCCTTCCACCCACTTCCTCCCACCCAGCAACCCTCAATTTATTTCCCACAGTTAAGAGTATATCATGGTTTTCTCTCTTTCTGATTTCTTCCCATTCTGTTTTTCCTCCCTTCCCCTATGTTCCCGTGTTTTTCTTATATGCCTCAAATGAGTGAAACCATATAATTGTCTTTCTCTGACTTATTTCACTCAACTTAGTACCCTTCAGTTCCATCCACATCGATGTCAATGGTAAGACTTCATCTTTCTAATAGCTGAGTAATATCCCATTGTAAATATATACAGCTGAATAATATCCCATTGTATATATATACCACATCTTCTTTATCCATTGATCTGTCGATGGATATCTTGGCTCCCTCCACAGTTTGGCTATTTTGGACATTGCTGCTATGAACATTAGGGTGCAGGTGTCCCTTCAGATCACTACTTTTGTATCGTTGGGGTAAATACCCAGTAGTGCAGTTTCTAGGCTATAGGATAGCTCTATTTTTAGCTTCTTGAGGAACCTCCATACTGTTTTCCAGAGTGGCTGTACCAGCTTGCATTACAACCAACAGTGTAAGAGGGTTCACCTTTCTATACATCCTCACCAACATCTCTTGTTTCCTGACTTGTTAATTTAGACATTCTGACTGGTGCAAGGTGGTATCTCATCATGGTTTTGATTTGTATTTCCATGATGCCAAATGATGTTGAGCATTTTTTTGTTTGTCCGTTAGCCATTTGTATGTCTTCTAGCAATTTGGGGTTGGAGTCTTTTGGATTTTCCACATAAAGTATCATGTCATCTACAAAGAGTGAGAGTGTGACTTCTTCTTTGCCAATTTGAATGCCTTTTATTTCTTTTTGTTTTCTGATTGTTGAGGCTAGGACTTCTAGTACTATGTTGAACAACAATGGTGAGAGTGGACATCCCTGTCATGTTCCTGGCCTTAGGGGAAAAGCTCTCAGTTTTTCCCCATTGAGAATGATATTCACTGTGGGCTTTTTGTAGATTGGTGTCATGATATTGAGGTATGTTCCCTCTATCACTACAGTGTGAGAGTTTTAAGCAAGAAAGGATGCTCTATTTTGTCATTTGCTTTTTCTGCATCAATTGAGAGGATCATATAGTTTTTGTCCTTTTTTTATAGATTTTATTTATTTATTTGAGAGAGAGAGACGGAGCAAAAGCAGGGCAGAAGAAGAGGGAGAAGAAGACTCTGCTGCTGAGAAGGGATCCCAATGTGGGGCTCAATCCCAGCACCCTGGGATCATGACCTGAGCCGAAGGCAGACGCTCAACCGGCAGAGCCACCAGGCGCCCCTTGTCCTTTCTTTGTTAATGTGATGTATCACATTGATTGATTTGCAGATGTTAAACCACCCTTGTAGCCCAGAATTAAATCCCACCTGTTTATGGTGAATAATCCTTTTAATGTACTGTTGGATCCTATTGGTTAGTATCTTGGTGAGGATTTTGGCATCCATGTTCATTGTGGGTTCCAACCACTATCTTGTGGGCTTTAACCAGCAAAACCCATGGCAGCAGAAATAATTACTCAAAACTACTGATCAGTCAAGAGAGGTGAGAAGGTAGCGGAGGATAAACTCCTCAAGCTGCTAATAGACAATCTTTTTTATTTGTAAATACTTTAGGCAACAAAGTAACATATGTCATAGTAATTCATGTAGAGCAGAGGTGTAAGTGTAGAGCAGGGGGTTACAAGGTTCTTGAAGAAACAAGGCAATTAATCTGAAACAATTGAAAGGGTAGGCTTTACTATTTCTGGATATGAGTTATCTATTGGTAAGGCAAAAACAGGAAAGCATAAGAATCCCACAAATCCGGGGCACCTCGGTGGCACAGCGGTTAAGCGTCTGCCTTCGGCTCAGGGCGTGATCCCGGTGTTATGGGATCGAGCCCCACATCAGGCTCCTCTGCTAGGAGCCTGCTTCTTCCTCTCCCACTCCCCCTGCTTGTGTTCCCTCTCTCGCTGGCTGTCTCTAACTCTATCGAATAAATAAATAAAATCTTAAAAAAAAAAGAATCCCACAAATCCAGTAGAGCCTGTAATAGATAAGCAAAGCATGTCCTGTCGTTTTCAACAAAACAGAAAGCAGTTTTCTGCTGTGCTATGTGGTCCTATAACTTATTAACCCGCTATTGCATTCCCAAATATCCTCCTTTTTTTGTTTATTGATTCATCTGGAGCCCTTGACTGAAGCAGTCCTATCATCTGTTGATTTTGGTGACTTGAAGTTGTCATGGCAGAAAAAAATAACTTGAAGGCTATGGAGAAAATGAAAATGATTATCAAATACAATGCCCCGATAATCTGTATATGTAGATTGATGCCATGGAGCCAGTTAATGGGATTTAACCATTCTGCTTGTTTGAGATTCCTTTTGCATACTGAGCAATTGTTGATGTAACAGGGCAGACAAGGTGTCAATGTTGGACTGCAGGTTGGAGGAGAAGGCTCCTTGCAAGTGTCCTTTTATCAATTCCCAAGAATGTTGAGATTGGTTATAAAGCAAGGGGGTGACACATATTTTTTCATGTTGCCAATCACATTAAATAAGTTGTCTGTCAATAAGAACCTGTTATCTGGGGCACCTGGGTAGCGCAGTCGTTAAGCATCCTTCGGCTCAGGGCGTGATCCCAGCATTCTGGGATCGAGCCCCACATCAGGCTCCTCTGCTAGGAGCCTGCTTCTTCCTCTCCCACTCGCCCTGCTTGTGTTCCCTCTCTCGCTGGCTGTCTCTGTCAAATAAATAAATAAAATCTTTAAAAAAAATGAAAAAAATAAAACCTTTGTTTTATATATTATACAACATTAATAAACACATGCATTTAGATCTTGAATCACTTTTGTACTCAATAATTTTTGCCTTCAGGTTTGTGTGAGTATACACATACACCCATAATAGTTTTGTATTAATCATTTTTATAAACGTTCATATAGAATATCATTGATAACTGCTTTTATTTTAGCATTGATGTACAATATTGATTTCTATGTCTTTTTTGAATGATACAGAACATCCAATGTTGAAAAAGTGATTTAAATTATTTAAATACAGTATTACTAACAGGCGCCTGGGGGGCTTGATCAATTTAGCAGCCGACTCTTGGTTTCAGCTCAGGTCATGGTCTCGGGGTCCTGCTTCTCCCTCTGTCTGCCACTTCCCTTGCTTGTTCTCTCTCCCTCTCACTCTATCTGATGAATAAATAAATAAAATCTTTTAAAAATTGCCATTAAACGTGATACTTATCTCATGGACAGACATAAGAAAGACATAAAAGAGTGGAGTGCAAGACAAAATGTGATCAGAAATATTGGAGGTGAGGTTAACTGTAAACTTCCCACTATTGTTATTACACTGGTCATGGGAAACATTTTGGGGAAGAAAAGGGAGGGCAATATGCCATAGATTGAAGTGCTAAGTGATATGTATAGAGCCAGTGGTGACCCTTAATGGGACCAGAAAGTCTTCCATCAGTCCAATGAATAGTGGTATTGCTGGGTCCTAAAATGTTATTTTCTTTCCTTAAGAGGACAAATATCCTTGCAGACCCCAATCAAAAAGAGTATAATTATGAAGGAGGGGCTCCTTGTGGGTGTGAGATCTACAGGGTTGCCAGGAGACAAATTGGCTATTAGGAGATCAGACCTTAGTTATTTGACAATGGTCTATTGGAGGGGTGTAGAATTGTTGGAAGGGGTCCCAGAGTGAATGACCACAATGAAAATAAATGTAAGATTAACATTATGGTTTCTAAATTTAGGTAGGTAATGCAAATAAGTTTGAGACTTAATTTTTAAACAACTTGACATGTCATCACTAGTGAAACAGACTGGAAAAAAAAAGGGGGGGGAAACAAAGGAAATGGAGTTATTTAAAGCCAGCCAATCACATTGTTTTGAGAGAGGTCCTTTGGGTGGGAATCAAGTACCCCCAGTCCACTGAATGTCATTGCTGCTCAAAGGAGGGTCAGCATCCCACCATGAGGCAGGTCTAAAGGGGGGGGGGAGGTGTGTGCCAGTATAGATGTGTGCCCAGTATAGATGAGGCTGAGCTGAGGTGACACAAACAAGGGAAAGGAAGAAGAACATTATTGCCTTGGCTGAGTTCTGTGATACCACAGTTAAATATCCTAAAAACCTGTTTTCCAGGGTGGGTGGAGCTCTGATCTGCTGCACGACTTTACTGGCCTGTTGATTTTTTTTTTAATTGTCCCCAGGTCACATTGGCCACTTTGGTTGTCTTTGGCAGAGTCTCTGTTAATTCCCTTGAAGAGAAAGATTGGCCATCTGGGGGAGAGGGTTAAAGGGCTGATCCTTCCAGCTCATGGTAAGGTTTAACAAACCTGGCTGGCATCCAATGTGGTCCTGTGGAGAGAATACAAACATATCCTCGCCCCCAGGTAATCAATTCATAAGACCCTTTCCAGGAATTACCTTCTCGGTGATGTCCTTCTTCAGGACCTTTGCTCATATACGATTTTCAGGGGGAAGATTTAAAATGTCAGTCCGCAGATGTGAGGTCATATGAATCACAATTCAAAAAATTTAAAGTGTATAATGCTTTCTGGTGTGCATCCTGTGATGATGTATTATTGGTATTCCCCCCCTTTTTTTATGGTGTGGGTGCATTCTATGATGTCCTGCCCTGTAGGATTGTAGGGGATACCGATGGTGTGTTGAACATCCCAATTTTGACAGAAATCTTTAAATATGGTGGATAGCTAGACCCATAGTCAGTTTTAATTTGTTGTGGTTTTCCCATACATGTGCAAGTATGTAGGAAATGGCTAATAACGTGTTTTACCTTCTCTTCAGTATGAATGGAAGCTGACACAAACTTAGAAAACGTGTCAACTGACACATGAATACATTTTTCATGATCAAAGGGAGTAGAGTGAGTTACACCAGTTTGCCAAATTTGGTTAGGTCCTAGGCCATGAGGGTTGACTCCCCATTGTTTGTGTCTGCCAAACTGTTATTGACAGTATGGGCAGGCAGAAATAATGTGTTTAGCCTGAAAGACCATTAACTGAAATTATTTGATAAGAGATTTATAATTTTGATGAAAAAATACATGAGTTTATGTAGTTGTTTTCAAGGCAAGGTTATAACCTACAAAGCGGTCAATGAGGGCATTGTCAGAGGTTAAGGGGTAGGCAAATCTGTATGAGATCTAATATGAGTAATAAAAAGAGGGTGCTGACATTTGTCTGTAAGAGATTGTAAAGTTAGAAATAGAGAAAGGAGAGAGGAATCTTTTAATACCTTTATGGATCTTTGCTCAATGTTTTGAATGACATACACCACATAGAGGGGAGAAGAGGAGCAGAAGGGCCCTCAACCTCCTCTTTGTGCTCTTGAGAAGGGGAGACATATAGGGGACATAAGGCCATACATATTAAACTCCAGGTTACTAATGTAGAGGTGGGGATCTTTTCTCCCTGCTTATTTTTTTTTTTTAGGTTTATCCCTACTTGTTCCCACAAGTCTAAATCTATTGATCCTTGGTCTGGAAACCAAGGGCAGACTTCCTGCATGGTCTGCAGAGGCTTAACAAGTTGAACCTGAAAAACCGTGCAATGGGCCACTTTTAAAAATTGTTGTAATTGGGGTGCCTGGGTGCCTCAGTTGGTTAAGCATCTGCCTTCAGCTCAAGTCATGATCTCAGGGTCCTGGGATCAAGCCCCATGTGGGGCTCTCTGCTTAGCTGGGAACTTGCTTCTTCCTCTCCCTCTGCTGCTCCCCCTGCTCGTTCTCTCTCTCTCTCTCTCTCTCTCTCTCTCTCTCTCTCT
>NW_024423319.1:61404541-61419449 GCF_017311325.1 Ursus maritimus
TCTCTCTCTCTCTCTCTCTCTCTCTCTCTCTCTCTCTCTGTTAAATAAATAAATAAAATATTTTTTAAAATGTTGTAAAATTTGAGGTGAAGAAGCTGTTCCTTAGTCATTTGTGGTCCCATAATTAGTAGAGAAAAGAAAAGACTCTCACTGAATACTAGACACATTCGCAACTATCCCAAAAGGGGTACTGCTGTCCTTTACTGGGATGAAGTTTTCATGAAGTCTGGAAGGTTTCATTTTCTCCTCCTGAAACATGCTGATTCTGCTGATGAGGAATCTCAGCAGATATAGTCACGTCAGGGTGACCACTTGTGGGCTCTGACCACTATCTTGTGGGCTTCAACCAACAAAATCCATGGACCAGAAATAATTACTCAAGTTTACTGATTAGCCAAAAGACACGAGAGGGAGGCTGAGGACAGACTCCCCAAGCTCCCAATAGATTCTCCTATTTATTAGCATAAAGATTTTAGGCAACAAAATAACATACATGCAGAGCAGAGGTGTAAGTGTAGAGAAGAGGGTTACAAGGTTTTTGAAGCAAACAAGGCAATTAGCTTAAACAATTCAAAGGGTAGGCTTTACTATTTCTGGATATGAGTTTTCTATAGGTAAGGAAAAAGCAGGCAAGCATAAGAATCCATAAATCTGGTAGAGCCTGTACTAAATAAGTGAAGCATATCCTGTTGTTTTCAACAAGACAGAAAGCAGTTTTCTGCTGTGCTGTGTGGTCCTATAACTTATTAACCCATGATTGTATTCCCACAGTTCATCAGAGATATTTTTTCTGTAAATCTCCCTTTCAGTGGGGGGTCTTTGTCTGGTTTGGGAATCAAGGTAATGCTGGCCTCATAGAATGAATTTGAAAGTTTCCCTTCCATTTCTATTTATTGAAACAGCTTCAGAAGAATAGTTATTAGTTCTTCCTAAACATTTGGTAGAATTCCCCTGGGGAGCCATCCAGTCCTGCACTCTTGTTTATTGGGAGATTTTTTAATTACTGCTTCAATTTCCTTGCTGGTTACAGCTCTGCTCAGGTTTTCTATTTCTTCTTGTTTCAGTTTTGGTAGTTTACATGTTTCTAGGAATGCATCCATTTCTTCCAGATTGTCTAATTTTTTGGCATATATTTGCTCATAATATGTCCTTAAAATTCTTTGTATATCTTCAGGGTTAGTTGGGATCTCTCCTCTTTCATTCATGATTTAATTTATTTGTGTCATTTCTCTTTTCTTTTTGATAGGTCTCGATAGGGGTTTATTTATCTTATTAATTGTTTCAAAGAACCAACTCCTAGCTTCATCAATCTGTTCTTCTTTTGGTTGCTATTTCATTGATTTCTGCATTGATTATTATTTCTCATATCTTGCTTGATTTAGGCTTTATTTGCTGTTCTCTCCCCAGCTCCTTTAAGTTTTTCATTAGGTTGTGAATTTTAGACTTTTCTTATTTCTTGAGAAAGGCTTGTATTACTATGTAATTCCCTTTAGGACTGCCTTTGCTGCATCCCAAAGATTTTCAGTTGTGTTTTCATTTTCAGTTGTTTCTATGAATTTTTTAAATTCTTTAATTTACTAGTTAAACCATTCATTCATTAGTAGGCTGTTCTTTAACCTCCAAGTATTTGAGTTCCTTCTAAATTTCCTCTTGTGATTGAGTTAATGTTTCAAAGCATTGTGGCCTAAAAATATGCAGAGAATAATTCCAATCTTTTGGTACCAGTTGAGACCTGATACGTAACCCATTATATGATCTATTCTGGAGAATGTTCCATATGCATTTCAGGAGAACGTGTGTTATTTTGCTTTAGGATGGAATGCTCTGTATATATCAGTGAAGTCCATCTGGTCCAACGTGTCATACAAAGCCTTTGTTTCCTTATTGATCTTCTGCTTAGATGATCTTTCCATTGCTGTGAATGGGGTGTTAATGTTCCCCACTATTATTGTATTATTACCAATGCATTTCTTTAATTTTATTATTAATTGGCTTATCTAATTGGCTGCTCCCATTTAGGAGGTTAAATATTTATAATTGTTAGATCTTGCTCAATTGACCCTTTATGTATGTTACAGTGTCCCTCTTCATCCCTTACTACAGTCTTTGGTTTAAAATCTATTTTTTCTTTTTAATTAGTAAAAACAATTATATTTAAAAAGACTGTTAAATGATCCTCCTTAACATCAAAAAATAATTTTTGCCCATAAATTTGCCCCCAAAATGGGAAAAAGGCTTGAGTGCTTTATATCACCACATGTTGCTTAATAACATCACTTCTGCTTTAGAACTGTTAAGTCCTAAATACAACCCTACAAAACTATCCTCATGTTCCCTGAAGGATTAGTCTCATTTCAGATTCAAAGTCAGAAAACTAACCAGATGACAAAAATATATATTTTCTTATACATTATTAGCAAAATTCATCAAAATGAAGGTAAATAAAGAAATAAAATCTCAGGGCGCCTGGGTGGCACAGCGGTTAAGCGTCTGCCTTCGGCTCAGGGCGTGATCCCGGCGTTCTGGGATCGAGCCCCACATCAGGCTCCTCTGCTATGAGCCTGCTTCTTCCTCTCCCACTCCCCCTGCTTGTGTTCCCTCTCTCACTGGCTGTGTCTCTCTCTGTCAAATAAATAAATAAAATCTTTAAAAAAAAAGGGGGGGCACCTGGGTGACACAGCGGTTGAGCGTCTGCCTTCGGCTCAGGGCGTGATCCCAGCGATCTGGGATCGAGCCCCACATCAGGCTCTTTTCCGCTATGAGCCTGCTTCTTCCTCTCCCACTCCCCCTGCTTGTGTTCCCTCTCTCGCTGGCTGTCTCTATCTCTGTCAAATAAATAAAAAATAAAAATCTTTAAATGTTTAAAAAAAAATAAAAATAAAAAAAAAAGAAATAAAATCTCTTCATACCTGTCAAAAAAAATCTATTTTTTTCTGAAGATAGTGGAGGAATAGGGGACCCTAATTCAACCAGTCCCCTGAATCAAGCTGGATATCTACCAGACCATTCAGAATACCCACAAAATCAGCCTAAGTTGTAAACAGAACATCTCTGGCAGTTGGTCTCAAGGTATGAAGTGAGGAGCTGGGATTCTGCGGGCAGATATCAGAAGATAAACAGAAGGGGGATGAAGCCTCTGTACTCTTGCACCAAGAAGGCAAAAGCCTCCTGCACTGGGGACTGGGCATAGACTCGCAGACTGGTGGTGGCAGGGAAAGGTCCTTAGGGTGGCCTCACAGACTAAAACCTGGAGTTCAGGGGCATGCATGCAAACTGGGGCAGCTGGTGGTTTTAGAAGCAGGAAGTTCAGAGACATGCCCAGCCCTGGGAGCAAGGACTGGGAAAGCAGCTACGAGGTGCACAAACCAGGACACTGCGGGTTTTCAGCAACACAGACAGAAACAGAGTCAGTGTGGCCTGTAGAGCTCAGTGAAGAGCAGACTGTGACTGCTATGTTCTGAGACAGAGGTTTGAATATGGTCACTTCTGTTCTAACTCTAAGAAGAAACACAGAAAGAGGCCAGGGAAAGCCACCAGAGAACAAAAGCCCAAAAAAACTGGTTCTCACTGAGCCCGTCCTCCCCTCCCAAAAGGGGGCAGGGCAACTCTGCCCAAACAGGGTTGCCTGAGTAACAGTGCAGCAGGCCCTTCCCCCAGAAGGCAGGCTGGAAGAAGAAGAAACCCACTTCCCTAAGGTTCCTATAACAGGTGCATCTTGCTTGGGTCCTGGTCAATAATTTGTACTCTGTGCATTCCTGCAACCACACCTTATCAGAATGACAAGGAGGAGGAACCCCCAACAAAGGAAAGAAACAGAGACTGTAGCCTCTGCCACAGAATTAATGGATATGCATATAACAAAGATGTCAGAAATGTATATCAGAGTAACAATTACCAAGATGATATCTAGGCTTGAAAAAAATATTAATGAAAATATAGAATCTCTAAGGGCTGAAAGGAGATCTTATCTGGCCAAACTTAAAAATGTTATTAATGAAATGCAGTCTGAACTGGATACTCTGACTGCCAGGGTAAATGAGGCAGAAGAACAAATTAGTGAGTTGGAGTATAAGATGATAGAGAAGAAGGAAAATGAGGTGTCATGGGAAAAATGAATCCAATCTCAAGAAATTAAGATGAGACAGATTACTGGCTCAATGAAGCATTTCAATATCAGAATTATTGGGATTCCCGAGGAGGTGGAGAAAGAGAGAGGTCTAGAAGATATATTTGATCAAATCATAGCTGAGAACTTCCCTAATCTGGGGAAGGAAACAAGCACTCATGTCCAAGAGGCAGAGAGGACCCCTCCCAAGATCAATGAGAGCAGACCAATACCATGACATATAATAGTACAATTTGCAACTCTTAGATCCAAGGAAACAATATGGAAAGTGGCGAGGGGGAAGAGGTTTCTTACGTATAGAGGAAGGAACATCAGAATAATGTCAGACCTGTCCACAGAGAACTGGCAAGCCATAAAAGGCTGGTAAGACATATTCAGGATACTAAATGAGAAGAACATGTACCCAAGGATACTGTATCCAGCAAGCTCTCATTCAGAATGGATGGAGAGACAAGGAGCTTCCAAGACCAGCAGAAACTAAAAGAATATGTGACCACCAAGCTGGCCCTGCAAGAAATATTAAGGGGGGGCTATAAAAGGAGAAAGACCCCAAGAGTGATATAGACCAGAAATTTACAGAGACAATCTATAGAAACAAGAACTTCACGGGCAGCATGACAACATTAAAAAAATATCTCTCAATAATCACTCTCAACACGAATGGCCTAAATGATCCCATAAAAATGCCACAGAGTTTCAGATTGGATACAATGACAAGACACATCTATATGCTGTCTAAAAGAGACTCACTTTGATCCAGACTGAAAGTGAAGGGATGGAGAACAATTTTTCATGCCAACGGACCTCTAAAGAAAGCTGGGGTATCAATTCTCATATCAAACAAATTAGATTTTAAGTTAAACACTGTAGGTAGAGATGCAGAAGGACACTATATCATTCTTAAAGGGTCTATCGAACAAGAGGATCTAACAATTATAAATATCTATGCCCCCGACAAGGGAGCAGCCAACTACATAAGCCAACTATTAACCAAATTAAAGAGACATATGGATAATAATACATTAATAGTAGGGGACCTCAACACTCCACTTTCAGCAATAGACAGATCATCTAAGCAGAAAATCGATAAAGAAACAAGAGCATTGAATGACACACTGGACCAGATGGACCTCATAGATATATACAGAACATTCCACCCTAAAACAAGAGAATATTCATTCTTCTGGAATGCACATGGAACTTTTTCCAGAAGAGACCACATCCTGGGTCACAAATTGGGTCTCAGCTGATACCAAAATATTGAGATTATTACCTGCATATTCTCAGACCACAGTGCTTTGAAACTGGAGCTCAATCACAAGAAAAAAAATTTGGAAGAAACGCAAATACTTGGAAACTAAGGACTATCCTGCTTAAGAAGGTTTGGGTCAACCAGGAAATTAAAGAAGAACTTAAGCAATTTATGGAAACCAATGAGAACAATAACACATCGGTTCAAAACCTATGAGATACTGCAAAGGCAGTCCTAAGGGGGAAATATATTGCCATCCAAGCCTAACTCAAAAGAACAGAAAAATCTAAAATACAGACCTATACTCACACCTTAAATGACTGGAGATGGAACAACAACAAAAAAAATAGGCCTAAGCCATGCATGAAAAGAGAACCAATAAAGATTAGAGCATAGATCAATGAATGAGAAAGCAGAAATATAATAGAACAGATCAACAAAACTAGAAGCCCGTTCTTTAAAAGAATTAAGATCAATAAACCAGTAGCCAGACTTATCCAAAAGAAAACAAAAAGGACCCAAATTAATAAAATTATGAATGAAAGGGGAGAGATTATGACTAACACCAAGGAAATAGAAACAATCATTAGAAACTATTATCAACAATTATATGCCAATAAATTAAGCAACCTGGAAGAAATGGATGCCTTCCTGGAAGCCTATAAACTACCAAGTCTGAAACAGGAAGAAATTGACAACCTATATAGGCAAAAAACCTGTAAAGAGATTGAAGTAGTGACCAAAAACCTCTCCCCCCCCCAAAAAAAAAAAGATCCCAGGGCTTGATGGATTCTCTGGGGAATTCTACCAAACACTCAAAGAAGAAATAATATCTATTCTCCTGAAGCTGTTTCAAAAAGTAGAAACAGGGGGAAAACTTCCAAACTCATTCTATGAGGCCAGCATTACATGGATACTCAAACCAGGCAAAGACACCATCAAAAAAGAGAATCACAGACTAATATCTCTGATGAATATGGAGGCCAAAATTCTCAACAAGATCCAAGCTAATGGGATCCAACAGTACATTCAAAGGATTATCCATCACGACCAGGTGGGACTCATCCCTGGGATGCAAGGGTGGTTCAACACTCAAAAATCAATCAGTGTGATAGAACACATTAATAAGAGAAGAGACAAGAATCATATGGTCCTCTCAACTAAGCAGAAAAAAGAATTTGACAAAATAGAGCATCCTTTCCTGATTAAAACCCTTCAGAGTATAGGAATAGAGCATATATTCCTCAATTTCATAAAAACTATGTATGAAAAGCCCACAGCTAATATCATTCTCTATGGGGAAAAGCTGCAAGCCTTTCTCTTAAGATCAGGAATGTGACGAGGATGCCCACTCTCGTCATTATTGTTCAACATAGAAGTCCTAACAACAGCAATCAGACAACAAATGAGATAAAAAAGGTATTAAATTGGCAAAGAAGAAGTCAAATGTTCTGTCTTCACAGATGATATGATACTTTATGTGGAAAACCAAAAAGATTCCACCCCCACATTACTGGAATTCATACAGCAATTCAGTAATGTGGCAGGATAGAAAATCAATGCACAGAAATCAGTTACCTTGCTACACACTAACAATATAACTGTAGAAAGAGAAATTAGGGAATCAATTCCATTTGCAATAGCACCAAAAACCATAACCAAAGAGGTAAAGGATCTATACTCTAGAAACTACAAAACACTGATGAAAGACATTGAAGAAAACAGAAAAAGATGGAAAAACATTTCATTCTCATGGATCGGAAGAATAAACATTGTTAATTAATCTATGCTGCCCAGAGCAATATATACTTTCCACACCATCCTGATCAAAATACCAATTGCATTTTTCAAAGTGTTGGAACAAACAATCCTAAAATTCTTGTGAAACCAGAAAAGACTCTGAATCGCCAAAGAAATGTTGAAAAAGGTAAACAAAGCTGGGGGAATCACGTTGCTTGATTTCAAGTGATACAACAAAGCTGTGATCACCAAGACAGAATGGTAGTGGCACAAAAATGGACACAGAGATCCATGGAACAGAATAGAGACTTCAGGAATGGACCCTCAACTCTATGGTCAACTAATCTTCGACAAAGCAGGAAAAAACATCCAATGGGTAAAAGACAGTCTCCTCAATAAACTGTGCTGTGAAAATTGGACAGCTACATGCAGAAGAATGAAACTTGACCAATCTCTCACACCATACACAAAGATAAACTCTAAATGGTTGAAAGACCTCAATGTGACACAGGAATCCATCAAAATCCTAGAGGAGAAGATAGACAGTAACCTCTTCAACATTGGCCACGGAAACCTCTTTCATGATATGTCTCCAAAGCCAAGAGAAACAAAAGCAAAAATGAACTTTTGGGACTTAATCAAGATAAAAACTTCTGCACAGAAAGGAAACAGTCAACAAAACAAAGAGGCAACCCACGGAATGGTAGAAGATATTTACAAATGACACTACAGATAAAAGGCTGGTATCCAAGATCTATGAAGAACTTCTCAAATTCAACTCCCAAAAAGCAAATAATCAAATCAAAAAATGGGCAGAAGACATGAACAGACAGTTATCCAAAGAAGACATACAAATGGCTAACAGGCACGTGAAAAACTGTTCAACATCATTAGCCATCAGGGAAATTCAAATCAAAACCACATTGAGATACCACCTTAAACCAGTTAGAATGGCAAAAATTAATAAGGCAGGAAGCAACAAATGTTGCAGAATATGTGGAAATACGGGAATGCTCTTACACTTTTGGTGGGAATGCAAGTTGGTACAGCCAAATTGGAAAACAGTGTGGAGGTTCCTCAAGACATTAAAAATAGAACTACCAATAGCTGGGAGATCATTAGGAGAAGGAAGGGAAAATGAAGGTGGGGGAGAACAGAGAGGGAGACAAACCATGAGAGCCTATGGATTCCAGGAAACAAACTGAGGGTTTTAGAAGGGAGATGAGTGGGGGAATGGGTTAGCATGGTGATGGGTAATAAGGAGGGCAAATATTGCTTGGAGCACTGAGTGTTATATGCAAACAATGACTCATGGAACACTACATCAAAAACTAATGATGTACTGTATGGTGACTAACATAACATAATAATAAAAAAATAAAATAAAAACTATTTTTTTCTGATATAAGTATTACTACCCAGTTTTATTTAGAGTTCCATTAGAATGATTAATGGTTCTCCACCCTCTCACTTTCAATTTGGGGGTGTCTTTGGGTCTAAAATGAGTGTCTTTTGGACATCATATGAATGGGTCTTGCCTTTTTATCCAGTCTGATACCCTGTGTCTTTTGATTGGAGCATTTAGCCCATTAACATTTAGAGTCACTATTGAAAGATATGAATTTAAGGCCATTGTATTACCTGTAATGTCACTGTTTCTCTATATGGTCTCTTTGCCTTTCTGGTCTATGTTACTTTTGGGCTCTTTCTTAGCTTACAGGTTCCCCTTTAATATTTGTTGTAGAGCTGGTTTAGTGATCACAAATTATTTTGGTTTCCATTCTGAAAGCTTTTTATCTCTCCTTTCTTTTTTTTAATGTTTTTTTTTAATTATATTATGTTAGTCACCATACAGTACATCCCTGGTTCTGATGTAAAGTTCAATGATTCATTAGTTGCATATAACACCCAGTGCACCATGCAATACGTGCCCTCCTTACTACCCATCACCAGCCTATCCCATTCCCCCACCCCCCTCCCCTCTGAAGCCCTCAGTTTGTTTCTGAGTCCATAGTCTCTCATGCTTCATTCCCCCTTCTGTTGACGCCCCCTTTCTTTATCCCTTTCTTCCCCTACCAATCTTCCTAGTTCTTATGTTCCATAGATGAGAGAAATCATATGATAATTGTCTTTCTCTGCTTGACTTATTTCACTTAGCATTATCTCCTCCAGTGCCGTCCATGTTGCAGCAAATGTTGAGAACTCGTTCTTTCTGATAGCTGAGTAGTATTCCATTGTATATATGGACCACAACTTCTTAATCCAGTCATCTGTTGAAGGCCATCTCGGTTCCTTCCACGATTTAGCTATTGTGGACAATGCTGCTATGACAGCCTTGCTGGATAAAGTATTCTTAGTTGCATGTTTTTCTCATTTAGTACCCTGAATAAATCATGCCAGTCCTTTCTGGCCTGTCAGGTCTCTCTGATAGGTCTTCTACCAGTCTAATGTTTCTTCCCTCGAGCTGATTTCAGGATTTTCTTTTTATCTCTGAAATTTGCAAGTTTCACTAATATATGTTGGTGCTTTGACCTATTTTTATTGATTTTGAGGGGGGTTCTCTGTGCCTCCTGGACTGGAAGGCCTGTTTGCTTACCCAGAATAGGAAAGTTCTCAGCTGTGAGTTGCTCAAATATACCCTCTGTCCCTCTCTCTCTTTCCTCTTCTTCTGGGACCCCAATTATTCTAATATTATTTCTCTTTATGTTACTGCTACTTTCTTGAAGCCACCCCTCATGAGCCACTATTTCTTTTTCTCTCTTTTCCTCAGCTTCTTTACTTTCCCACATTTTGTCTTCTATGTCACTGACTCTCTCTTCTGCCTCATTTATCCTAGCCATTAGAACATCCATTTTAGACTGTCTCAGTCAAAGTATTTTTAAATTTTGGCCTGATTAGATTTTTGTTCTTTTATTTCTGCACTAAGAGATTCTCTCGTCCTTTATACTTTTTTCAAGCCCAGCTAGTATTTTTAAAATCATTATTCTAACTCTATGTTTGATATCTTACTTATATCCATATCAGTTAAATCTATGGTGGAGAGTATTCCCTCTGGTTCTTTCTTTTCTTGTGAATTTATCCTTCTAATCATTTTGTTCAGAGAAGAATAAATGAAAAAGATAACAAAATAAAAAATATCAACCATGACCCAGTGAAATATACAGTAGGCAAATCTGAAGAGATTAGAAACCAAAAAAAGAAAAGAAAAGAAAAAGTGGGGGGGAGGAGAGAATATAATCTCACAGATGGACAAAACAGTGTCATGCACTTGGTTCTGGGTGTATTTTGTTCTCTTTGTTAGAAGACACTATATTCTAAAATTGTAAAAAACAAACAAACAAAACATATATATGCAGCAATAAAATTGAATACAGTGAGTGGAAGCCAAAAATGAAGAATGAATCTATAAAATGTAAATGTAAAAATGAAGATTAAAAAAAAGACTTATTTTACTTAACATAATCTCCTCCAGCCCCGTTCATGTTGCTGCAAATGTTGTGTAATCGTTCTTTCTGATGACTAAGTAATATTCCATTGTATATATGGACCACATCTTCTTAATCCAGTCATCTGTTGAAGGGCATCTCAGCTCCTTCTACAATTTAGCTATTGTGGACAATGCTGCTATGAACATTGGGGTGCATATGGCCCTTCTCTTCACTACATCTGTATCTTTGAGGTAAATACCCAATAGTGCAATTATCATACGGTTTCACTCATTTATGGAACATAAGAAATAGGAATATCGGTAGGAGAAGGGAGGGAAGAATGAAGGGGGGGTGGTAAACAGAAGGGGGAATGAACCATGAGAGACTGTGGACTCTGGGAAACAAACTGAGGGCTTCAGAGGGGATGGGAGTGGGGGATTGAGATAGGCCAGTGATGGGTATTAAGGAGGGCACATATTGCATGGATCACTGTGTTATACACAAATAATGAATCATGGAACATTGCATCAAAAACTGGTGATGTACTGTATGGTGACTAATATAACAAAATAAAAATTATTTTTAAAAAGACAAAAAAGAGTTGATAAAATAAGAAATCCTTGAAAAATGAAAAAAGAAGAGGTAGAAAAATAAAATTTTAAACTGAAAGACTAAAAATTATGAGAACAAAAACCCTCAAATGCTATATACTATTTTCCCTTAGTGCAAGAGTTTTCAGTTCTTTGTGATCCATAAACTTGGTATTAGCCTGATGTTCCCATTGGTCTTCTGGAGGAAAGGCCTCTTACACTGAGTCTCAGGTGTCTGGGCTGAGTTGCAGCACCCCTTTCCAGGGGACTGGGCTAAGTGTAAGCTGCTTAGGGTTTCTCTATGTGGCTTTTGTTCCCTGAAGGCTTTCTGCACCACTTAAAAGATGAAAAAACAAACAAACAAATAAGTAAAAATGGCAGTGCCCTGATCTCCAGCCCTGGAGCTGAACAATCACAGCCCCCACTCTTCAGTGCACCCTCAGTAGAAAGCAGTCAATCATTTTTGTGCTTGCCAAACTCTGCAGACTCCTGTGGTGAGCACCTGCACCCATCCCCCTGGGGAAAGGTGGGAGTGGGTCTCACAGTGGTTCTGTCACTTTCTGGTCTCCTGTCCTTGGAGTGATTACCAGATTGTGCATGCACCCACACCACTCCTCCCAGGGAAGGAGGAGGGTCTCACAGCAGTTCTGCCACTTGCCGGGCCCCTGCTTGTAGAGCACTCACCCAATCATTCCACAGTTCACAGTTTATGGAAAGACTGACCTGAGATCCCACTCCTGGGTTGCTGATTGTAGCCTGCTTCCCCACTCCATCACTTGGGAACTCTGCTGCACCTGGGCACCCCCGTTCTTTCAGGACCCCAAGTATCCTGAGACCACACTGTCCCACCTAGGATTCTGCCCCACCTCGCCACCTGAGCACCTTTCAGGCAGGGACGTCCCTTACAGGAGCAGACTTCTAAAAGTTCCAATTTTGCACTCCACTGCTATATCACTTTCTGGTAGCTGGCTTCCAGAGGCTCCCTCCCCCCACAGTTTATCTTCCCATATATCCCCTCAAAAACATTTCTCCACACCTCCTACTTTGCAAAAAGTGGTTGCTTTTCTACTTGTAGAATTGCAGCAATTCCTTTCTTAGATCTCAGTTTGAATTCATAGGTGTTCAGAATGATTTGATAGATATCTAGCTGAATTCAAGGGAACAGATTAAACAAGGGTCACCTACTCTCCTGCCTTCTTACCCAATCCCACTTCACCTAGTTTTAATTGGTTTCTTTCACTCACAATCAAGAGTCCTGACTATTACACTAGGCCTTGTTTTCCACATCTGATATTTAAAAGGTTGAGGCTACAATATCCAAAGTTTCTTCCAATGCCTCAGCGTCTAGAAATTTCTTCCCAAATGGCCTAGGCAAGAGTAAAGACCAGGCATCCTCTGAAATTCCAGGCTTTAGGGGAAGGGAACATGGGGGAGTTGTTTTGCCACTGCCACCTAGGCCTTTCATTGTTTTCTTCCATTCTTCCGAAGACAAAATGATTCATTACTGTGGAACTGTCCATAGACACAACATGGATGGCCCAGGTCTTCTTTATGCAGTGCCTGGGTGTTCTAGTTGGTTGAGTGTCTTGGTTTTGGCTCAGGTTGTGATCCTGGGGTCATGGGACTGATCCCTGCATCAGGCTCCAAGCTCAGCATGGGATCTACTTGTGACTCTATCTCCTTCTCCCTCTGGCCCTACCCCCGGCTCTCTCTCTCTCTCTCTCTCTCAGCACCCAGTGATGGCTTGGCCCAGCTGGCCTGGAGAGTGCATCACAACAGTGGCTGTGCTGGCAGTTGTTATGGGGGTGGCCAGGATTGTTTTCTTAATTCTTCTTTTTGCTACTTCATTAATAGTGTATAGAAATGCAACATATTTTATATTGAATTTGTACCCTGTGACTTTACTAAATTTATTTATGAGTTCTAGTTGTGTGTGTGTGTGTGTGTGTGTGTGTGTGTGTGTCTAACCTTTAGGTTTTTCTTTATATACTATCAAGTCATCTGTAAATAGTGACAGTTTTACTTCTTCCTTACCAATGTGGGTGTATTTTATTTATTTCTTTTTTTTTTTTTGTCTGATTGCTGCAGCTAAGACTTCCATTACTATATTGAATAATACCGATGAGAGTGGTCATTCTTGCCTTCTTCCTGATCTTAGAAAAAAAGCTCTCAGTTTCACACCATCGAATATGTTCTTACCTGTGTTCTTCATATATGCCTACTATTATGTTACTGTTAAACCAACTTCATTGATAATTTTGATTGAATGAATGTTGTGTTTCTTCAATGATTTTTTCTGCATCCATTGAGATGATCACATGGTTTTTATCCTTCTCTTCTCAATGTTATGTATCATGTTGATTGATTTGTGAATTTTGAACTTACCTTGTATCCTTAGAATAAATCCCACTTGATCCTGGTGAATTATTTCTTCAATGTATTGTTGAATTAGATTTCCTAACATTTTGTTTTGAGGATTTTTGCATCTACATTCATCAGATTAATTAGCCAGTAGTTTTTGGAATTTTTGTTTGTTTTGGTAATGCTGGCCTTGCTGAATGAATTTGGAAGTTTTCCTTCCTGATTTATTTTGTGCAATAACTTGAAAAGAATAAGTGTTAACTATTCTTTCAGTGTTTTCCTGATGTCAACTATGAAATCATCTGGTACTGAACTTTTGGTTGTTGGGAGTATTTTGATTACTGTTTCAATTTCATTACTAATAATCAGTCTGTTCAAATTTCCTTTTGCTTCCTGATTCAGTTTTGGAAGCTAATCTATTTCTGGGAATGTTTCCATTTTTTCTAGGTGGTCCAATTTGTAGGCATATGGTTTTTCCTAACATGCTCTTATAATCCTATGTATTTCTGTGGTGTCAAATGATATTTCTTTTCCTTCATTTCTGATACTATGTATTTCCATCTTTCCTCTCTCTCTCTCTCTTTTTTCCTTGATGAGTCTGGATAAGGATTCATCAATTTTGTGGATGTTCTCCAAAAGACAGCTGTTGTTTTTATTTATCTGTTCTAAATTTTAGTTTCTATTTCATTTATTCCTTCTTTAAAAAAGTATTTAGTTAAATTCCAGTTAGTTAACATACAGTGTTATATTAGTTTCAAGGATACAATATAGTGACTGAACAATTCCATATATTACCAGGTCCTCATCATGACAAGTGCATTCCTTAATCTCCATAAAATATTTAGCCCATCCCACAACTCGCCTCCTTCTGGTAGCCATTAGTTTGTTCTCTACAGTTAAGAGTCTGTTTCTTGGTTTGTCTCTTGTACTTTCACTCTTTTTTTAAAATTTGCTCATTTGGTTTTCTTCTTAAATTCTACACATGAGAGAAATCATATGGTATTTGACATTCCTGACTGACTTATTTCACTTAGCATTATACTCTCAAGCTCCATGCATGTCTTTACAACTGATAAGATTTCATTTCTTTTTTATGGCTAAGTAATATTCCACAGAATGGCTGAGTAATATTCCACTGAATATATATATTCATCAATTGATGGGCACTTGGGATGTTGCCATATCTTGGCTATGTTAAATAATGCTGCTAAAAATAGAGCTACCCTATAACCCAGCAATTGCACTACTAGGTATTTACCCCAAAGATACAAAGGTAGTGATCTAAAAGGGAACCTGCACCCTAATGTTTATAGCAGGAATGTCCACAATAGCCAAACTGTGGAGGGAGCCCAGATATCCATCAACAGATGAATGGATAAAGAATATGTTTTATATATATATATATATATAT
>NW_024423319.1:61419459-61422574 GCF_017311325.1 Ursus maritimus
TATATATATATATAGCAATGAAATATTAATTGGCCATTAGAAAGAATGAAATCTTACCATTTACATTGATGTGGTTTGAAATGGAGGGTATTAAGTTGAGAGAAATAAGTCAATCAGAGAAAGTCAATTATAAGGTTTCACTCATATATGTAATATAAGAAATAGAACAGAAGATCATAGGGGAAGGAGGAAAATGGAACGGGAAGAAATCAGAGAGGAAGACAAAGCATGAGAGACTCTTAATTGTAGGAAACAAACTGAGGGTTGCTGGAGGGGAGGTGGGTGGGGGGATGGGGTAACTGAGTGATGGGCATTGAGGGGGGCATGTGATGTGATCAGCACTGGGTGTTATATGCAACTGATTAATTAGTGAACTCTACATCTGAAACTAATGATGTACTGAATTTAAATAAAACAATAATAGTAAAATAAATAAATAAATAAATAAATAAATAAATAAATAAATAAAGCTGCTATAAACATAGAAGTGAAGGTATCCCCTTGAATTAATGTTTTCATATTCTTTGGGAAAATACCTAGTAATCAGATTGTTCAATCATAAGGTAGTAGTATTTTTAACTTCGTGAGGGAGCTCCATACTGTTTTCCCCAGTGACTGTACCAGTTTGCATTCCCACTAACAGTATGTAATTTTTCTTTATTCTCCACACATCCTCTCCAAGACATACTATTTTTGTGTTGTTGACTTTAGCTATTCTGACAGGTGTGAGGTGATATCTCAGTGTCCTTTTAATTTGCATTTCCCTGATAGTAAGTAATGATGAGCATGTTTTCATAAATCTGTGGCCATTTGGATGTCTTTAGGGAAATGTCTGTTCATGTCTTCAGCCCACATTATAAGTGAATTATTTGTGTTTTGGGTGTTGAGTTTTATAACTTCTTTTCTTTTCTTTTATCCATTTATTTATTTGAGAGAGAGAGAGAAAAAATACAAGCATGGTGAGCAACAGAGAGAGAAGGAAAAGCAGTTTCCCTGTTGAGCAGGGAGTCCAATGTGGGGCTTCATCCCAGGGCCCTGGGATCATGACCTGAGTTGAAGGCAGATGCTTAACTGACTGAGTCATCCAGGTGTTCCATGTAAGTTCTTTATATATTTTCACTAGTGCTATATCAGATATGTCATTTGCAAATATCTTCTCCCATTCTGTTTGTTGCTTTTTAGTTTACTTGATTGTTTCCTTTGCTGTGCAGAAGCATTTTATTTTGATGTAGTCCCAATAATTTATTTTTGTTTTTGTTTCCTTTGTCTCAGGAAACATATCCAGAAAGCAAATTGCTATGGTTGATTTCAAAGAACTTATAGCCTGTCTTCTCTTCTAGAATTTTGATGGTTTCCTGTCTCACATTTAGGTTTTTAATCTATCTTTAATTTATTTTGGTTTATAGTGTAAAAATATTGTCCAGTTTTCATTCTTTTGCATGTTACTGTCCAGTTACCCCAACACGATTTGCTGAAGACTTTCTTTTTCCAATTGGATATTCTTTCCTGCTCTGTTGAAGATTAATTGTCATATAGTTGTTGGTGAATATCTGGATTTTCTATTCTGTTTTACTGATTGATATGTCTCTTTTTGTGCCATACTCTTTTAATTACTACAGCTTTGTGGTATAACTTGAAGTCCAGAATTGTGATACTTCCAGGTTTGCTTTTCATTTTCAATATTGTTTTGGTTATTTGGGGTCCTTTGTGGTTCTATACAAGTTGTAGAATTGCGTGTTCTAGCTCTGAAAAATTTTGTTGATATTTTGGTAGGAATTGCTATAAATGTGTAGATTGCTTTGGGTAGTATAGATATTTTAACAAAATTTATTCTTCCAATCCTTGAGCACAATATATATCTTTCCATTTATTGTATTATCTTCAGTTTTCTTTATCAATGTTTTATAGTTTTCAGAGAAGAGGGCTTTCACTTCTTTGGTTAGGTTTCTTTCTAGGTATGTTATTATTTTTGGTGCAATTGTAAATATTATTGATTTATTGATTTCTCATTCTGCTGCTTCATTATTAGTGCATAAAAATGCAACATATTTCTGCACATTGATTTTGTGTTATCTGACATTACTGAACTCATTTTCCAGTTCCAATAGTATATTGTGGAGTCTTTGGTGTTTTCTGTATAGAGTATCATTTCATCTACAAATAGTGAAAGTTTTACTTCTTACTTACCAATTTGGAGGGTTTTATTCATTTTTCTTGTCTGATTGCTGTGGCTCAGACTTCTAGTATTGTGTTGAATGAATGTCATGAGAGAGAACATCCTTGTCTTATTCCTGACATTAGAGGGAAATGTCTCAGTTCTTTCCCATTGAGGATGATCTTACCTGCACTTTTTTTTTTAAAGAAAAGATTTAGTCATATTTTTGAGAAAGAGAGAGAGTATGCACAAGCAGGGGGAGGGACAGAGGAAGAGTGAGAGAAGCAGACACCCCACTGAGTGCAGAGACTATGTGCTGCTCAATCTCAAGACCCTGAGATCATGACCTGAGCCAAAATCAAGAACTGGATGTATAACAACTGAACCACCCAGGCACCCCAGCTGTGGGTTTTTCATATATGGCCTTTATTATGTTGAGGTATGGTCACTCTAAACGTACTGTATTAAGGATTTTTATCATGAATGAATGTTATACTTTGTGAAATGCTTTTTCTGCAACTATGGAAATGATCATGTGGTTCGTATTTATTTATTTATCTATTTAGTAATTATTCTATCTCTACATAGGTAACACAGCATTTTATTTTTCAGGCATAAAATATAGCAATTCAACAATTCCATACACCACCATGTGTTCATCACCAAAAGGGCACTCCTTTAACCCTTCACTTATTTAACCCATCCCCCATCCACCTTCCCTCTGGAAACAATCAGTTCATGTAAAGTAATTGTGTGTTTCTTCATTTGTCTCTTGCTCATGCTTATTTTTTCCTTGGCTTGTTTTTTTTGTTTGTTTGTTTCTTTCTTAAATTCTACAGGTGAGTGAAATCATATGGTATTTGTATTTTTCTGAATGACATTTTTAAATAGCGTAATACACTCTAGTTTCATCCATATCATTACAAACGGCAAGATTTCATTATTTTTATGGCAGAATTA
>NW_024423319.1:61422584-61474642 GCF_017311325.1 Ursus maritimus
ATATATATATATATATATATATTCACTTCTTCTTTATCCATTCATGAATCAATGGACACCTAGACTATAACTTGGCTATTGTAAAAATGCTGCTATAAATGCAAGGTGCAGGTACACCTTTGAATTGGTCTTTTTTGGGGGGGCGGATACAACCAAGTAGGGCAATTGCTTGATTTTATGGTAGTTCTATATTTAATTTTTTGAGGAATCTCCATGGTGTTTTCCAGAGAAGCTGCATCCCCACCAATAGTGCAAGAGAATTCCCCTTTCTCCACAACCTCTTCAACATCTGCTTTTTGTGTTGTTAATTTTAGCTATTCTGCCAGGTGTTAGGTGATATCTCATTGTAGTTTTGATTTGCATTTCCTTGATGATGAGTGATGCTTAACATCTTCTCATGTGTTTCTTGGCCATCTTGATGTCTTCTTCAAAGAAATGTCTGTTTATGTCCTTTGCCCCCCCCCTTCTGAATTGGATTATTAATTTTTTGGGTATTGAGTTTTAGAAGTTCTTTTTATTTTATTTTATTTTATTTTTGTACTTATTTGAGAAAGAGAGAGAATGAGCAGAGTGAGGAGCAGAGGAAGAAGCAGACTCTGCCCTGAGCGGGGAGTCCAATGTAGGGCTCAATCCCAGGACTCCAGGATCATGACCTGAGCTAAAAGCAAGTGCTTAACTGACTGAGCCACCCAGGTGCCCCAGAGTTTTAGAAGTTCTTTATATATTTTGATATTAATCCTTTATCAGATATCTTATTTGCAAATACATTCTGCCTCTCCATAGGTTGCCTTTTAGTTTTGTTGATTATTTATTTTGCTATGCAGAAGTTTTTATTCTGATGTCATCCCAATACTTTATTTTTGTTTTTGTTTCCCTTGCTTCACATGACATATTTTGAAAGAAGTTGTGACCATCGATGTCAAAGCAGTTACTGCCTATGTTCTCTTCTAGTATATTTATAGTTTCAGGTCTCACGTTTAGGTCTTAAATCCATTTTAAGTTTATTTTTATGTATGTTGTAAGGACCTGGTCCAGTTTAATTTTTTTGCATGTTGCTGTTCCATTTTCCCAACACTATTTGTTGAAAAAACTGTCTTTTTCCCATTGGAAATTCTTTTCTGCTTTGTCAAAGATTAATTGGCCATATAATTTTGGGTATATTTCTGCATTTCCTATTTTGTTCCATAGATATATGTGTTTATCCTTGTGTTAGTACCATTCTGTTTTGATTGCTGCAACCATGTAAAGTAACTTGATGTCTGGAATTTTGATGTCTCCAGCTTTGCTTATCTTTTTCAAGATTGCTTTGGCTATTAGGG
The DNA here is from genome assembly GCF_017311325.1 of Ursus maritimus. Lineage (NCBI taxonomy): Eukaryota > Metazoa > Chordata > Mammalia > Carnivora > Ursidae > Ursus > Ursus maritimus. The sequence goes on from NW_024423319.1 coordinate 61,423,904, forward strand.
GTTTTCTCTAGTTTCATACAAATTTTAGGATTGTTTGATCTACTTCTGTGAAAATTGCTGTTTATACTTTTTTAAGATTTATTTATTTATTAGAGAGAGAGAGAGAGAGAGAGAGCAGGCAGAGAAGGAGAAGCAGACTCTCTGCTGAGTCAGGAACCAATGCGGGGCTTGATCCCATCATGGCCTGAGCAGAAGACAGACCCTTAACCAACTGAGCCACCCAGGTGCCCCAACTGTTTTTATTTTCACAGGGATTTAATTAAATGTGTAGATTGCTCTGGATAATAAGCACAATTTAAAAATATTTGTTCTTCCAATTTATGAGCACGGAATGTATTTCCATTTCTGTGTTGTCTTGCATATCTTCCATTAATGTTTTATAGTTTTTAGAATAGAGGTCTTTAACCTCATTGGTTAGGTTTCTCCTGAGATATCTTATTTTGGGTGCAGTTGTAAATGGGATTGTTTCCTTAATTTTTATTTCTGCTCCTTCATTATTGGTGTACAGAAATGCAACAGATTTTTGCACACTGACTTTTTATGTTTATCAGTTCGAGCAGGTTTGTGTGTGTGTGTGTGTGTGTGTGTGTGTGTGTGTGTGTGTGTGTGGAGTCTAAGATTTTGTATATATAGTATCATGTCATCTGCAAATAGTGAAACTTTTACTTCTTCTCTGCTGATTTGGATGCCTTTTATTTCTTTTCTCTTTCTTTCTTTCTTTCTTTCTTTCTTTCTTTCTTTCTTTTATTTTTTTTATTACCATGGCTACGACTTCCATTACTATGTTGAATAAACATGGTGAGAGTGAATATCCATGCCTTGTTCCTGACCTTACAGGAAAAACTCCCAGTTTTTATTGATTGAGGATGATGTTAGCTGTGGGTTTTTCATCTATGGCCTTTAATATGCTGAGGTATCATCATTTTAAACCTACTTTGTTGAGGATTTTTATTATGAATGAATGTTGTACTTTGTCAAATGCTTTTTCTGCATCTATGGAGAAGATCATATGGCTCTTATACTTTCTCTTATTGATGTGATATATCACATTGATTGATTTGTGAATATTGAACCACTCTTGGAACCCAGGAATAAATCCCACTTGATTGTGGTGAATGTTTTTTTTTTTAAATGTGTTGTTGGATTTAGTTTAGTAGTATTTTGTTGAGGATTTTCCATTTATGTTTATCAGGGATATTGGACTGTAATTCTCTTTTTTGTCAAGTCTTTATCTGTTTTTCATATCAGGGTAATGCTGGCCTCACAGAATGAATTTGGAAGTTTTCCTTCCTTCTATGTTTTTTGAGAATATATCTTTTTCTATTTTTAGAATAGTTTGAGAATATAGGCATTAACTCTTCACTAAATGTTTGGTAGAATTCACCAGTAAGCCATCTTGTCCTGGACTTTTGTTTGTTGAGAATTTATGGATTTCTGATTCAATTTCTTTGAGGTTATCAGTCTGTTTTGAATTCTCTATTTCTTCCTGTTTCAGTTTTGGTAGTTTCTGTGTATCTAAAAATTTATCCATTTCTGCCAGTTTGTCCCATTTGTTGGCATGTAGTTTTTCATATGATTCTCTTATAATTGTTTGTATTTCTGTGGTGTTGGTTGTTATGTTTCCTCTCTCATTTGTTATTTTGTTTATTTGGGTCATTTTTCTTTTGTTCTTGATAAGTCTGGCTAGTGATTGATCAATTTTAGTGATTTTTTTCCCAAAGAACCAGCCCCTGGTTTCATTCATCTATTTCGTTTGTTTGTTTTTGTTTTTAGTTTCTATATCATTTGTTTCTGCTCTAATCTTTATTATTTCCTTTATCCTGCTGGTTTAGGTTCAGTTTATTGTTCTTTTTCTAACTCCTTTAGATGTAAATCTTATTTGAGATTTTTCTTGATTACTTTTTTTTTTTAAGTAGGCTCCTTGCCCAGTGTAGAGCCACAGGTGGGGCCTGAACTCACAACTCTGAGATCAAGACCTGAGCTGAGATCAAGAGTTGGATGCTTAACTGACTGAGACACCCAGGCACTGCAGGATTTTTCTTGATTCTTGATGTGGTCTTGTATTGCTATAATCTTCCTGTTAGGACAGGTTTTGCTCCATCCCAGATATTTTGGACTATTGCATTTTCATTTTCATTTGTTCCATGTATCTTTTTTTTCTTCCTTGATTTTCTGGTTGATCCATTCATTGTTTAGTAGCATATTGTTTAACCTTAGTGTTTGACTTCTATTTTCACAGGGTAGTGGTCAGAAAAGATTCATGATATGATTTCTATATTTGTGAATTTGTTGAGACTTGTTTTGTAGCCTAATATGTGATCTATTCTGGAGAATGCTCCATGTCTACTTGAAATAAATGTGTACTCTACTGTTTTAGGATTTACCATTCTGAATATATATTAGGTCCATCTGGTCCAGTGTGTCATTCAAAACTATTGTTTCCTTGCTTGTTTTCTGTTTAGATGATTTGCCTATTGATGTAAGTTGGGTATTAAAGTCCCTTATTATTGTATTATTATCAATTTGCTCCTTTATGTTTGTTATTAACAGTTCTATGTATTTGGGTGCTTCCATGTTGGGTGCATAAATATTTACAGTTGTTATATCTTCTTTTTGGATTGTCCCTATCATTAGTATATAGGATCCTTCTTTGTCTCTTGTTACAACTGTTTCAAAGTCTAGTGTGTTTGAAATAAGTATTGCTACTCTGGCTTTCTTTTAACATCTGTTTGCATGATAGATGTTTCTCCATCTCCTCACATTCAATCTGCAGGTGACTTTAGGTCTAAAACGAGTCTCTTGTAGTCAGCACATAGATGAGTCTTGTCTTTTTATCCATTCTGTCACCCTATGTCTTTTGATTGTAGTGTTTAGTCCATTTACATTCAAACTAGTTATTGATAGATATGTATTAATTGTCATTTTATTTCTTGTTTTCTGGTTGTTTCTGAAGATTTTCTCTGATCCTTTCTTGTCTTTCTCTCTTATTTTCTGGTGGTTTTAATTAGTGGTATATTTGGATTTTTTCCCTCTATTCTTTGTATATTTATTAGTAGTTTTTGATATACAGTTACCAGTTGGTTTGTTTATGATCTCTTCTATATATTGCTGTCTATGTTAAGTTGATGGTAATTTAAGTTTGAACTCGTTCTTCACTCCTCTTCTACCCAACTTTTAGGTATATGTTTTCATATTTTATATTCTTATATTTTGTGAGTTCATTGACTGTTTTTTAACAGAAATATTCATTTTTACTGCTTTTGTGTTTCCTACCATCATAGTGACACTTTTGATCTCTCTTTGCCTCTCAAAGTGTCTCCTTTACTGTTTCTTGCAGGGCTGGTTTATTTTTTGTTGTCTGGAAAATGCTCTATCTCTACTTCTATTTTCATTGACAGCCTTGTTGGATAGAGTATTCTTGGCTGCAGATGTTTCTCTTTCAGTACTTTGCATATCTCATGACACTCCTTTATTTCTTGAAAAGTATCCTCTGAAAAATCCAATGATAGCTTTATGTAGTTTCTCTTGTATGTTACTGTCTTCCTTTGTCTTGCTTATTTTAAAATGTTTTCTTTATTTCTGTATTTTGCCAATTTAATTACAATGTGTCTTGGTATGGATAGGCTTTGTCAGTTTTATTGGGAGTTCTTTATGTCTTCTGGATCTGGATATCTGTTTCCTTCCCCAGATTAGGGAAGTTTTCATCTATTATTTATCCAAATACATTTTTTCCCTCTTTTCTTTTTCTTCTGAGACTCTTACAATATGAATGTTATTACTTTTGACAGTGTCACTGAATTCCCTAAATGTAATATTTACTATTCTAAGTCAGTAATTTTTTCCTCTGCTTCTTTCAGCCTGGTGTTCATTTCATCAAGTGTGTTTCTAATTTCATTTGTTGCACTCTTCATCTGTGATTGTTTCATTTTTATCTCTGTGTCAAGTGTCTCACTTCTGTCTTCCAGTGTTTTCTCATGAGCAGTGAGAATCCTTATGATCTTTGGTTTAAATATTCCATCAGGTATTTTATTTATATCTGTTTCACTTAGATCTGTGGCTGTGGTCTTGTCCTGTTCTTTCATTTGGGACAAATTCTTTTATCTTCTATCTTCTCATTTTGTCTGTCTCTTTGCCTGTTTCTGTGTTAGGAAAATAATCTATATCTCTTATTTTTGAGGGTAATAGCCTTATGAAGAAGAGGTACTGTAGTTCCCTACTGTGTCCTGCTTTCTGTTCCTTGGGCCTCGTGTTTCAGGGAGTATCTCCAATGTGTGCTGCATGTGTTTTTTTTGTTCTGTTCTGGCCACTTTATCTTTTAAGGAAGTCATCTGCCGAGTGTCTCTGCTTGTTGTAGGCAGTGTTTAGTCCCTGGCCAGAATGTGGTGATTTTTTAATAGATGTGTCATGTATGCTTGTGAAACGAGACCTGCCACCACTGAGACCAGAACCAAGGTCTGGGAGAACTCCTATGTTGGAGACGTGGTGCTAGCTGGGATTTAGTCTGATCTTCTGTGGGAGTTCTCTGTTTTTCTGGGACTGAGGCAAGCAGGACTGGGGGGGGGGCAGGGCTTGTTATAAGCAAGTTTGGTAGTGAGTGTCAACACTGAGTTTGTTCCTGCAGGTTTCCCTGTACTTTTGCTGAGGAGGAGGGGAGGAAAATGGATACTGCCAGTTCCTTTTTTCACAGATGAATCTGTCCAAGAATTCTGCCTCTCTTGGACATGCTCCAAAATGAGTGAATAAATATCCCCCCTGTGTGCCCCAAACACTCTTCATATTGCTGTTTCCATAGTGTGTGTTCATGGGCTCCTTTACTGCCTCATCTCCAAGCGCAGTGCAAAGCTCTCTGGGCTCTATTGGATCCAAGCCACTGACCTTTAGAACTCCAGGATTTAAGCCATGCTGGTTGCCAGAACTCACAAATTTGAGACCCTCTTGCTTTCCAAGCCAATTTAAATGAGGATTTATTTTCTCCCATGCACTGCCCTTTGTGTTAGTCTTTCTCTAGCCCTCTCAATGACCAGGGTTCCCACCACATCACAACCATCACCACTGGTTTCTCTCCCAAACTGCATCTTTGCATTTCCTACCTTTTTTGATGTGGTCTCTACTTTACCTTTAGTTATGGAGTTTGTTATGCTAGTCTTCAGGTCTATTTATGGAGTATTTAAGATGATTTTATAGTTATTTAGTTGTAGTCATGGGATGAGTTGAACCTTGGTTCTCCTATTCCACTGCCATCTTTTCCCTTTTCAAAACACTTGCTTCTTAACCCGAGGGCTCTTTTTAAACTTACAAACAATACCATTTGACACCTAAAATAATTAATAATATATCAGTGATAAGATTTCTTAATTATCTACTTTTTTGAAGTTTGAATCAGAATCAGAATGATGTCTATGCATTGTGATTGGTTGATATTTCCCTAAGTCTTTTTGGATTTGCTGGTTTCTCTTCTTCTTTTTTCCTTCTCTCTTTAAACATTGCAAATTATTATTTGAAGAGATGGTGTCATTAATCTTGAAGCATTTCACCCAACCTCGATTTTGGTCTTTCCATTTAATATGTTCCTCTTTCCTCTGTATTCATTCAACACTGTAATTTAGATACAATGCCTTCTCAATTTCAAGTGTGAGTTTTGGGCAATAGCACTTCATATGTGACGGTTTATTATTCCATCAGAAGGCATGCCATACTTTTTTGTCTCTTCTTTGTAACGTTGGAAGCACTTGATGATCATTTGATTAATTGATTAAAATTTGCAAGACATTGATATATTAATTTTTACATTTATTAATTGGTGTGTTTATATTTCCTATGTTAATTGAAATATATCCATAAAAGGCATTTCCTTTTATCAGTCAGTAGTTGAGAGGTATAGTTAGAAAACAGAATAAGTGCTTTATTTTTTCCCATTAGTTACTAATTTTAAAAACAATAAATTGAGTTATCATTCTTTAAAGGTGACCAAGGATTTCCACTTTTAGTGTCATTTTTCACTCATTGATTAAATATAGGTAATGCATTTCAACCTATTGGCATTATTATCCTTATGATTGCTCAAATTGTCCAATCATTGGCCAATGCAGTCTCTTCCCATTGGATTTGGAATATTCTTGATACTTACCGGTTGGTCTTTGTTTAATTCATTGTTTTCAAATAGAACAAGACTTTCCTGGGCTGCCTAAATGGAATCAGCTATTTCTCTAATGAATTCTATTACCTTTAGTGGTAAATGGTACATTGAGACTATGATCTCAGTGCTAAGGGAATTTACTGATGCTGCACATCATTGTTTTTAGTTTTCTGCTATGGACAGAATTAGAAAATATGTATTTTTTAATTTAACAGTTTTTTAAGAAAATTATATTTTCACATGCTGTTGTAAGAAATAACGTGGGGAAATTATATGTGTCCTTTATCCAGTTTCTACTAATGGTAACAACTTGAAAAAATATAGTACAATAACACAATTGGATATGACATTGGGTAATCAAGATTTAAAATGGTTTTAAACCCATAACAATTTTTCTTGTTGCAAATTTATAGACACTCATCTCTTAATCCCCACCTCCCATTTATCCTTGATATATTAACACCATTAGTTCTCTCTCCATTTCTATAACTTTGTCATTTAAATAGCATTAGAAAAATGAAATTATATGGTAAATTAATATTGACTGGATACTCTCCCTCCACAGATTTATATGTTAAAGCCCTGACCCACAATGTGACTGTATATAGAGATAAAACCACACAATTTCAGGAGACAGTTATGGTTAAGAGAGTTTATAAGTGCAGAGTCTTAATCTGATAGGACTTGAGTCCTTATTAGAAGAGGAAGAGACACCAGGAGCTCTCTCAGTCCCAGTACATGCTTGAAAGAAAGGCTATGATAAAGACAGAGTGAGAAGACAGCTGTCTGCAATCCAAGGAAAGAGGTCTCACCAGAAACCAATCCTGTTATATCAACCCATTGATTTTGGACTTTAAGTCTTTAGAACTATAAAAAAATAAACGTCTGTTGTTTGAGCCACCCTAATCATGGTATTTTGATATGGTGGCCCAAGCAGACTAATTGGGTTAAAGAATGTTTTGGCACTAGATGAGGTGTGCTGCTGTAACAAACACATAAAAATAAAGAAATGTCTTTAGAATTGGATGAGGAAGCTGAAAGAGTTTTGAGGTGCACACTAGAAAAAGACTAGGTTGACTAGTCTTGCAGTGACTGTTGCTAGAAATATTGGTATTAAGGTTGATTCTGGTAAAAGCTCAGAAAGGAAAGAGGAAAACTATAGAAAAAGCCTTAATTGTCTTAGAGAATGCATATATTATCATAAACAGAATGTTATTTAAAATGTGATCATCAAAGTTACTTCTAGGAAGTTCTGAAATGAAAATGAGGAACATGCTACTGGAAAGGAAAAAAAAAGTTGATCTTTATTTTAAGCTGGGAAAAAAACTTGACCAAATTATGTTCTAGTGTCATGAGAAAAGTATATTTGTATATGATGTCCTTAGATATTTAGCTGACAACATTTCTAAGCAAAGTGCTGGCATTGCAGCCTGGGTTTCCCTTATTACTTACAGTATAATGTGAGAGGAAAGAGATACATCAATAAAGAAATTGTCCAGCAAAAAATAATCAAGAACCTAAACATTTGGAAAATTCTTAGTTTATCAATATGTGAAAAAAAAATGTGTGTTCTGAAGAGAGCTCCAAAGTTGTGGCTGGACAGTCACTCCATAAAGTGATTACCAATTTTAATTAGCCATAGAAATAGAAGCCAAGTTGGGACAATACAAATATTTTGTTTAAAACATGCTTGTCCTTTAATCAAAGGGAAAAATGGCACTTTGGTTCATGATGCATAGGCATGGGGGAACAGAGCTCGCTCTCTTTAGGTTTCAGAGTGTGGGGCTATCTCCTTTGGTTTGATGTGTTAGGCAGCTTCCAGGCTGGACCTCAAGGGCAAAGTTACCACTCACAGCCAAGGGACAATCATCACCACACAGTGCAGAGACAGAGAGACCATTGCCCCAGTGGGCCTGGAAAGCAGACTGTTTAGCCAAAGGTTATTCTTGAGTCTTAAGAGCTAATGGAATTGGCCTTGCTAGGTTTTAGATTTGCTTTGGATCCATCACCCCTACTGGTTTCTAATTTCTTCCTTTTGGAATAAAAATTTGTATCCTATGCCTTGTTAGTGTTAATGTAGAGCATGAAATCATCCATAATACCTGGCTTGCTAAAATGTAACTTGGAGGCCACTGGGTGTGATGGAAGGTTTTGGAGAAGGGCACAGACCTTTGAAATGCAGAGGCCTGTATGACCACCCTGCCATAGGAATGCCACAGGGAGTTGCCATCTCTGAAGCTTTCTTAGCCCAAATAGCCACCCTGTGATCTAAGAGACGTATGCATTGTCCTTTAGGCTATGCTTAGCAGAACTTGTAGAACATGCAGATTAACATATCATATCTTTCCCATAAACATATCCTCCTAGTTCTAGTAAGACCTCTTGTCACACATCACATGCTTGAGAAACAGTGATAAAGACTTATGATTATCCTGAAGGACCAATAAAGGTAGGAGAAAAGAAGAGCAAAGGGTCTTCATCCCCGAGCATTGGCCCCCTTGCCTTCTTCTGTCTTTCACAGCAAAATTTGGAGTAATCCTTCATCCATCAGTACAGGGATTGCTGGCCATTCCCAACAATGCCTGACCCACCAATATTTTAGATCATATAAATTGTTTTGTTTCACAAGCTCACAGCTGGAGAGGAATTTTGCCTCAGAATAATCACATCTTGAATATGACCCATATCTAATTTATATGTTGTTTAAAAGTGACTTTGGACTTCAATTTAATTCTGGAATGGGTTAAAAGATTTTAGAGCTGTTGGGAAAGAGTGAATGTATTTTACATGAAAAAAAGAACCCAAATTTAGGGGATCTGGAGGGCAGACTATCATGGACTAAACATTGTCCTTTCAAAATCCATATGTTGAAGGTTTAACCTCCAATGTGACTGCATTTAAAGATAGTGCCCTTAAGGAAGTAACTAACATTAAATGAGTGTGGCGCTCTAATTCTATAGGAATGGTGTTCCTGTAAGAAGAGGAAGAGACATCAGGGTGCCTGGGTGGCTCAGTCAGTTGGGCATCTGCCTTCAGCTCAGGTCATGATCTCAAGTCCTGGGATTGAGCCCCACATTGGGCTCCTTGCTCAGCGGGAAGTCTGCTTATCCCTCTCCCTCTGCCCCTTCCCCCTGTTCCTGCCTTCTCTCTCCCTCTCAAATAAAATGACTAAAATATTTTTTTTTAAAAGGAAGAGACACCAGAGCCTTCTCCCTCTCTCTTTACATGTGGCAGAGGAAAGACCATGTAAAGACACAGGAAGAAAATGACACTCTACTAGTGAAGAAGACGGTTCTTGCCAGCAACCAACACAATTGACACACTGGTGTTGTACTTAAAAGCTCCAGGACTGGGGTGTGTGGGTAGCTCAGTGAGTTAAGCATCCAACTCTTGATTTCAGCTCATGTCATGATCTCAGGGTCTTGGGATCTAGCCCCATATCTGGCTCCACACTCAGCAGGAAGTCTGCTTCTCTCCCTCTCCCTCTGCCCCTCCCCCTGCTCATACAGTCTCTCAAATAAATAAATCTTTAAAAAATAAAGCTCCAGAACTGTGAGAAGATAAATGTCTGCTGTTTAAGCCACCAAACCTGCGGTATTTTGTTATGACAGTCCAAGTGGACTAATACAGCAAACTTTGGGGATTGAATTTTTTTCACTTAGCATAATTTCATGAAGATTTATTCAAATTGTAGCATTTATCAATAGATTTTTCCTTTGTATTGCAGAATAGCATTCTATGGTATAGATATGCCATGTATGCTTTAATCATTTACCCTTTGAAAAGTACCTGTGTCATTTCCAGTTTGTGATTTTTGTGAGCAAAGTTGTTGTAATCATTTATGCACAAGTTTTGTGGGAACATACATGTTTATTACTCTGGGATAAATTTCCAAGTAGTGCAATTTCTTATTCATATGACAATTGCAAGTTTTGTTTTAAGAGAAACTGATAAAATATGTTCTGGAGTAGGCATAAATTTATATTCCCACCCACAGTGACTGTGTGACCATTCCTTTGCATTCTCACCAGCAATTGATATTGTCACCATATTTTATTGATGACTGAAAATAGAAATTGTATGTATTTAAGGTGTACAACATGCTATTTTGAGAAACATGTACATTGTAAAAATGATCACCACAATATGGTTAGTTAACACCTCCATTACTTCACATAATTAACACATTTTTGTGCTAAGAACTGTCAGTACTCCTTAGAAATCCACAAAAATATTGCTAGAGGCCTCAAAACATGTCATATCTATTTTCTGGGCTAGTGTCATAAATAATAATTTTGGTATGGGCAGAACAAGCTCCACAACTAAAGGTATAGAACAGGCCACATCCAAGAGTGTAGGAAGGACAGACATGTGGTGGGGACTGAAAGGGACAATAAACATCCAAGGACATATAAAGAGGGCAAGAAACAAACTATCATGCCCAGGAGCCTACATGGGGAAAATTAAACTCCATAACATTTGCCTTTGAAAGTAAGATGGACCACATTTAGTGAGTTTTTACAAGCAGAGGGACTTAAAGTCTGAAATTATAAAAATCAGAAAGCTTGGTTCTAGAAGAGCACAGAGGCACTAGGAAGATGAGTTCCCACTCTTAAAGATACAGCAGGACAAATAGCCCTTGCAGATACAGTGTAGGAGGGAGAGTTTGATAATGCCTGGGGCAAATGGAAGGCAGAACTTTTTTCTCATCTCAGAGAGTGTTCCAGAAAGGCAAGGATCGCAGGGAGACTTCTCTAGAAACAAAGGAGCTAACAGGGGCCATTTCCCTTCCCTGCCCCTCAGCATAAGCATATGACCAATTGCAGGAACCAGCACCCACAATGACAACCTAACTTGCTTATACCAAGCTGCACCCCCATCTTTCAGCAGATCTTCCCTTCCCAGTCACAATTGCCTTAGTCCTTGCACTGTGGGTCTCCTTGTCCAGTGCAAACCTTGCCTACAATGCATCACCTAGCCACCATGCTTTCCAGTGCCTCAGACCTGGTGGTTGGGGCATCAGGGTCAGTGAGCCTTGCAGAAGCCTGAGGCACATCTTATTAAAATTGCATGCACTGGGTGTTATATGCAAGTAACGAATCATGGAACTTTACATCAAAAACCAGGGATGTACTGTATGGTGACTAACATAATATAATAAAAAAATATTATTAAATAAAAAAAATTTGCATGACATGCCCATGTAGCCCAGGTCCCTGAAACAGCAGTTGCATATCTCATTTTGCAAGCAGACCTACACACACCTTATTAAAACTACATGTGCTGCCCCAGCCAGGGACAAAATACTGCACACAATAGGCAAAGATGATAGCCTCTGTAGATAACTGAAGGAAAAAGTGGCCAGGACACATAGCAAGGCACATACAACACACATAGTAGACACTGCCAGAAGTGTCAGGTCCTGAGGAAAAGAGAACACTGCACTACAGGGCTTTACATAACCTCTTTTTCATAAGACCATTACTTTCAAAAGCAGGTGACACAGACGGTCTTCCTAACACAAAGAAACAGACACAGAGAGTTATACAGAATGGGGAGGCAGAGGAGTATGTTTCAAATGAAAGAACAGGACAAAACCACAGCAAGAGACCTAAGTGAAACAGATATAAGTAATATACCTGATAGAGAATTTAAAGTAATGATCATAGAGATATTCACTGGACTTGAGAAGAGTGCAGGACATTAGTGAGACACTTAACAAGAAATAATAAAGAATCAATCAGAGATGAAGACCACAATAAATGAAATTAAAAATACACTAGATGGAATAAATAGCAGGCTAGAGGAAGCAGAAGAATGAATTAGTGACCTAGAAGACAAAGTAATGGAAAGCAATCACGATGAGCAGGTGAGAGAAAAAAAATTATACAAAATGAGAATAGTTTTAGGGAAATTAGTGACTCCATCCAGCATAATAACATTTGAATCTTAGGGATCCCAAAAGGAGACTTGAAAGAAACTTGAAGTTTACTTGAAGAAACAATAGCTGAAAGCATACTTAGGGGCGCCTGGGTGGCTCAGTCGTTAAGCATCTGCCTTTGGCTCAGGGCGTGATCCTGGCATTCTGGGATCAAGCCCCACATCAGGCTCCTCCACTGGGAGCCTGCTTCTTCCTCTCCCACTCCCCCTGCCTGTGTTCCCTCTCTCCCTGGCTGTCTCTCTCTCTGTCAAATAAATAAAAAAAAATCTTTAAAAAAAAGCATACTTAATCTGGGGAAGGAAACAGACATCTGGATCCAAGAGGCACAGACATCATCAAACAAAATCAACCAGAGGAGGTCCACACCAAGACACAGAGTAATTAAAGTGGCAAAAAAAAATAGTGATAAAGAGAAATTAAAAAATAAAAGCAAAAGAAGACAATTAAATACAAGGGCAATCCCATAAAACTGTTAGTGCATTTTTAGCAGAAATTTTCTAAGTCAAAAGGGAATGGCATGATATATGAAAAGAGCTAAAAGGAAAAAACTTCAGCCAAGAACACTGTATACAGCAAGGCTGTCATTCAGAATAGACTGAGAGATAAAGTTTCCCAGGCAAACAAAAGCTAAAGGAATACATGACTATTAAACAAGTTCTACAAGAAATTTGAAAGGGGACACTTTGAGTGGAAAGGAAAGACCATCAGTAAGAGTATAAAAACTAGAAAACACAAAAGCAGTAAAAATAAGTATATCTGTAATAATCAGTCAAGGGATTCATGAAACAAAATAATATAATATATGACACTATATACTTAAAACATGTGTGTGGTGGGAGAAAAGTAAATAATGGGTTCCAACATAAATGACTAAGAAGTTACTATAGACTTCTATATGCAGGAGATGTTTATACACAAATTGAATGGTAACCACAAATTAAAAACCAGTAATGAATATGCAAATAATAAAGACAAAGGAACCCAAGCACATGATTAAAGAAGACAAGCAAACCAGGAAAGAGAGCAAGAGTAGAAAGAATCAGAGAAAACTATAAAAACAACCACAAAAAAGTAACAAAATGGTAATATCTATCATTAATTACTTTGAATGTAAGTGAACTACATGCTGAAATTAAAATGCACAGGGTGACAGAGTGGATAAAAAGACAAAACCCATTTATATGCTATCTATAAGAAACTCATTTTAGATCTAAAGACAACTGCAGATTCCAAGTGAGTAGATGGAGAAACACGTTTCATGTAAATGGGTGTCAAAGGAAAGTCAGGGTAACAATACTTATATCAGAAAAAATAGACTTTAGGGGCGCCTGGGTGGCACAGCGGTTAAGCGTCTGCCTTCGGCTCAGGGCGTGATCCCGGCGTTCTGGGATCGAGCCCCACATCAGGCTCCTCCGCTAGGAGCCTGCTTCTTCCTCTCCCACTCCCCCTGCTTGTGTTCCCTCTCTCGCTGGCTGTCTCTCTCTCTGTCAAATAAATAAATAAAATCTTTAAAAAAAAAAAAAAGAAAGAAAAAATAGACTTTAAGACAAAGACTGTAACAAGAGACAAAGAAGGTCAATATATAGTAATAAAGGGGACAATCCAAGAAGAGGATATAAAAATTGTAAATATTTATGTACCGAAAACAGGAGCACCAAATACATAAAACAATTAATTACAAACATAAAGGAAGTCATCAATTGTAATAGTACAGGATGTTAACACAACACTTGTGTAATGGACTTTGAATGTAAATAAACTAAAAGTTCCAATCAAAACACAAAGTGTGACAGAATGGATAAAAACAACAAGACACATCTATGTACTCCTCAAGAGACTCATTTCAGACCTAAAGTCACATGCAGAATGAACATGAGGGCATGGGGAAGTATTTATCATGCAAATGGGCATCAGAAGTGTTGTCAGGGTAACAGCAATTATATGAGAAAATAATCGACTTTACTTTTTAAAAAGATTTTATCTATCTATTTGAGAGAGAGAGGGAGAGAGAGAGAGAGAGTGCAAGCAGAGGAGGGAGAGGGACAGGCAGACTCTGTGCTGAGTGTGGAGCCCAATGCAAGGCTCAATCTCATGACCCTGAGATCATACTTGAGCCAAAATCAAGAGTTGGATGCTTAACCAACTGGGCCACCCAGGTGCCCTGAGAAATTAGAACTTGAAACAAAGTCTGTAAAAAGAGACATAGAAGGACAGTATATAATAATGGGGACAAAACAAGATGATGTAACAATTGTAAATATTTATGCACCCAAAGTGGGAGCATCCAAACACATAAAACAGTGAATAGCAAACATAAAGTAACTAATTGATAATAATACAGCAATAGTAAGGGACTTTAACACACACTTACATGAATAGACAGAACTTCCAAACAGAAAAGCCACAAGAAAACAGTGGCTTTTAATAAAATACTGGACCAGAATGATTTAACAGATATATTCAGAACATTTCATCCTAAAACACCAGAATATACATGTGCACATGGAACATTCTCCAGAAGAGATCACACATTAGGCCCCAGAACAGGTGTCAGCAAATTAAAAAAGATCAAAGTCATACCATACATCTTTTCTGACCACAACTCTATGAAACTAGAAATCAACCACTATCACTTCAACGACAAAATGGAAAGACCACAAATTCCTGCAGGTTAACATACTATGAAACAAATGAGTCAACCAAGAAATCAAAGAGAAATAAAAAAGTACATGGAAACAAATGGCAATGAAAATAAAATGGTCCAAATTCTTTGGCAAGCAACAAAAGCAGTTCTAGGAGGGAAGTTTATAGCATTAGAGGCCTACCTCAAGAAGTAAGAAAAATCTCAAATAAACAACCTACCTTTACACCTTAAAAAACAAGAAAAAGAAGAATGAATAAACTCAAAAACAGCAGAAGGAAAGAAATAATAAAGATTAGAGCAGAAATAAAATATATAGAAACAAAAACAAAAACAAAAAAACAAAATAACAAAACAAAAACCAAAAAACAAACAGATCAATGAAATCAGGAGCTGGTTCTTGGAAAAGATCAAAAAAATTGATAAACTTCGAGCAAAAGTCACAAGAATAATGAGCAAAAACTCAAACAAATTCACAAGTGAAAAAAGAGAAACAACTGACACTGCAAAAAAAAAAATGATAGTAAGAGAATATCCTGAAAAATTATATGGCAACAAATTGGACAATCTAGAAGAAGTGGATAAATTCCTAGGAACATATAAACTACCAAAACTGAATAAGGAAGACACAGAAAATTTGAATAGACTGATTACCAATAATTAGTTGAATCATTAATTTTAAAAAAATCCCAACAAACAAAAGCCCAGAAAGATGGCTTCACAGGCAAATTGTAACAAACATTTAAAGACTTAATACTTATTCTTCTCATACAATTTAAAAGAATAGAAGAGGAAGGAAAACTTCCAAATTTATTTTATTAGGTCAGCATCACCCTGATACAAAAACCAGATAGGGGCACCCAGGTGGCTCAGTCAGTTAAGTGTCTGCCTTCTGCTGGGGTCATGTTCCCAGTGTCCTGGGATCAAGGCCCACATCAGGCTCCCTGCTCAGTGGGGAGTCTGCTTCTTCTTCCTCTGCCTGCTGCTCCCCGTACTTGTGTGTGCTCTCTTTCTCTCTCTGTCAAATAAATAAATAACTTAAAAAATTTAAAGAACCCCAACTGATAAAGACAACACTACAAAAGAGAACTACAAGCCAATCTCTCTGATCAATGTAGTTGCAAAACTCCTTAGCAAAATATTACCAAACTGAATCCAATGATACATAAAAAGTATCATTCACCATGATCCTTGTTCCAGGATGCAAAAAATGTTCATTATTTGTGAACAAAACAATGTATATATCATATCAGTAAGAGAATGGATAAAAGTCATATTGTCATTTGAATAGATGCAGAAAAAGCATTTAACAAAGCACAGCATCCAACCATGATGAAAGCCTTCAACACAGTAGGCTAGAAGAAACATACCTCAACATAATAAAGACCATATCTGAAAAACCCACAGCAAATATCATATTCAATGGAGAAAAACTGAGAGCTTTTCCTTTAAGACCAGGAACAAGACAAGGATCCGCACTTCCACCAATTTTCTTCAACATTGTTCCATAAGTCCTATATTACACAAAGCAATCTACATATTTAAGGCAATGTGTTGGAAAAACTGGACAGCCACATGAAAAAGAATGAAACTGGACCACTCTCTTATAATATACACAAAAATAAACTCAAAATGGATTTAAAACCTAATGCCAGACCTGAAACCATAATATTCCCAGAAGAGAATAGAGGCAGTAATTTCTTTGACATCAGCAGTAGCAACATCTTTCTACTTATGTCTCCTGAGGCAAGGAAAAACATTAAAAAATAAATTATTTGGACTATAGCAAAACAAAAACTTCTGTTCAGCAAAGGAAGCTACCAGCAAAACTAAAAGACAATCTGAAGGATGAGAGAAGTTATTTGCAAATGATATGACCAATAAAGTATTAGAATCCAAAATATGTATGTAACTGAAACAACTCAACATCAAAAAAATCAATTTAAAAATGGTCTGAAGGCATGAGAACAGACATTTCTCCAAAGAAGACATACAGATGGCCAAAAAGCACATGAAAAGATGCTCAACATCACCAATCACCAGGGAAATGAAAATCAAAACCACAATGAGATTATCACTATACACCTGTCAGAATGGCTAAAATCAAAACCTAAAGAAACAAGTGTTGGGGAGGATGTGATGAAAAAGGAAACCTCCTTCACTCTTTCACTGTTGGTAGAAATAATAACTGGTGCAGACATCGTGTAAGACAGTATGGAGGTTCCTCAAAAAATTTAAAACAGAACTTCCCAATGATCCAGGAATTGTAGTACTAGATATTTACCCAAATAATACAAAAAATACTAGTTTGAAGGGATATATTCACCCTTATATTTAATTGCAGCATTATTTACAATAGAAAAACTATGGAAGCATGTGTCTGTTGGCCATCTCTAGGTCTTCTTTGGAAAAAAATGTCTATTCATATCTTCTGACCATTTTTAAATTGGATTGTTCATTTTTTATGTGTTGAGTTGTCTAAGTTCTTTATATATTTTGGATACTAACTCTATCAGATATCTCATTTGCAAATATTTTTTCCAATTCTGTAGGTTGCCTTTTAGTTTTGTTGATTGATTCCTTCACTGTGCAGAGGTATTTTATTTTGATGAAATCCCATTAGCTTATTTTTGCTTTTGTTTTCCTTGAGTCAGGAGACATATCTATGAAGACATTTCTAAGACCGATGTCAAAGAGGTCTGTGATCTTCTCTAGGATTTTGATGGTTTCCTGTCTCACATTTAAGCCATTTTGAATTTATTTTTGTGTATGGTATATGAAAGTGATCTAGTTTCATTCTTTTGAATGTTGCTGTCCAATTTTCCCAACACCATACGTTGAAGAGACTGTCTTTTTCCATTGGATATTCTTTCCTGCTTTGTTAAAAATTAACTGACCATATAGTTGTGGGTTCATATCTGGGTTCTCTGCTCTGTTCCATTTATCTATGTGTCTTTTTTGTGCCAGTACTGTACTGTCTTGATTACTACAGCATTGTAGTTGAACTTCAAGTCTGGAATTTTGATGTTTTTCTTTTTCAAGGTTGCTTTGGCTATTCAGGGTCTTTTGTGGTACCATACCATTTTAGGATTATTGTTCTAGCTCTGTGAAAAATGCTGTTGTTATTTTTATAGGGATTGTACTAAATGTGCATTTTGCATTGGGTAGTATAGATATTTTAACAATATTTGCTCTTCCAATCCAGAAGCATTTCTTTTTGTCATCTTCAATTTCTCTCTTTAGTGTCCTATAGTTTTCAGAGTACAGATCTTTCACCTCTTTTATTAGATTTATTTGTAGGTATCTTATTATTTTTGTGCAATTGTAAATAGGATTGATCCAAAATTTCTCTTTATTAGACTTCATTATTGGTGTACAGAAATGTCACAGATTTCTACAGGTGGATTTTATATCCTGTGACTTTACTAAATTTGCTAATCAGTTCTGGCAGTTTTTTTGTGTGGACTCTTTCAGGTTTTCTATATAGAGTATCATTTCATCTGCAAATAGTGAAATTTTACTTCTCACAGATTTGGATGCATTTTATTGTTGTTGTCTGCTAGCTGTGGGTAGGACTTCCTGTACTATGTTAAATGACAGTGGTGACCTGTCTTATTCCTGAGCATAGAGGAAAAGCTCTCAATTGTTTCCCATTGAGCATGATATTGCTGTGCATTTTCATCTATGCTCTTTTTTTTGGAGATATGTTCCCTCTAAACCTACTGTAGAGGGTTTTTATCATGAATGTGTGTTGTACTTTGTCAAATACACAAACACTAATTCAGTGGGATACATGCACCCTAATCTTCATAGCAGCATTATCTACAATATCCAAATTATGGAAACAGCCCAAGTGTCCATCAACGGATGAATGGATAAAGAAGATGTGGTATGTATGTGTGTGTGTGTGTGTGTGTGTGTGTGTGTGTGTATACCAGAATATTACTCAGTTATAAAAAGAATGAAATCTTGCCATTTGCAAGTATATGGATGGACCTAGAGAGTATTATGCTATGTGAAATAAGTCAGAGAAAGAAAAATACCATGTAATGTCACTCATGTGTGGAATTTAAGAAACAAAACAAATGAGCAATGGGGGAGAAAAGGAGAGAGATAGGGGCAAACCAAGAAACAGACCCTTAAATATAGAGAACAAACTGGTGGTTACCAAAGGGGAGGTGGGTCAGGGGATGGGTTAAATAGGTGATGGGGATTAAGGAGTGCACTTGTGGTGAGCACCACTTTCTGTATGGATGTGTTGAATCACTATATTGTACATCTGAAACCAATATTACACTGTATGTTAAGCAACTGAAATCTAAATAAAAACTTAATAAACACCCTAAATCTGTGGAGGTAGCCCAAGTGTCCATCAGTAATCGAATGGATAAAAATGATATGGTATATATACACAATTAAATTTTATTCATCCATAAAAAAGTGATATCTTGCCATTTGCGACATCATGGACTGATCTAGAGAGTATAATGCTAAGCAAAATAATTCAGTTTGAGACAGCCAAATACCTTATGATTTCACCCATATGTGGAATTTAAGAAACAAAACAAATGAATGAAGGAAAAGAAAAGAGAGACAAGCCAAAAACCATACTCTTAACTGTAGAGAACAAACAGAGGGCTACCAGAAAGGACTTGGGTGGGGGATGGGTGAAATAGGTGAAGGGAATAATCTTATACTTACCTTGATGAGCACTGAGTAATACCTGGAATTGTTCAAATCACTATATTGTATGCCTTAAACTAATATAACAGTGTATACTAAGTACACTGAAATTAAAATTTTAAAAATAAGATAAAGAAGCAAAAAAGAGGAAATTATAATTATGTGATGTGATATAGGTACTAATTGTTGCTTCAATGGCAATATTATTATGATATATAAATGTATTAAATCAAAATGTTGTACACCTTAAATTTGCACAATGTATTTCAAATATATTTCAATTTTAACAAGTTAATGGTGTTTAATGTAAAAAACCCCAAATATATGATTTTTTTCTTTTTTTTTTTGGCTCATTGATATGGTGCATTATAGTGTCTGATTTGCAAATGTTAAATCATCCTTGCATATCTGAAATAAACTCTACTTGGTCACAGCGCATAAATTTTTACATATTGCGGGATTTTATTTCTCAATATTTTCCTGAGTATATTTGTGTCTAATTTCATGAAAGATATTGGTCTCTCTTTTTCTTTTTTGTACTATCTTTATCTTGGTTCGAAGGTAAATTGAGCATCATAAAATGAATTGGAGAGTGGTTTCTGCTTTTATATTTTCTGGATGAAATTTGTAAAATATGTGTTAATTCTTCTGTAAATATTTTGTAGAATTCTTCAGTGAAATCATCTGGTATTGGATATTTTGGGGGAGAAATTTTAAAATTACAAATCTAATTTTAGATGCTTATAAAGTATTCAGGTTATCGATTTCATCTTGGGTCAGCATTGGTACTTAGTGTTTTTTGTGGACTTGGCCCATTTCTTCTAAGTTGTCAAATTTATGAATGCAAAGTTATTGATATTATTTCAATTTAATGACTGTAGAATCTGCAGTGATAAACCTGTATCATTCCTGATGCTGTTTCTTTTCTTTGCTTGTGTTAAAACTATAAACTTACCTGTTGCCACTGCTCTAGCTTTGCACACATGATCTGATACATACAACTTTATTTTCATTTAGTTCTATGTATTACTTTTGCTTCTTGTGATATCTTTCCTTTGAAGCATGGATTATATAGAAGCATATTGTTTAGATTTAAAGTGTTTGGGGATTTTTCTGTATTTATCTCTTTCAATTTTATTTGATTATAATAAGAAAACATATTCTATTGTTTAAAATTTTTTTGGACAGGGAATTATACATTTTTACTTAAATATTTTCTTGCACGTGTAGTTTTTTAGATTTAGAGCAGTGTAGGGTTAAAAATTCCAAATGGCTTTTTATAGGTTTTTAAAAATTTAAATCTTAAAGGATCAGATATACTTTGGCTGCTTTAATTTTTTTTTATTTTACTTTGTTTCTCCATAAATGGAAGAGTTTACCTGTGTCTACTTTCTTCAATCATTTCACCCCCAAACAGGTCTCCCTGACAGAGGATATATGAAGGCATCGTCCTACTAATATTTCTTATTCTTTTTTCCTTTTGGAAAATATTTTTATTATTTTTTCACTTTTTTATAATAATTTTTTATTGTTATGTTAGTCACCATACAGTATATCCTTAGTTTCTAATGTAGTGTTCCATGATTCATTATTTGCGTATAACACCCAGTTATATGCAATATGCATGCAATATCCATGCAATATGTGCCCTCCTTAATACCCATCACTGGCCTATCCCAATCCCCCACTCCCCTCCCCTCTGAAGCTCTCAGTTTGTTTCTCAGACTCCACACTGATTTATCAAGGTTTTTTTTTTTTAATGGCTCAGGATATGGTTTATTTTTTTGAATGTTCCATAAGTGTTTGAAAAAACCTGTGCATTTTGCTTTTGGGGGGGGGAGTGTTCCATATATGTTAATGTGATTTTGCTGGTTAATTGTTTTGTTCAGTTCTACTTTTGCTGGTTGCCTCATTAATAAATGTATCAATTGCTGAGAGTGGGTCAAAGTATCCAAGTATAATTTTGGATTATTCTATTTATTTTCTTTCAGTTGTGTTAGGTTTTCCTTGATGTGTCTTGAGGCTATGTTGTTTGATGCATACACATTTACGGTTGTTTTGTCTTCCTAGTGGATTGGTTATTATTATTATTATTATTATTATTATTAATTATTTAATCCTCTTCTGTGTCTTAGTATTTTCCTCTGCTTTTCTGACTACTTTACCTAATATTAATAATACCGCATTTTCTTTTTTAAAATTAAGGAATACATGATACATATGTCTCAATTATTTTAATTTATACCAATATTTTTATTTCCAAAGTGGATTTTTTAAATTATTAACATATAATGTATTATTTGTTTTGAGGGTACAGGTCTGTGATTCATCAATCCTATACAATACACAGTGCTCACCACAACATATAACCTTCCCAATGTCCATCACCCAGCCAACCCATTCCTCCCACCCCCCTCCATTCCAGCAACCCTCAGTTTGTTTCCTGAGATTAAGAGTCTCTTATGGTTTATCTCCCGCTCTGGTTTCATCTTGTTTCATTATTTCCTCTCTTCCCTTATGATCCTCTGCCTTGTTTCTCAAATTCCATATGCTAATTGTCTTTCTCTGATTGACTTATTTCACTTAGCATAATACCATCTAGTTCTATCCATGTTGTTGCAAATGGCAAGATTTCATTTTTTGATGGCTGCATAATATTCCATTGAATATACATACCACAACTTCTTTATCCATTTATCTGTTGATGGACATCTGGGCTCTTTCCATAGTTTGGTTATTGTGGATATTGCTGCTACAAACATTGGGGAGCAGGTGCCCCTTCGGATCACTACATTTGTATCTTTGGGGTAAATACCCAGTAGTTCAGTTGCTAGTTGTAGGGTAGCTCTGTTTTCAACTTTTTGAGGAAACTCCATACTGTTTTCCAGAGTGGCTGCACCAGATTTCATTCCCACCAATAGTGTAGGAGGGTTCCCCTTTCTCTGCCTCCTTGCCAACATCTGTCATTTCCTGACTTGTTAATTGTAGCCATTTTGATTGGTGTGAGATGGTATCTCATTGTGGTTTTGATTTGTATTTCCCTGATTCTGAGTGATGTTAGGCACTTTTTCATGTGTCTGTTGTCCATCTGGATGTCTTCTTTGCAGAAATGTTTGTTCATGTCTTCTGTCCATTTCTTGATTGGATTATTTGTTCTTTTGGTGTTGAGTTTGATAATTTCTTTATAGATTTTGGATATTAGCCCTTTATCTGATGTGTCATTTGCAAATATCTCCTTCCATTCTGTCAGTTGTCTTATGGTTTTGTTGACTGTTTCCTTTGCTGTGCAAAAGCTTTTTATCTCAATGAAGTCCCAATAGTTCATTTTTGCCCTTGTTTCCCTTGCTTCTGGCAATGTGTCTAGGAAGAAATTGCTGTGGCTGGGATCGACGGTGTTGCTGCCTGTGTTCTCCTCAAGGATTCTGATAGATTCCTGCCTCATCTTTAGGTCTTTCACCCTTTTTGAGTCTATTTTTGTGTATGGTGTAAGGAAATCGTCCAGTTTCATTCTTCTGCATGTGGCTGTCCAATTTTCCCAACATCATTTGTTGAAGAGACTGCCTTTTTTCCATTGGATAGTCTTTCCAGCTTTGTCGAAGATTAGTTGACCATAGACTTGGGGTCCATTTCTGAGTTCTCTATTCTGTTCCATTGATCTATGTGTCTCTTTTTATGCCAGTACAATACTGTCTTGATGATTACAGCTTTTGTAATAGAGCTTGAAGTCTGGATTTGTGATGCCACCAGCTTTGGTTTTCTTTTTCAACATTCCTCTGGTTATTCGAGGTCTTTTCTGGTTCCATACAAATTTTAGAATTATTTGTTCCATTTCCGTGAAAAAAGTCGGTGGTATTTTGATAGGAATTGCATTAAATGTGTAGATTGCTCTAGGTAGCATTGACATTTTAAGAATAATTGTTCTTCCAATACATGAGCATAGAACATTTTTCCATTTCTTTGTGTCTTTCTCAATTACTTTCATGAGTATTCTATAGTTTTCAGAGTACAGATTCTTTGCCTCTTTGGTTAAATTTATTCCTAAGTATCTTATGGTTTTGGGTGCAGTTGTAAATGGGATCAACTCCTTAATTTCTCTTTCTTCTGTCTCTTTGGTGTATAGAAATGCAAATGATTTCTGTGCATTTATTTTATATCCTATCACTTTCCTGAATTCCTGTATGAGTTCTAGCAGTTTTGGGGTGGAGTCTTCTAGGTTTTCCACATAAAGTATCATATCATCTGCAAAGAGTGAGAGTTTGAATTCTTCTTTGCTGATTTGGATGTCTTTTATTTCTTTTTGTTCTCTGATTGCTGAGGCTAGGACTTCTAGTATTATGTTGAACAGCTCTGGTGATAGTGAACATCCCTGCCGTGATCCTGACCTTAGGGGGAAAGCTCTCAGTTTTACCAAAAACTGAGAGCTTTTCCCCATTGAGAATGATATTTGCTGAGGGTTTTTCAAAGATGGCTTTTATGATATTGAGGTATGTACCCTGTATCCCTACACTGTGAAGACTTTTAAGCAAGAAAGGATGCTGTATTTTGTCAAATGCCTTTTCTGTGTCTATTGAGAGTATCATATGGTTCTTGTCCTTTCTTTTATTAATGTAGTGTATCACATTGATTTGTGAATGTTGAACCAACTGTGCAGCCCAGGAATAAATCCCACTTTGTTGTGGTAAATAATCCTTTTAATATACTGTTGGATCCTATTGGCTAGTAATGTGGTGAGAATTATTTTTTCTGTTTAGGCTTTATTTTATTTTTTAATTTTTTAAATAATAATATTTTTATTATATTATGTTTTTGATGTAAAGTTCCATGATTCATTACTTGTGTATAACACCCAGTGCACCACGTGCCCTCCTTAATACCTATCTGTGGTGAGAATTTTTGCATCCATGTTCATCAGGGATATTGGTCTGTATTTTTTTTTTTTTTGGTGGGGTCTTTGCCTGGTTTTGGGATAAACTCATAAAATGAGTTTGGAAGTTTTCATTCCATTTCTATTTTCTGGAACACTTTCAGAAGAATAAGTATTAATTCTTTAAATGTTTGGTAGAATTCCTCTGGGAAGCCATCTGGCCCTGGGCTCTTGTTTTTGGGCGATTTTTGATTATTGCTTCAATTTTCTTGCTGGTTATGGGTCTGTTCATGTTTTCTATTTCTTCCTGGTTCAGTTTTGGTAGTTTATATGTCTCTAGGAGTGTATCCATTTCTTCCAGATTGTCTAATTTGTTAGCATATGGTTGTTCATAGTATGTTCTTATAATTGTTTTAATTTCTTTGGTGTTGTTTGTGATCTCTCCTCTTTCACTCATGATTTTATTTACTTGGGTCCTTTTTCTTTTTTTTTTTGATAAGTCTGGCCAGGGGTTTATCAATCTTACTAATTCTTTCCAATAACCATCTCCTGGTTTCATTGAGCGGTTCTACTGTTCTTTTGGTTTCTATTTCATTGATTACTGCTCTGATCTTTATTATTTCTCTTCTCCTGCTGAGTTTAGCCTTTATTTGCTGTTCTTTCTCCAGCTCCTTTAGGTGTAGGGTTAGGTTGTGTAGTTGAGAACTTGTTTCTTGAGAAAGTCTTGTATTGCTATATACTTCCCTCATAGAACCTCCTTTGATGTATCCCAAAGTTTTTGAACAGTTGTGATTTCATTTTCACTTCTTTTCATGATTTTTTAAAACTCTTCTTTAATTTTCTGGTTGACTCATTCACTCTTTAGTAGGATAGTCTTTAGCCTCCATATATTTGAGTTATTTCCAACTTTCCTCCTGTGATTAAGTTCAAGTTTCAATGCATTGTGGTCTGAAAATATGCAGGGAATGATCCCAATCTTTTGGTACTGGTTGAGATCTGATTTGTGACCCAGGGTATGATCTATTCTGGAAAATGTTCTGTTTGCACCAGAGAAGAACGTGTATTCTGTTGTTTTGGAATGGAATATTCTGAATATCTGTGAATTCCATTTGGTCCAGTGTGTCATTTAAAGCCCTTATTTTCTTGTTGATCTTTTGTTTTGATGATCTGTCCATATCAGTGAAGGGGGTGTTAAAGTCCCTTACTATTATTGTATTATTGTTTATGTTTATTTAATTTCATTATTAATTGACTTATATAATTGGCTGCTCCCATGTTAGGTACACAAATATTTACAGTTAGATCTTTTTGTTGGATGGACCCTTTAAGTATGATATAGTGTCCTTCCTCATCTCTTATTACAGTCTTTAGTTTAAATCTAATTGGTCTGATATAAGGATTGCCACCTCAGCTTTCTTTTGATGTCCCTTAGCATGATAATTGTCCCCCCCACTTTAAATCTGGAAGTGACTTTGGGTCTAAAATGAGTCTCTTGCAGACAGAATATCAAGGGGTCTTGCTTTTTTATCCAATCTGATATCTTGTGTCTTTTGATTGGGGCATTTGACCATTTACGTTCAGGGTAACTATTGTAAGAAACGAATTTAGTGCCATTGTATTGACTGTCAGGTGACTGTTACTGTATATTGTCTCTCTTCCTTTTTGGTCTGTGTTACTTTTGGGCTATCTCTTTGCTTAGAGGACCCCTTTCAATATTTCTTGTAGGGCTGGTTTGGTGATCACAAATTCTTTTAGTTTCTGTTTGTTCTGGAAGCTTTTTATCATTACTTCTATTTTCAATGACAGCCTAGCTGGATAAATTATTCTTGGCTGTATATTTTTATCGTTTAGTACCCTACTATATCATGCCTGTCCTTTCTGGCCTGCCACGTATCTGTGGATAGGTGTGCTGCCAGTCTAATGTTTCTACCATGGTAGGTTACAGGTATCTTGTCCCAAGCTGCTTTCAGGATTTTCTCTTTGTCTCTGAGATTTGTAAATTTTACTATTAGATGTCATGGTGTTGACCTATTTTTATTGATTTTGAGGGTGTTCTCTGTGCCTCCTGGATTTTGATGCCTATTTCCTTCCCAAAATTAGGGAAGTTCTCTGCTATAATTTGCTCCAATATACCTTCTGACCCTCTCTCTCTTTCTTCTTCTTCTGGGATCCCAACTATTCTAAACTAACGTTGTTTCGCTTATGGTCTCACTTATCTCTTGAATTTTCCCCTCCTGCTCCAGTAGTTATTCTCCCCTCCTGCTCCCCTCCTGCTCCTACTTATCTCTCTTTATCTTAGTTCCTTTATCCTCCATGATTTGGTCTATATCACTAATTCTCTCTTCTGTCTCATTTATCCTAGCAGTTAGACCCTCCATTTTTTATTATACCTCATTAATAGCTTTTTTGATTTTGACCTGGTTAGATTTTATTTCTTCAGAAGGAGATTCTCTAGTGTCTTCTATGCTTTTGTCAAGCCCAGCTACTATCTTTATAATCATTATTCTGAACTCTAGTTCTGACATCTTACTAATGTACATATTAATTAGGTCCCTGGCAGTCAGTACTGCCTCTTGGTTGTTTTCTGTTTTGTTTTGTTTTTTAGATTAGTTTTTCCATTTTGTTATTTTGCCCAGGAAGAAATGAATGAGAGAACAAAATGCTAAAAAGGTAACAACAACCCCAGATAAATATACACTAAACAAATCAGAGGAGACCCGAAACTGGGTGGAAAAGGAAAAAGAAAAAGAAAATAATATGATCAGGCTGGTGAATAGAACAGAGCCAAACACTAGGTTTTGGGTATATTTTGGTCTGTTAGAAGAAACTGCATCCCAAAGTTTTAAAGAAAGAAAAACTTTTATATATACAGAAATAAGGTTAAATACAATGAAGGGATAGAAAATGACTGTAAAAATGGAAATTAAAAAAACGATTTTTAAAAAGGAATTGATAAGAAATTGGTTGGAAAAGGAAAGAAGAAAAATTTAAAAAATAAGAAAAAGAAAAAGAAAAACATAAGGAAAATTAAAACAAAAATTAAGTTGAAAGACTAAAGAATCATGGGGAAAAAAACCGTGAATTATATGTGCTGTATTCCCCTAGCGCTGGAGTTTTGCAGTTCTCATTGATCGATAAACTTGTTCTTGGCTGAATGTTCTTGCTGATCTTCTGAGGGAGGGACCTGTTGCATTGATTCTCAAATGTTTTTGCCTCAGGTGGAATTGCACCACCCTTGCCAGGGGCCAAGCTAAGTAATCTGTAGCTATTGTTCCCTAAAGGCTTTCCACACAGCTTTAGAAGATGAGAATGAAAACAGTGGCCTCCCAATCTCTGGCCCTGGAGGAGCTGAGAGCTCAGGACCCCACTCCTCAGTGAGCCCTCAGAGAAAAGCAGTCACTCCTGTCTCCTTGGTCTCCACCTGCACTCCGTGCTCACCCAGCCTATGACCTAGTGTTTCTATCTCTGACACAGGGCCCTTTTTGGAGTCTCCAAACCCAGCAGATTGCTGCAGCACACTCCCGTGCCACTCTTCCTGGGGGAGGAGGGGGAGTCTCCCCAGATCTGCCACTTGTTCGGCCCCTGCTTGAAGAGCAGGGACCCAACTGTGCCATGGATTATAGTTTATGGCAACCCCAAGCTGAGAATGCACTCCTTGGCTCACTCTTTGCAGCTGGCTTCCCCACTCTGATACCTGGGAGCTCTGCCACACTCAGGCACCCCCAGCCTTTCTGTGACCCTGAGGGTCCTGAGACCACAGTGTCTCAGCAAGTGTTCCACCCTCCACTTAACCACCAGAGCTGACTTCTAAATGTTCTGATTTTGGGCTCCTCTGCTCTATCACTTGCTGGCAGCTGGCTGACAGAGGCTCCCTCCCCCTGTGGTCTATCTTCCCATTTATTGCCACAGATTCACTTCTCCACACACCTTACCTTGCAGAAAGTGGTTGCTCTTCTGTTCATAGAATTGCTGCTAATCTTTTCTTTGGTCTCTTGTTGAGTTCGTAGGTATTCAGAATGGTCTGATAGCTAGCTAGCTGAATTCCTGGGACCAGATGAAATTTAGGTCTCCTCTGCCATCTTGGACCACTCCCAAAGTGGATTTCTTAAACACAGAATACTGTTGGGTCGTTTTTATCCATTCTGCTAATTTCTGTCTTCAATTGATGTATTTATGCCATTTATTCAATATATTTATACATTTATTAGGGCATAAGTATGCTAGTTTATTGTTTGGCTTTTGTTTGTTTGTGTCCTTTGATTTTCTTCTCCTTTTTCTGATTTTCTTTTACATTCCTGTACATTATTTGAAGATTTCTTTGAATCCTATTTTGATTTAGTTATCATATTTTTGTATCTTGTTTTGCATAGTTTTCTTAGTGGTTATTCATATTACAATGCATGTGCATTATCTACCACAGTTTATTGGAACCAATATTTTACCACTTCAAGTGTAGAAATATTATTTCCATATAAGTCCCTTTACTTTCCCTACTTTTTAAAATGTTACTGTGTCAAGTATTCACTCTACATATGCTGAGTACCACATCAGATGGTAGTATGCTTTTTTGCTTCAATCACCAAGATTTAGGAAATTCATGGGAAGTAAGTCTATTTATTTATTCCCATTTTATAAATTCTGATTTTTTTATCTTTTCTGAAATTCTACACCTTATTCTGTTATAATTTTCTTTATTTTTAGATTAATTTATTTAGCTATTCTTAAAGAGTAGTTTTGCTAACAGCAAATTATTTCCGTTTTCTGTTGTCTGAGAATATCTTTACTCCCCCCATTGTTTTTGAAGGATACTTTCTTCTGGTCTCATTAGTTTCAGATGAGAAGTCCTCTGTTATTCTAATTGGTGTAGCCCTAAAGCAATGTGTTTTCTGTTTAGATGCTTCCAAAATTTCTTCTGTGCCTTTAGTTTTTACAATTTTTATTAAAATGTTTCTTGGCATAGATTTATTTGGATTTATTACATTTTGGATTTGCTTCTGAGTCTGTAATTCATATCTTTTGTCATATCTGGAAATTATTTCATTATTATTCCTTCATTTTTTTCAGTCACACTTTCTCTATACCGTCCTTCTGGGATTGTGATGAAATGAAAATTAGATTGATTGTTTCTGTTCCATTGGCCCATGAGATTCTGTTCTTTTTTGATATCCTATTTTATCTCTGTTGTTCGGATTATTATATTTGATTTGTCTGCTTTAAAATTCAAAAAGTCTATCTTCTGTCATATGCATCCTAGTATTAAGCCCATAGAAAATTTTTAAAATTTCAGTTATTTTTTTAATTTTCATCTTTTTTTAATGACATCTATTTCCTTGATATTTTTCTATTTTTTATTATTTCAAGAAAATTTATATTTGTTTGCTGAAGAATTTTTATGATGGTCACATTAAAGTCTTTGCCAGACAGTTCCAAACCCTGATTAATCTCTATGTTGACTTGTTTTTCCTCCATCACATTGTAATTTTCCTAAATTTTGTTTTGACCAGTCATTTTGAATTTTATTCTCAACATTTGAATGTTGTAGTATGGGAGCATGGATCATATTTAATCTGTTTTTAGTAGGCTGCCTCCCTGTTGAGATATACCTGCAAGGGTCAAGCAAGTGTTATTATCATCTTTCTGCTTGGTTTTGCTCATCTCACCCCAGCAAAAGTGTCACACTGCCTACTGACCTTTCTGTTAAATAGGGGCTATAACTTGCACTGCTTTGTTGCCTCAGAATGCAGGTATCAGCTCAGCATCCCATTAGATCCAATTGTACCTAGAATGGAGGCAGAAGTGCAGTGCTGATTCACACTGCTAGTTGATACAGGGTTGTGGCAAAAGCTCAGCTCTCCACCAGGACCTGTTGTTAATAGTAAATTAGAGTGAAAATCAAGTGTCAAATAACCCACTTACCATCACTTTGTTCCAACTCATTGATGACAGGTTGGAATGAAGGCTTTGGTCTACATTGGATTCCACTGACAGTGGAAAAGAGGAAAAAAGAATGTTGACTAGGTATGATTTGTTGCTCCTTGTTTACTTTATTAAAATTCGACTTCTTACTGGACCCCATTGACACCAGAGGTGGGAAAAACTAGAGTGTTTTCAATGAGACTTGTATTTTCTAATTTTGTCTCATTGATACAAGGTGGAAGTGGAGGCTGGCCTTGCAATTGACTGTTCACATGGAGGAAACTGGTAAAGGCTAGCGCTGACTAGCTCAGCCTCATACCTCCTCAGTGAGTGTCCTTGATGCTGGGAGTGTAGAAACATAACTTGCCACTGGATGCTGTTGATATTACCCTGGCAGAGAAAACAAATAACATGTTTATTCTTCTGGCCTCCCTACACTACCCGGTGAGAAGAATTGGACTTCATGTTGTTTCTTTCAGGCAGAAGACAGAGATTAAATCCCACTTGACCTGCCATCATTCATCAGTGGAAGAATTGAAGTGCAGTTCCAATTTATGGATTGTGGGATGGGTTGGGGTGAGTTTACTTGGAAGAAATAATTTCTTTTTGGCCTCACTCACACCATGGGGAAAAGGGGGAACATATTTTGTTACATTTGTGTTTGGCTACAGTAGGGCAAGTATTACCCAAAAAAAATTTTATTTTTTTTCTTTGATCATTTTTCTTGTCGCTTTTTAAGTCTTTACTTGTTGGTGATCCCGGTGTAGATTTCTCCAATTCCTTGACTGGGATATAAGAGAGGCAATAAGAAAACACAGAGAGGCAATAAGAAAACACAGAGGCAATAAGAAAACATGGTTTGCTTTGTCTCACAGGGAAAGTGCTCATTTGTTGCATTATATCCAGTTTTTTTTTTAATTGTAATGAGAAGGACGAGGAAAGAATGGGGCTACTCCATATTTACTGAACTAAATTCCTTTGGAACTACATGTTTTTGTAAAGATGAAATACCTCATGTGCTCATATTGATATCATCAACTCAAGTTCAAGACCACTTGGGCTTTTATTTTACCTAATCAATATTAAAGGAGTATCCCTTTTCTTCTACACCAAAATGTGGTTATCCACAATATAAACATTACTAATTCTCTTTAAGAAACAAACCAATAGTCTCATAATAACAGTTGCAACACAATTACTACTAATATTAATGGATCTACTAAACATTTATTTATTTATTTATTCATTCATTCATTCATTCAATTATCCATTTCTGTATTTATTTTACTCGTTGTTTTATCCTTTGATCTTTTCCACTAAGGATGTCCAATTAAATTACTGTATATTAGGCAGTGACATCAGCAAGATGACAGGAGTTTCCAGTGCTCAACTCCTTACAGAAACATACATTTGAACAAATATCCTTGCACAAAATAACTTCAGGAGAGGTAATGAATTAAAGTGAGATATTAAGCACATAGGTAACACACAGAAATAAGAAAGTGTTTTTCGAAGAGGGTGGAAAGGACGGTTTTACATTTCCCACATCACTTCTCCCCTATGCTTGGGCAGTGAAACATGGAGATACTTTCTGTGTAGGGGAAGGAGAGTGAAGTGATTATCTGATTTCACTATTGATCCCAACATGTGGTCTGCCCTAGTACACCCCAGCACCAGGTTGGCCACTGTAGTGTGAAGCACCAGGCCAGCCCTGATAGCTCCAGGTTTTAGGTGGGCACACTTAGTTCATGCAACAAACCAACCCTTATAAAGCTAAGTTCCAGGGAAATCCTTATAGAGCCAGACTCTATGCCTACCTCAATTCCACACTAGTCCCAGCTTAAAAGCAGCCTGACAGGCTCCAGGTTAGCTTCTGTCACCATATATTTCAGTGAACTAGGGTCTAGACCTGTGCCTGTGGACCTAGAATCCAGGTGTGCCCCAAATTCCCAGACATTTAGCCCACCCCTGTGGATGCAGCCTCCAGGCACATCCCAAAAGATCCTAGTGCCAGGCAAGCACCTACAGACTCAGGCTCAAGGCCTTCCCCAGTGCCATTTTGGCCTCTATGTACCCAGAACTCAGGCTGTACCCCAAAGACATAGGCTCCAGGCCTGGAACTATAGACATGGTCACTAGATCCACCCCAACAGACACTGGTGATAGGAAAGACTCCATGGACCTAGGTTCCAGACCAACCCCTGTGGACCAAAGCTCCAAGCACATACCCATGAATTCAAACATCAAGCAAGTTCCCCTGGACCCAGATGGCTGGCCAACTAAAGTATTTACAAAAACACAAGGTCTGCATATGTGAGGACTCCAGAAAAAAAGGTGGCTCATAATACCCAGCAGACAGCCCACCCAGAATCGCTGGATTGGCTCACTGGTTAAAGTCTTTTCCTGTCAAAACCATTCTATAAAAACTGAAAGTGGTGCCTATATTTTCAAATGTGCAGACACAAGCACAAGGCCAAATGATAAAAAATTATCAGGGAAATATGACACAGCCAAAAGAACAAAATTAATCAAAATTAACAGACTCTCAAGAAAAGGGGATCTACAAATTACATCACAAAGAATTCAAAATAAACATTTTAAAGAAGCTCCGCGAACTACTAGAGAACACAGATAACTAAACAAACTCAGTAAAACAACATGAACAGAGTAATTCTGGAGATGAATAACATGATGACTGTACTGAAATTTTTCACAAACCTTCAAAAGTAGACTTCATCAAGTAGAAGAAAGAATCAGTGAGCTCAAAAGCAGGTCATTTGAAATTAGAGGAGGGGGGAGCTAAGATGGCAGTAGAGTAGGTGGACTCCAGGCTCCTCTTGTCCCTCAAACACAGTTTGGTAATTATCAAGTCATTCTAAATACACCAGAAATTTATCTGAAGACTGACAGAAAACTCCACAGCTAAAGAGAGAGAAGAAGCCACAGAAAGAAGGTAGGAAGTGCAGAGACATGGCTTAAGGAAGAAATGGATTGTGGGTACAGTGAAGGGGAGGGAGTTGTGGTAACAGAGAAAAGCCAGAGAGGAGCGCACAGGAGAATGCATAAAAACATTTCCCAAAAATCATTGGCTGGGGAAACAAGAGGGGCTGGTTTTTGTGAGTTCTTGCAAACAGTGAGACTTAAAGACTGGAGTTTTAAAGGTTGGTGAGCTTGTCTGGAATTGAGTCAGGAGGATGCTGCCCTACTCCTGGAGAGAATACAAGAAAACAACCCAGAGACAGATGGTGTGTAAACAGTGTTCTGAAGAATGCTTGGGGTACAGAGGGATAGATTATTCCATCTTTTTACAGTATGACCCTGAGCGGGAGAGTCCAGAGATAAGCCTCTCCAGGGACAAAGGAGACAGCCAGTGTCATTTCCCTCCCCTACCCCTCAGGATAAACTCAGACCCACCTCCCCAACACAGGCTACCTGAATTATGCCAAGTCCCACACCTCTGCACTTTGGCACAACTGTCCTTCTTGGTCAAGGTTGCATCAGTCCCAGGACAACAAGACTGTTCCCCAGAAGACCAGCACAGGCCTCTGCCCACACAATATCCCTAAAGCCTGGAGTTTTAAAAATCAATGGGCTTGGCTTAAATAGATCATGGATGGCGCTATGCTGCTTCTGGACAGAAGGCAGACAAACAACCTGGAAGCAGACAGTGTGGAGAGAGTGATCTGAAAAACTCCTGAGACACAAAGGAGGGAGAACTATTTGGTCTTCTTAGAGTGCTTCCCTGACAAGCAGCATGCACAGAGGTGCTTCCCTGGGGACAAGGGAACTGGTTGGAGATATTTCCCTCCCCCACCCCTCAACATAAACACAGAGTCACCTGCAGTAAGCATCATAGCAACAAAAATGTCTAAATAGCATGCATATATCAGGTCCCACAACCTTACACTCTGCTGGAACTACTCTTCTGGGTCAAACTTGCTTCAGTCCCAGTGTAGTGGGTCCCCTACCCAGAGTACCAGCATAAACCCCTGCCACACTGACCAGAAAGTTCTGCAGGGCTTTAGTTCTAATGGAAGTAGTATGAGGTGTCATTTCACAAGCAGAAAAGAGCACATCTAGTTAAATCTCACCACATTCTGGAAGGGACCAGATACTGCCCATTGCAAGCAAGGAGAGCCTCTGCATATGATTGGCCTAAGGGAGAGAGAATCCAAAATACAACAGCAGAGGGAACACACCACACAAAAAGGACACTCCCTGAAGTACCAGGCCCTGGAAACTATATGACCTCTTCTTCATAAAGACATTACTTTCAGGAGCAGGAAACAAAATAGGCTTTTCTAACACAGAGAAGAAGTCAGAGACTTAGACAAAAATGCTGAGATGGAGGAATTCATTTCAAATGAAAGAACAAGATAAGGTCACAGCCACAGATTTAAGCAAAACAGATAAAAGTGACATGCTAGATTGAGAATTTGAAGCAACGATAAGTATACTCACGGGGCTTGAGAAAAGAATGGAAGACTTCAGGGAAGTCCTTACCACAGAGATAAAAGAGTGAAAAAAGGATCAGTCAGTCTGGTTCCAAGATGGTGGAGGAGCAGGAGAACTAAAATGCGTCTGGTCCCAGGAATTCAGCTAGAGAGCCACCAAACCATTCTGAATACCTATGAACACAACTGGAGAATGAAGAAAAGAGTAGCAGAAACTCTATGAACAGAAAAGCGACCACTTTCTGCAAGGAGGAGAAAAGATGGTGGAGGAGTAGGGGACCCCTTTCTCAGCTGGTCCCCTGAGTCAAGCTGGATATCTAACAGAACATTCTGAAAACCCAAGGAATCACCCTGACATGCCAGAAGATACATCTGGATCTCAACAAATGAACATATCCAGCACTGAATATTGAGGTACAAAGCAGGGAGCTGTGAATCCGTGCATAGATATTGGAAGATAAATGGAAGGAGGAGGGAGCCGACGTGCTCCGGCGCTGGGAAGCAGTAGCCACTTGCACTGGGAAACAGGCCGGACTTGAGGAAGGGCACCCACGAGAGAGCAGACTGAGACCGTGAGCCTGGGAATGCGTGTGCGACCAGACTGAAAACCAGAGCTCTGGAGCACTCACTGGGACCACACTAAAACCAGGAGCTCAGGAGCGTGCTTCCAAACTAAAAACCGCAGCTCTGGAGCGCACACTCAAACTAGACTGAAACCAAGAGCTTGGGAGCACGCGCGCAACCTGACTGAAAACTGGAGCCCCGGAGCGCTCACTGGAACGGGACTAAAACCAAGAGCTCAGGAGAGTGCGCGTCCAAACTGAAAACTGGAGCTCTGAAGTACACACATGAACTACACTGAAACCGAGAGCTCGGGAGCGCGTGCTACTAGACTGAAAACCGGAGCTCCAGAGCACTCACTGGAACCACACTGAAACAGGGAGCTCGGGAGAGTGCATGAGAACCAGGGACAGCTGGTGGTGTTAGAAGCACAAAGGACAGAGACATGCTGGCCCTGGAAGTGAGGGCTAGGAGAGCAGCTGTGGGGCGCACAACCCGGGACGCTGCAGGGTTTTTAGCAGCACCGACAAAAACAGAGTTAAAGTGGCCAAGAGAACTTAGTGGAGAGTGGACTGCAATCTCTCTGTTCTGAGACAGAGGCTAGGATATGGCCACTGCTGCTCTGACTCTCAGAAGAGTCACAGAAATCCGCCAGGGAAAGCTGCAAGAGAAAAAAGCCTGGAAATACCAGCTCACATTGTGCCCATTCCCAAGCCCCCTTGCAGGGAACAGGGCAACTCTACCCAAACAGGGTTGCCTAAGTATCAGTACAGCAGGCCCCTCCCCAGAAGGCAGCCTGAAAAATCAAGAAGCCCACATCCCTAAGGTCTCTATAAAATAAGTGCACACTGCCTGGGTCTTGGTCAATACTTTGGGCTCTGGGCATCCCTGCAATCTCTCCTCATCAGAATGACAAGGAGGAGAAATCCCTCCCCCCCAAGCAAAGAAAAGATAATGAGTCTGTGGCATCTGCCACAGAACTGATGGATATGGATATAACCAAATTGTCAGAAATGGAGTTCAGAGTAACAATGGTCAAGATGATGTGTAGGCTTGAAAAAAATATTAACGAAAATATTATGAGAATATAGAATCTCTAAGGGCGGAAATGACAGTGAATCTGGCAGAAATTAAAAATGGTATGAATCAAATGCAGTCTAAACTAGACGCTCTGACGGCCAGGGTAAATGAGGCAGAAGAATGAGTTAGTGAATTGGATGGGATGGTAGAAGAGAAAGTTAAAACAGAAACTTGCCTCAAAAAATTCAATCTTGAGAATGTAGATTACGGGAGATTACTGACTCAATGAAACATTCCAATGTCAGAATCATTGGCATCTCTGAGGGGGTGGAGAAAGAGAGAGGTCTAGAAGAGATATTTGAACAAATTGTAGCTGAGAACTTCCCTAACCTGGCAAAGGAAACAAGCATTCATGACCAAGAGGCACAGAGGAACCCTCCCAAGGTCAATGTCAACAGACCTACACCACGTCATATCATAGTGCAATTCACAAATATTAGATCCAAGGATACAGTACTGAAAGCAACCAGGGGGAAGAAAATCCTTAGGTAGAGAGGGAAAAATATCAGAATAACGTCAGAAGTGTCTACAGAGACATGGGAGGCTAGGAAAGGTTGGCAGGGTATTTTCAATGCTCTATCTGAGAAGAACATGCAGCCAAGGATCCTTTATCCAGCAAGGCTGTCATGCACAATTGATGAAGAGACAAGGACCTTGAAGGATTGGCAGATACTTAAGGAATTCATAACCACCAAACCAGTCCTACATGACATATTAAGGGGGGTTCTATAAAAGTAAAAAGACCCCAAGAGTGATATGGAACAAAAATTTACAATCTATAGAAAAAAAAGACTTCACAGGCAACATGACATCATTAAAAAAAAATCTCTCAGTAATCAATTTGAATGGGAATGGCCTAAATACTCCCATAAAATGCCACAGGGTTGCAGATTGGATAAAAAGACATGACCCATCCATTTGCTGTCTATAAGAGACTCATCTTGAACCTAAAGATACATCCAGACTAAAAGTGAAGTGATGGAAAACCATTTTTCATGCCAATGGAACTCAAAAGAAAGCTGGGGTAGCAATTCTCATATCAGACAGATTAGATTTTAAACTAAAGACTGCAGTTAGAGCTACAGAAGGACACTATATTATTCTTAAATGATGTATCAAACAAGTGGATAGGAGAATGATAAATATGTGTGCCCCCAACAGGAGAGCAGCTAGAAACACAAACCAACTCTATTTTTTTAAAGATTTTATTTATTTATCTGACAGAGAGACAGCCAGCAAGAGAGGGAACACAAGAAGGGGGAGTGGGAGAGGAAGAATCAGGCTCTCACTGTAGGAGCCTGATGTGGGGATTGATCCCAGGACTCCGGGATCATGCCCTGAGCCAAAGGCAGACGCTTAATGACTGAGCCACCCAGGTTCTCCCGCAAGCCAACTCTTAACCAGAATAAAGAGACATATAGATAATAATTTGTTAATAGCAGGGGACCTCAACACTCCACTCTCAGCAATAGACAGATCACCAAACCAGAAAATCAACAAAGAAACAAGAGCTTTGAATGACATACTGGACCAGATGGACCTCATAGATACATACAGAACACTACACCCCAGAAAACAGAATACTCATTCTTTTTGAATGCACATGGAACTTTCTCCAGAATAGACCACATACTGGGTCACAAAACAGGTCCCAAGCAATAACAAAAGACAGATTATTCCCTGCATATTCTCAGACAACAGTGCTTTGAAACTGGAACTCAATCACAAAGAAAAATTTAAAGAAACTCAAACATTTGGAAACTAAGAACCATCCTGCTCAAGAATGATTGGGTAAGCCAGGAAATTAAAAATCAGTTTAAACAATTTTTGGAGACCAATGAAAATGAGAATAAATCGGTCCAAAACCTAAGGGACACTGCAAAGGCGGTCCTAAGGGGAAAATACTTAACTATCGAAGCCTCACTCAAAAGAATAGAAAAATCTAAAATGCAGTTTTCATATTCTGACCTCAAGAAGCTGGAGCTGGAACAGAAGAACAGGCCTAACCAATGTACAAGAAGGCAGATGATCAAGATTAGAGCAGAGATCAATGAATTAGAAACCAGGAGCACAGTAGAGCAGATTGACAGAACTAGAAGCTGGTTCTTTGAAAGAATAAATAAGATCAATAAGCAACTGGCCAGATTTATTCAAAAGAAGAGAGAAAGGACCCAAATTAATAAAATTATGAATGAAAGGGGAAAGATCACAACCAACAAGAAAGAGATAGGAAGGATCATTAGAAACTTTTATCAACAGCTTTATGCCAAAAAATTAAACAACCTGGAAGAGATGGATGCCTTCCTGGAAACCTCTAAACTACCAAGACTGTAACAGGAAGAAATTGATTATTTAAACAGACTGATTAATTATGAAGAGATTGAAGCAGTGATCAAAAACCTCCCCAAGATAAAAAGCTTCTGCACAGCCAAGGAAACAGTAAAAAAAACTAAGAGGCAGCCCACGGAATGGGAGAAGATATTTTCAAATGACACTACAGATAAAAGACTGGTATCCAAGATCTACAAAGAACTTCTCAAACTCAATACACAAGAAACAAATAAACAAATCATAAAATGGGCAGAAGACATGAATAGACACTTTTCCAATGAAGACATGCAAATGGCTAACAGACACATGAAAAAATGTTCAAAATCATTAGCTATCAGGGAAATTCAAATCAAAACCACCTTGAGATACCACCTTACACCAGTTAGAATGGCAAAAATTTACAAGGCAGGAAAAAAAATGTTGGAGAGGATGTGGAGAAAGGGGATCCCTCCTACATTGTTGCTGGAAATGCAAGTTGGTGCAGCCACTCTGGAAAACAATGTGGAGGTCCCTTAAAAAGTTAAAAATTGAGCTACCCTATGATCCAGCCATTGCACTACTGGGTATTTACTGCAAAGATACAGACATAGTGAAGAGAAGGGCCATATGCACCCCAATGATCATAGCAGCATTGTCCACAATAGCTAAATTGTGGAAGGAGCCAAGATGCCCTTCAACAGATGACTGGATTAAGAAGATGTAGTCCATCTATACAATGGAATTTTATCAACCATCAAAAGAACAATTTCTCAACATTTTCTGCAACATGGATGGGACTGAAGGAGATAATGCTAAGCGAAATAAGTCAAGCAGAGAAAGACAATTATCATATGGTTTTAATCATTTATGGAACATAAGAAGTAGGAAGGTAGGTAGGAGAAGAAAGGGAAGAAGAAATGGGGGTAAACAGAAGGAGGAATGAATCATGAGATACTATGGAGTCTGGGAAACAAACTGACGGCTTCGGGGGTGGGGGGAATGGAATAGGCTGGTGATGGGTATTAAGGAGGGTGCGTATTGCATGGTGCACTGGGTGTTATATGCCAGTAATGAATCATGGAACTTTACATCAAAAACTAGGGTTGTACTGTATGGTGACTAACATAATAGAATAAAAAAATATTGTTATAAAAAAAAAAACCTCCCCCAAAACAAGAGTCAGAGCTTGACGGATTCCCTGGGGAATTCTACCAATCATTCAAAGAAGAAATAATACCTATTCTCCTGAAGGTGCTTCAAAGAAGAGAAACAGAAAGATAACTACCAAACTCATTCTACGAGGCCAGTATTACCTTGATCCTCAAACCAGGCAAAGACCCCCTTGGAAAAGCAGAACTACAGACCGATTTCCCTGATGAATATGGAAGCCAAATTTCTCAACAAGATCCTAACTAATAGGATCCAACAGTACATTAAAAGGATTATCCATCATGACCAAGTGGAATTCATCCCTGGGATGCAAGGGCGGTTCAACATTCGCAAATTGATCAGTGTGATAGATCACATTAATAAGAGAAGAGACAGGAACTGTATAATCCTCACAATTGATGCAGAAAAGGCATTGACAAAATACAGCATCCTTTCCTGATTAAAATCCTTCAGAGTGTAGGAATAGAGGGTACATTCCTCAATTTCATAAAAACCATCTATGGAAAGCCCACAGTGAATATCATTCTCAGTGGGGAAAAGTTGAAAGCCTTCCCTTTAAGATCAGGAACACGACAATGATGCCCACTCTCACCATTATTGTTCAACATAGTAATAGAAGTCCTTGCAACAGCAATCAGAAAACAAAGAGGGTTAAAAGCTATCCAAATTGGCAAAGAAGTAAAAAATGTCTCTCTTCACAGATGACATGATACTCTATATGGAAAACCCAAAGACTCCACCCCCAAACTACTAGAACTTATAAAGCAA
This sequence comes from Ursus maritimus, assembly GCF_017311325.1. Lineage (NCBI taxonomy): Eukaryota > Metazoa > Chordata > Mammalia > Carnivora > Ursidae > Ursus > Ursus maritimus. Next base: position 61,464,428 of record NW_024423319.1, read on the forward strand.
TTCAGTAATGTGACGGGATACAAAATCAATGGTTATAAATCAGTTGCGTTTCTATACACGAATAATAAGACTGAAGAAAGAGAAATTAGGAAATCCATTCCATTTACAATAGAACCAAAAATCATACGTTGTCTCAGAATTAATTTAACCAGAGCCGTAAAGGATCTATATTCTAGAAACTACAAATCACTCTCGAAAGACATTGAGGAAGAAACAAAAAGATGGAAAAATATTCCATGCTCATGGATCAGAAGAATAAACATAGTTAAAATGTCCATGCTACCCAGAGTAATCTGTACTTTCAATGCTATCCCGCTCAAAATACCAATGACATTTTTCAAAGAACTGGAACAAACAGCCCTTAAATTTGTGTGGAACCAGAAAAGGCCACGAATCGCCAAGGAATTGTTGAAAAAGATAAACAAAGCTGGGGGCATCACGTTGTCAGATTTCAAGCTATACTATAAAGCTGTGTTCACAAAGACAGCATGGTACTGGCACAAAAACAGACACATAGACCAATGGAACAGAATAGAGAACCCAGAAATGGACCCTCGGCTCTTTGGGCAACTAATCTTTGATAAAGCAGGAAAAAATATCTGGTGGAAAAAAGACAGTCTCTTCAATAAATGGTGCTGGGAAAATTGGACAGCTACATGCAAAAGAATGAAACTTGACCACTCTGTCACACCATACACAAAGATAAACTCCAAATGGATGAAAGACCTCGATGTGAGACAGGAATCCATTAAAAGCCTGGAGAAGAGCATATGCTGCAAACTCTTTGACATCAGTCACAGCAGCTTTTTTCATGACACATCTCCAAAGGCAAGAGAAACAAAAGTAGTGGGACTTCATCAAGATAAAAAGCTTCTGCACAGCCAAGGAAACAGTCAAAAAAACTAAGAGGCAGCCCACGGAATGGGAGAAAATATTTGCAAATGACACTACAGATAAAAGACTGGTATCCAAGATCTACAAAGAACTTCTCAAACTCAATACATGAGAAACAAATAATCAAATCAACAATGGGCAGAAGATATGAACAGACACTTTTCTAATGAAGACATACAAGTGGCTAAAAAACACATGAAAATATGTTCAAAGCCATTAGCCATCAGGGAAATTCAAATCAAAACCACCTTGAGATACCACTTACGCCAGTTAGAATGGCAAAAATTGACAAGGCAGGAAACAACAAATGTTTTAGAGGATGTGTAGAAAGGGGATCCCTCTTACACTGTTGGTGGGAATGCAAGTTGGTACAGCCACTTTGGAAAACAGCGTGGAGTTTCCTTAAAAAGTTAAAATTTGAGCTAGCCTATGATCCAGCCATTGCACTACTGGTTATTTACTCCATAGGTTTATTTTAGTTTTGTTAGGAAAATGGGAGATTACAAGGATCCTAAGTTCACCTTTTCCCAGGAACACAGTGAGATAATAGGCACATCAGTGCACCCAACCCAGAAAATGAGCCAGAGATTGGCAAAATATACTTTCTATAGTTATTCATAGAGATGAGGCCATATCAAAAAGAGCAGGAGGTGTGGATATGTGGTAGGGAACCCAGCTCCTGGTGAGACAAAGCACAAATGTGAAGAACACTACAAGCATGGAAAAGGGAGAGAAGCAAATCCCACATCAGGCACACCAGACATGAGGGACCTGCACTGTGTAGACACGTCCCCATAATATTTGGCTTTGAAAACTAGTGGGGCTTAGCTACACAGTTTTTTAATATGTCACAGGGCTTAACTCTGGGTAGTTTCAAAATTAGCTAGCAAGTCTTTGGAAGACCCAGAGAGTGATAGAAAATTGAGTTCTCACTCCAAAGGACACAGCATAATAAAAAATCCTGCCAAGACATACCATAGAAGCAGCGGTTTGAAAAGTGCCTGGGTATACATGAAGATATATTTACTAATCTCAGAATGTATGCTGCAGGGGCAGAAATCTTTAGGAGACTTCTCCAAGAACAGGAGTACTGGCAGATGCCATTTCTCTCCACCTTCCCTAGCCTAGAGAGCCAGACACCTGAGGGAACCAGCATGCATACACTCCACCTAACTTGCTAACACAAAGTGGCCTGCCCCCACAATGTCCTGTGAATTTGCCCATTCAAATCACCCCACTGGTCAGGTGTCCCTCCAAAACAGCTCCTGCTGCAACATACCTTGCAAGCAGCCCAGAAAGGACTGACGCCTCTCCAAAGTGATTCCTCTACTGGGGAGAAGAGAAGATAACCATGCACACTGGTTAAATTGGAGCCCCGGCAGCCAAACCTTATCACTGGAAGTGCAGAAAAAATATCCTGTCGATCAGTGCATTTGCACTGGGGGCAGACATCTGAATTAACTACTGGATCCACCCAACAACAAAACCACTCAGAGAGTAGCAGAGGAAGAGAACTCTAATTCCTGTCACTGCCGTCTGGCAGATGTTTTGGGACAGGTGTCTGATTTGTCTGCAGTCACACCCACCAATGAGAGCCTCTAAAGGGGCAACATAGCACAGCATAGGAAACAACAGAGTGAACAAGCAACATACAGAATGGGAGAAAATATTTGCAAGTCATACATATAAAAAAGGATTAATATCCAAAATATATAAAAGGCACACACAACTCAATAGCAAAAAATCTTTTTTTTAAATGGTCAAAGTTCCTGGATAGACATTTATCAAAAATCAAAACAAAACAAAACAAACAAACCAAACCAACCAACCAAACAAACAAAAACAAATGGCCAACAGGTATATGAAACATTAAGGGCCTAGCACAGAAGCAACTGATTACATCCAGAGTTTATATGAAAGTGAATCACTTGCTAATCTTAAAGCATACTCTTGAAGGGCAGACATCTGATTTAGCACATATCTAGGAGCCTTCAGGTGCAATCTTCATGAACCATTTTTTAATTTTTTTTAGTTAAAACCCCAGGCCTTTCCCCTCTCTGGTGGATGCCAATGTTACAATTTCTTTCTACTTTTCTCCATCCAATGTGATCCATCCCAGTGTTTGTGGCTGCTGGCCAGGGGAATGTTCCTTGATCCCCTGGCTATGGAAGTCAGGGGAGCTTTCATTCGTGAGTCCCATGGAAATATAACAGTTGTAGGGACAGTTCTTACCAGACAACCATCCCAGGGGACTTCACAGACAGCAAAATAAAAGACACACCCAGTCTTAATGAAAAACTGACTTTTTTTTTCTTGTCTACAAGCTTTATCCAGAAGAGTAGGCTTCTGGCTGGTACACAAGTAGGAGCTACAAAGAAACTCTCAGGGAGTGGAAGGCAATAGATGCAACCTTTGTCTTCTCCCTCTACCTCATGCCAGCTTGCTGGTAACTCCTAGGATGACAATTATATATCTTTGTCAGGCACCATGATTTTGAAGTTGCTTCCAGGGAACACCTCTACATAACATGGCTCTGGTGGTCAGAGGGATTTATGTTCATGGCTCCCACAAGACTATAACAAATAGAAAAAAGTATTTTTAAACAGTTGTCATTTTCAGGGCACAAAAAGAGCTAACAAATCCAAGAACACAATCTTTCTATAAAAGATGTCTATTAGTATCTCATACCAATAACTTCAGTCTGCAAAGCAGGTTTTTAATTAAACACACATCTTAAGGCTGACTGTAATTCTTTCCAGAGATCCTAAAGGGTGAACACTACTTCGTGTTTTCCTTCTGCCACATTCCAGAATGTTAGCATCACTCAGAAAGAAGCTTTATGCACATCTGGTGCTCCAGTTTTTGTGCCTTAACCCCCAGGGGAAACCTTGATTTTCCAGTGCTGGTGGCCAAGGCGGTTTGTGTTCCTGGGTCCCATGAGTCTGTAACAATTGGAGAGACAGTTCTTGGCAGACTACCATCTGGGGCACTGAAAAGACAGTAAACTAGAGCAGACTTCATGTTTTTGTGAAAGAAGCCTATTTGCTTGTCCAGGAGCTTCAGCCTAGGGACAGACTTCAGGATTGGCACACATGTAGAGTCCTGTGGAGTTCTATGGGAATGTAGGCCAGTTGGATGCCATCTTTGTGCTGTTTGTCTGCCTCTGTAGAGCTCACCAATAACTCTCAGAAATCAACTTTTACACTTGTCTAGAACCCCAATTTTTGTGACTTCCACCAATGAACACATGTGGATTGCCTGGTTTTGGTGGCCAGTGAGACTCACCTTTGTGGCCCCACAGCAATGTATATATTTTGATCCTTTAAAATCCACTGGCTTGGCTTCTGACTGAGATCCTAAATTTCTAATGCTGGCAACTCTTGGCATACTCTCCACTATTGGGAGTTATTAAAAATAAAATAGTTTGCTTGGACAATCACAAGTTTGAGAGACACCAAAGGCTAGGGCAAGGTTGAACAATAAGGTTTATCTACTATACAAGGCCACTTCTTCAAGACTGGGAGAGTTGTCTGTTTCATCTAATGTACAAAAACCAACAGAGTCAAGTAAAATACAGTATAAGAGGAATATGTTCCAGATATAAGAGCAAGAAAAAACTTCAGAATAATTTTTTAAAAAAACCTTAATGAAACAGAAATAAGTAATTTACCTGATAAAGAGGTCAAAATAACAGTCATAAAGTTGCTCACCAAACTTGGAAGAAGAATGGATGAAAGGAGTGAGAAATTCAACAAAGAGATAAAAAATATTTTTAAAAAGTTACCAAACAGAAGTTATAGACCTGAAGAATGCAACTGAAATGAAAAATACACTAGAAAGTGTCAACATCAGAATACATGCAACAGAACAAAGGATCAGTGAACATGAAGACAGGATAATGGAACTCATTCAATCTGAGTAGGAAAAAGAAAAAAATAATAATTTGAAAAATGAAGATAGTTTAAGGGACTTATAGGACAACATCAAGCAGACTAACTATTGCATTATCTGGATTGCAGGAGAAGAGAGAAAAATGGGTAGAAAAATTATTTGAAGAAATAGTGACTAAAAACTTTCTTTACCTGGGGAAAGAAACAAACATCCAGTTCTAGGAGTCCCAGAGAATTCCAAATAAGTTCAATCCAAACAGACACACACCAAGAAACATAGTTAAAATGTCAAAAGTTAAAGAAAAAGAGGAAATCTGAGAAGCAACAAGAGAAAACCAGTTATGTACAAAGGCATTCCCATTATAGTGTCAGGGGAAACTTGATTTTTCAGGAGAAACCTGGGAAGCCAGAAGAAAGTGGCACTGTATATTCGAAGCGCTGAAAGAAAAACAAAAAAATATGTCTAACCAACAATACTCTATCAGTCAAAGTCATCATTTAGACTTGAAAAAGAGATAAAATTTTCCATACAAGAAAAAGCTAAAGAATTAATTACCCCTAGAACACCCTTGCAAGGAATGTTAAATAGACTTCTTTGCTGAAAAGAAAGATCACTAATTAATAATAAGGAAACATGAAAACATAAGTCTTACTGGTAAAGATACATATATAATAAAGAGGGTGCATTAATAAAATATAGCCATTATGAAGATTAAAAGACAAAAGTAAATGTTGTGTAATCGTTCTTTCTGATGGCTGAGTAATATTACATTGTATATATGGACCACATCTTCTTAATCCAGTCATCTGTTGAAGGGCATCTCGGCTCCTTTCATGAGTTAGCTATTGTGGACAATGCTGCTATGAACATTGGGGTGCACATGGCCCTTCTCTTCACTACGTCTGTATCTTTGGGGTAAATACCCAGTAGTGCAATGGCTGGATCATAGGGTAGCTCAATTTTTAACTTTTTAAGGGACCTCCACACTGTTTTCCAGAGTGGCTGTACCAACTTGCATTCCCACCAACAATGTAGGAGGGATCCCCTTTCTCCACATCTTCTCCAACATTTGTTGTTCCCTGCCTTGTAAATTTTTGCCATTCTAACTGGTGTAAGGTGGTATCTCAAGGTGGTTTTTATTTGAATTTCCCTGATAGCTAATGATTTTGAACATTTTTTCATGTGTCTGTTAGCCATTTGTATGTCTTCATTGGAAAAGTGTCTGTTCATATCTTCTGCCCATTTTTTGATGTCTTTATTTGTTTCCCATGTATTGAGTTTGAGAAGTTCTTTGTAGATCTTGGATACCAGTCTTTTATCTGTAGTGTCATTTGCAAATATTTTCTCCCATTCCGTGGGCTGCCTCTTAGTTTTTTTGACTGTTTCCTTGGCTGTGCAGAAGCTTTTTATCTTGATGAAGTCCCACAAGTTCATTTTATCTTTTGTTTCTCTTGCTTTTGGAGATGTATCATGAAAAAAGTTGCTGTGGCTGATGTCGTAGAGGTTGCTGGCTGTGCTCTCCTCTAGCCAAGAAGTGAAAACATATTATGTGCCCATCAATAGTGGAATAAATAAAATGTGATACATATGTACATATGTATGTATGTATGTATGTAAATACGTACATACATACACACACAATGGAATATTATTCAGCTTTAAAAATGGAATCTTGCTATTTCTGAAAACATATATGGAAACTGGTGGCATTATGTCATGTGACGTAAGCCAGATATAAAAAGACAAATACTTTAGGATCTCATAAAAGTCTCAACAAAATCTCATAGATACAGAGTGCAGACTGGTGGTTGCCAGAGATGGAAGGTTGGATTGTACAAAATGGGTGAAGAGGGTCAAAGAGAAAGTTCCAGTTATAAAATAAAAGTTCGCTGATGTAAATATATGCAATGTGACTATAGTTAATGCAGTATTGTGTAATTTAAAGTTGCTCAGACCTGTATTGAAATAAGTTGCTGTGTCAGTGTTGAAGAGGTTACTGCCTATGTTCTCCACCAGGATTTTGATAGATTTCTGTCTCACACTGAGATCATTCAACATTTTGAGTTTATCTTTGTGTATGGTGTAAGAGAATGGTCCAGTGTCATTCTTATGTATGTAGCTGTCCAATTTTCCCAGCACCATTTATTGAAGAGACTGTCTTTTCTCCATTGGATATTTTTCCTGATTTGTCAAAGATTAGTTGCTCATAGAGGATCCATTTCTGGGGTCTCTAGTCTGTTCCATTGATCTATGTGTCTGTTTATGTGCCAATACCATGCTGTCTTGGTGATGACAACTTTGTAATATAGCACGAAGTCAGGCAATGTGATGCCCTCAGCTTTGTTTTTCTTTTTTAACATTCCCTTGGCAATTCAGGGCCTTTTCTTGTTCCAAACAAATTTTAAGATTGTTTGTTCCAGCTCTTTGAAAAATGCCAATGGTATTTTAATAAGGATGGCATTGAAAGTGTAGATTGCTCTGGGCAGCATAGACAGTTTAACAACATTTATTCTTCCAATCCATGAGCATGGAATGTTTTTCCATCTTTTGTGTTTTCAAAGGCAAGGGAAACAAAAGCAAAAATGAACTTTTGGGACTTCACCAAGATAAAAAGCTTCTGTACAGCAAAGGAAACAGTCAACAAAACTAAGAGGCAACCCACGGAATGGGAGAAGATATTTGCAAATGACATTACAGATAAAAGGCTGATATGGACTCTGGGAAACAAAATGAGAGTTTTAGAGGGGAGGGGGTGGGGTGATGGGCTAGCCTGGTGATGGGCATTAAGGAGGGCTCATATTGCATGTAACACTGGTGTTATATGCAAACAATGAATCATGGAACACTACATCAGAAACTAATGAGGTACTGTGTGGTGACTAACATATAATAAAAAAGAAAGGCTGATATTCAAGATCTATAATGAACTTCTCAAACTCAACACCCAAAAAAACAAATGACGGAGTCAAAAATGGGCAGAAAACATGAACAGACACTTCTCCAAAAAAGACATACAAATGGCTAACAGATACATGAAAAAATGTTCAACATCATTAGCCACCAGGGAAATACAAATCAAAACCACAATGAGATACCACCTTACACCAGTTAGAATGGCCAAAATTAACCTGGGGTGGGGGGCGCAACAGATGGTGAGGATATGGAAAAAGGGGAACTTTCTTACACTGTTGGTGGGAATGCAAGCTGGTACAGCCACTCTGGAAAACAGGATGGAGGTTCCTCAAAAAGTTAAAAATAGAAGTACCCTACAACCTGGCAATTGCACTACTAAGCATTTATCCACAAGATACAAACATAGTGATTTGAAGGAGCACATGCACCCCAATATTTATGGTAGCAATATATATATATATATTCTTTATCATCTTATATATGGATGGACACTTGGATTGCTTCCATATCTTGGCTTCTGTAAATAATGCTGGAATAAACATCAGAACATCTTTCTTTATGAATTAATGCTTTCGTTTAATTTAGGTAAATACCCAGTAGTCGAATTAATGGACCATATAGTCATTCTGCTTTTAATTTTTTTGGGAAACCTCCACACTGCTTTCCATTGTGGCTGCACCACTTTGCATTCCCACCAACAGTGCATGAAGGCTCCTTTTTCTCCACATCCTTGTCAACACTTTTTTCTTGAGCTTTTGATTTAGCCATTCTGACAGGCCTGAAGTGATACCTCATTGTGATTTTGATTTGCATTATCCTGATGATTAGTTATGTTGAGCATCTTTCCATGTGTCTCTTGGCTGTTTGTGGTCTTCTTTGAGAAAATGTTTATTCTATGCCCAAATTTTAAGATGTTTTTTGGGCATTGAGTTTTATCAGTTGTTTATATGTTTTGGATACTAACCCCTTATCCAGTATGTTATTTGCAAATATATTCTCCCATTCAATAGTTTCCCATGTTTTGTTGATGGTTTCTTTGCAGTACAAAAGCTTTTTTCTTAATTGTTGTAGTCACAATAGTTTAATTTTGTTTATGCTTCCTTTGCATGAGGAGACATATCTATAAAATGTCAAAGAAATTACTGCCTCTGAATTTTATATTTTTATGTCTCACATTAAAGTTTTAATTTACCTTGAGTTAATTTTTGTGTATAGTGCAAGTGATCCAGTTTCACTCTTTCACATGCAGCTATCCAGTTTTTGAACACCATTTTCTGTGTCCCATTGTATATTCTTACCTCCTTTATCACAGATTAATTCACCATAAAAGCATGGGGCTATTTTGTGGTTCTTATTCTATTTCATTATTCTATGTGTCTATTTTTTTGCTGGCACCATACTATTTTGATTACAACAGTTTTGATGTACATTTTGAAATCTGGGATTATGACACCTCCAGCTATGTTCTTTCTCAAGATACTTTTGGTTTTGGGGGGTCTTTTGTGGGTCCACAAAAATTTTAGGAGTATGTGTTCTACTACTGTAAAAATCCTCGTGCTATTTGATAGGTATTGCATTAGATCTGTAGAATGCTTTGAGTAGTATAGGCATTTTAACAATAATAAATCTTTTAGTCCAGGAATATGGAATATCTTTCCAATTGATTGTGTCATATATAAATTATTCTATCAATGTTTCATAGATTTCAGAGTACAGGTCGTTCACCTCCTTGTTTAAGTTTATAACTATGTATTTCATTCTTTTAGTTACAATAGGAAATGTGATTATTTTCTTAATTTCCCTTTCTGCCACTTCATTATTAGTGCATAGGAATGCAACAAATTGTTGCATATTATTTTTTGTTGTTGTTGTTGTTTAAACTTTCTTTCTTTCTTTCTTTCTTTCTTTCTTTCTTTCTTTCTTTCTTTATTTATTTATTTATTGTTATGATATGTTAGTCACCATACAGTACATCACTAGTTTTCGATGTAAAGTTCCATGATTCATTACTTGCGTATAACACCCAGTGCACCATGCAATACATGCCCTCCTTAATACCCATCACCACCCTATCCCATTCCCCCACCCACTCCGAAAGCCCTCAGTTTGTTTCCCAGACTCCATAGTCTCTCATGGTTCATTCCCTCTTCTGTTTACCCCCCCCTTTCTTCTTCCCCTTCTTCTCCTACCGATCCTCCTACTTCTTATGTTGCATAAATGAGTGAAACCATATGATAATTGTATTTCTCTGCTTGACTTATTTTGCTTAGAATTATCTCCTCCAGTCCTGTCCATGTTGCAGTAAATGTTGAGAAATTCTTTTTATTTATATTTATTTATATTTTTATTATAATAATATTTATTTTTTATTTTTTTATTTTTAAATATTTTTTATTACATTATGTTAGTCACCATACAGTACATCCCTGGTTTTTTATGTAAAGTTCGATGATTCATTAGTTGCGTATAACACCCAGTGCACCGTGCAATACGTGCCCTCCCTACCACCCATCACCA
>NW_024423319.1:61474826-61512394 GCF_017311325.1 Ursus maritimus
TCTAGAAACTACAAATCACTCCTGAAAGACATTGAGGAATACACAAAAAGATGGACAAATATTCCATGCTCATGGATCAGAAGAATAAACATAGTTAAAATGTCCATGCTGGAAAAAACAGCCCTTAAATTTCTGTGGAACCAGAAAAGGCCCCGAATCACTAAGGAAGTGTTGAAAAGGAAAAATAAATCTGGGGGCATCACAATGCCAGATTTCAAGTTGTACTACAAAGCTGTGATCACAAAGTCAGCATGGTACTGGCACAAAAACACATACATAGAACAATGGAACAGAATAGAGAACCCAGAAAAGGACCCTTGGCTCTTTGGGCAGCTAATCTTTGACAAAATAGGAAAAAACATCCAGGGGAAAAAAGACAGTCTCTTCAATAAATGGTGCTTGGAAAATTGAACAGCTACATGCAAAAGAATGAGACTTGACCACTCTCTCACACCATAAACAAAGATAAACTCCAAATGGATGAAAGACCTCATTGAGAGACAGGAATCCATCAAAATCCTAGAGGAGGACATAGGCAGCAATCTCTACGACATCAGCCACAGCAAACTTTTTCATGACACATCTCCAAAGGCAAGAGAAACAAAAGATAAAATGAGCTTGTGGGACTTCATCAAGATAAAATCTTCTGCACAGCCAAGAAAACAGTCAAAAAAACTAAGAGGCAACCCACGGAATGGGAGAAGATATTTGCAAATGACACTACAGATAAAAGACTGGTATCCAAGATCTACAAAGAACTTCTCAAACTCAATACACAAGAAACAAATAAACAAATCATAAAATGGGTGGAAGATATGAACAGACACTTTTCCAATGAAGACATACAAATGGCTAACAGACACATGAAAAAATGTTAAGAATCATTAGCCATCAGAGAAATTCAAATCAAAATCACAATGAGATACCACCTTAAGCCGGTTAGAATAGCGAAAATTGACAAGGCAAGAAACAACAATTGTTGGAGAGGATGTGGAGAAAGGGGATCCCTCCTACATTGTTGTGGGAATGCAAGGTGGTACAGCCACTCTGGAAAACAGTGGGAAGGTTCCTTAAAAAGTTAAAAATTGAGCTACCCTCTGATCCAGCCATTGCACTACTGGCTATTTACCCCAAAGATATAGACGTAGTGAAGAGAAGGGCCATATGCACCCCAATGTTCATAGCAGCATTGTCCACAATAGCTAAATTGTGGAAGAAGCCTAGATGCCCTTCAACAGATGACTGGATTAAGAAGCTGTGGTCCATATATACAATGGAATATTACTCAGCTCTCAAAAAGAATGATTTCTCAACATTTGCTGCAACATGGGTGACACTGGAGGAGATAATGCTAAGTGAAATAAGTCAAGCAGAGAAAGACAATTATCATATGGTTTCTCTCATCTATGGAACATAAGAACTAGGAAGATCGGGAGAAGAAAGGGATAAAGAAAGGGGGTAATCAGAAGGGGAAAGAAGCATAAGAGACGATGGACTCTGAGAAACAAACTGAGGGCTTCAGAGGGGAGGGGAATGGGGGAATGGGATAGGCTGGTGATGGGTGGTAGGGAGGGCACGTATTGCACGGTGCACTGGGTGTTATACGCAACTAATGAATCATCGAACTTTACATAAAAAACCAGGGATGTACTGTATGGTGACTAACATAATGTAATAAAAATATTTATTTGTGATCACAGCTTTGTAGTACAACTTGAAATCTGGCATTGTGATGCCCCCAGATTTATTTTTCCTTTTCAACACTTCCTTAGTGATTCGGGGCCTTTTCTGGTTCCACAGAAATTTAAGGGCTGTTTTTTCCAGCATGGACATTTTAACTATGTTTATTCTTCTGATCCATGAGCATGGAATATTTGTCCATCTTTTTGTGTATTCCTCAATGTCTTTCAGGAGTGATTTGTAGTTTCTAGAATATAGATCCTTTATGTCTCTGGTTAAGTTAATTCCAAGGTAACGTATGGTTGTTGGTGCTATTGTAAATGGGATGGATTCCCTAATTTCTCTTTCTTCAGTCTCATTGTTCGTGTATAGAAATACAACTGATTTCTGAGCATTGATTTTGTATCCCGCCACATTACTGAATTGCTCTATAACTTCTAGAAGTTTGGGTGTGGATTCTTTTGGGTTTTCCATATAGAATATCATGTCATCTGTGAAGAGAGACAGTTTGACTTTTTCTTTGCTGAGTTGGATACCTTTTATCCCTTTTTGTTGTGTGATTGCTGTTGCAAGGACTTCTAGTACTATGTTGAATAATAATTGCGAGAGTGGGCATCCTTGTTGTGTTCCTGATCTTAAGGGAAAGGCTTCCAACTTTTCCCCTTTGAGAATGATATTTGCGGGTCTCCTGGGTGGCTCAGTCGTTAAGTGTCTGCCTTCAGCTTAGGGAGTTATCCCCGCATTATGGGATCGAGCCCCACATCAGGCTCCTCTGCTAAGAACGTGCTTCTTCCTCTCCCACTCCCCCTACTTGTGTTCCCTCTCTCGCTGGGTGTCTCTCTCTGCCAAATAACAAATGAAATCTTTAAAAAAAGAGAGAGAATGATATTTGCTGTATGCTTTTCATAGATGGTTTTTATGAGATTGAGGAATGTATCCTCTATGCCTACACTCTGAAGGGTTTTTTATCAGGAAAGGATGCTGTATTTTGTCAAATGCTTTTTCTGTATCTATTGAGAGGATCATATGATTTTTGTCTTTTTTCTTGTTGATATAATCTATCACACTGATAGATTTGTGAATGTTGAACCACCCTTGCATCCCAGGGATGAATCCCAGTTGGTCATGATGGATAATCCTTTTAATGTACGGTTGGATCCTATTAGCTAGGATCTTGTTGAGAATTTTGGCATCCATATTCATCAGGGAAATTGGCCTGTAATTCTCCTTTTTGATTGGGTCTTTGCCTGGTTTGGTGATCAAGGTAATACTGGTCTCATAGAATGAGTTTGATAGTTTTCCTTCTGTTTCTATTTTTTTAAATAGCTTTAGGTGAATAGGTATTATTCCTTTTTGAATGTTTGGTAGAATTACCCAGGGAATCCATCAGGCCCTGGAGTTTTGGTTTGGGGAAGGTTTTTAATCACTGCTTCAATCTCTTCATAATTAATTGGTCTGTTTAAAAAATCAATTTCTTCCTGTTTCAGTCTTGGTAATTTATTGGTTTCCAGGAAGGCCTCCATCTCTTCAAGGTTGCTTAATTTATTGGCATATACCTGTTGATAAAATCTTCTAATAATCCTTCCAATTTCATTGGTGTTGGTTGTGACCTCACCCTTTTCATTCGTAATTTTATTAATTTGTGACCTTTCTCTATTCTTTTGGATAAGTCTGGGCAGTGATTTGTCAGTTTTATTTATTCTTTCAAAGAACCAGCTTCTAGTTCTGTTGTTCTGCTCTACTGTGCTCCTGGTTTCTAATTCATTGATCTCTGTTCTAATCTTGATCACCTGCTTTCTCGTGCATGGATTAGGCCTGTTCTTCTGTTGCTGTTCGAGCTTCTTGAGGTGAGAATATAAAAACTGTGTTTTAGGGGCACCTGGGTGGCACAGCGGTTAAGCGTCTGCCTTCGGCTCAGGGCGTGATCCCGGCATTATGGGATTGAGCCTCACATCAGGCTCCTCCGCTATGAGCCTGCTTCTTCCTCTCCCACTCCCCCTGCTTGTGTTCCGTCTCTCGCTGGCTGTCTCTATCTCTGTCGAATAAATAAATAAAATCTTAAAAAAAATACAAAAACAAAAACTGTGTTTTAGATTTTTCTATTCTTTTGAATGAGGCTTGGATGGCTATGTATTTTCCCCTTAGGACTTCCTTTGCAGTGTCCCATAGGTTTTGGACCGTCGTGTTTTCATTCTCGTTGGTCTCCATAAATTGTTTAAATTGATTTTTGATTTCCTGGTTTATTGAATCATTCTTAAGCAGGATGGTTCTTAGTCTCCAAGTGTTTGAGAAATCGTTTTTATTTAAATTCCAGTTAGTTATGGGCACCTGGGTGGCTCAGTTGTTAAGCGTCTGCCTTCAGCTCAGGGGATGGTCCCGGAGTCCTGGGATCCAACCCAGCATGGGGCTCCTCTGCTGGAAGCCTGCTTCTTTTTCTCCCACTCCCCCTGCTTGTGTTCTCTCTCCCACTGGCTGTCTTTCTCTCTTTCAAATAAATTTAAAAAATCTTTGAAAAAATAAAATAAATTCCAGTTAGTTAACATATAGTGTAATATTAGTTTTGGGAGTAGAATTTAGTGATTCATCAATTGCATATTATATGCAGTGCTCATCACAAGTTCCCTGCTTAATATCCATCACCCATTTAACACATCGCCCTGCCCACTTCCCCTCCAGCAACCCTCATTTTGTTCTTTACAGGTAAGAGTCTATTTTATGGTTTGCCTCTCTCTTTCTTTCCCCTATGCTCATCTGTTTCATTTTTTAAATTCCACATACAAGTGAAACCGTATGGTATTTGTCTTTTTCTGACTGACTTATTTCACTTAGCATAATACATTCTAGCTCCACCACCTCATTGCAAATGACAAGATTTCATTCTCTTTGATGTCTGAGTAATATCCCATTGAATATGTATACCACATTTCTTTATCCACTCAGGACATTTGGGCTCTTTCCATAATTTGGCTATTGTTGATAATGCTGCTATAAACACTGGGGTGAGTCCAGCCCTTCCAATCAGTATTTTTGTATCCTTTGGGTAAATACCTAGTAGTGCAATTGCTGGGTATAGCGTAGTTCTTTCTACTTTAAACTTTTTGAGGAACCTCTTTACTGTTTTCCAGAATGGCTGCAACACTTTGCATTCCCACCAACAGTGTAAGAGGGCTCCCCTTTCTCCATATCCTCACCAACATCTGTTGTTTCCTATGTTGTTAATTTTAGCCATGCTGGAAGGTGTGAGGTGATACCTCATTGCAGTTTTGATTTGTAATTTCCTGATGATGAGTGATGTTGTGTCTGTTAGCCATCTGTATGTCTTCATTGGAAAAATGTCTATTCATGTCTTCTGCCCATTTCTTATCTGGATTATTTGTTTTTTGAGTGTTTAGTTTGATTAGTTCTTTTTCATTTTGAATACTAACCCTTTATCAAATATGTAATTTCCAAATTATCTTTCCCCATTTCACAGACTTTATCTCAGTTTTGATGATTGTTTTCATCTTTGTGCAGAAGTTTTGATCTTGATGAGCTATCAGGTTTTTTTTTTCCTTGCCTCAGGAGACATATCTAGTAAAAAGTTGCTATGACTGATATCAAGGAGATTGATGCCTGTGTTCTCCTCTAGGATTTTGATGGTCTCCTGTCTCACATTTAGTTCTTTCCTTTTGAATTGATTTTTATGTATGGTATAAGAAACTGGTCCAGTTTAATTTTTTTACATGTTGCTATCCAATTTTCCCAGCACTATTTGTTGAAGAGATTGTCTTTTTCCCATTGGATATTCTTTTCTGTTTTGCTGAAGATTCATTCACCATAGGGTTCTGGGTCTATTTCTGTGTTTTGTATTCTGTTCCATTGAATTATGTGTCTGTTTTTGTGCCAGTACCATGCTGTCCTCATCATAACAGGTTTGCAATGTAATCTGAAGTGTAGAATTGTGATGACTCCAGCTTTGCTTTTCTTTTTCACAATTGCTTTGGCTATTCAGAATCTTTTGTAGTTCCATACAACTTTTAGGATGGTTTGTTCTAACTCTGTAAAAATTGCTGTTGGTATTTTGATAGGGATTGCATTGAATGTGTAGATTGCTTTGGGTAGTATAGACCTGTTAACAATACCTGTTCTTCCAATCCATAAGCATGAAATGTTTTTCCATTTCCTTATGTCATATTCAATATATTTCATATGCTGGGGCACCTGGGTGGCACAGCGGTTAAGCATCTGCCTTCAGCTCAGGGCGTGATCCCGGCGTTATGGGATCGAGCCCCACGTCAGGCTCCTCCACTATGAGCCTGCTTCTTCCTCTCCCACTCCCCCTGCTTGTGTTCCCTCTCTCGCTGGCTGTCTCTATCTCTGTTGAATAAATAAATAAAATAAAATCTTAAAAAATATATATTTCATACGTGTTCTATCATTCTCAGAGTACAGATCTTTTCCTTCTTTGGTTAGGTTTATTCCTAGGTATGTTATGATTTTTGGTGCAATTGTAAAAGGTGTTGATTCCTTAATTTTTCTTTCTGCTGCTTCATTATTGGTGTATAGATATTTAACAGATTTATGTTGATTTTATTTTTTTTAAATATTTTATTTATTTATTCGACAGAGATAGAGACAGCCAGAGAGAGAGGGAACACAAGCAGGGGGAGTGGGAGAGAAAGAAGCAGGCTCATAGCAGAAGAGCCTGATGTGGGGCTCAATCCCATAACGCCGGGATCACGCCCTGAGCCGAAGGCAGATGCTTAACCGCTGTGCCACCCAGGCGCCCCCTTATGTTGATTTTATATCCCGTGGCTTTACTGAGTCTGTATATCATTTCTAGCAGTGTTTTTGGTGGAGTCTTTCAGGTTTTCAACATAGAGAATCATGTTGTCTGCAAATAGGGAAAGTTTGACTTTTCCTTGCTGATTTATAGCCTTTTATTTTTATTTTTGTTGTTGTTGTTGTTGTTCTATTGCCATGGCTGGGACTCCAAGTACATTGTTAAGTAACTGTGGTGAGAGTGGACATCCCTGTCTTCTTCCTGACCATAGAGGAAAATCTCTGTTTTTCCCCATTGTGGATGATATTAGCTGTGGGTTTTTCATAGATCACCTTTATTATGTTGAAGTATGTTCCCTCTAACTCTACTTTGTTGAGGGTTTTTATCATGGGTGGATGCTGTACTTTGCCAATGGCTTTTTTTCTGCATCTATTTAAATGGTCATATGATTTTTATCCTTTCTTTTATTGATATGGTGTATGACGTTGATTGATTTGTGGATATTGAACCACACTTGCAGCCCAGGAATAAATCCCATTTGATCATGGTAAATGATTTTTGTAGCGTATTGTTGAATTGGGTTTGCTAATATTTTGTTGAGGTTTTTTGCACCTATGTTAATCAGGAATATTGGCCTGTACTTCGCTTTTTTTGTGGTGTCCTTATCTGGTTTTGGTATTAGGGTAATACTTGCCTCATAAAATGATTTTGGAAGGTTTCCTTCTTGTTCTAATTTTTGGAATAGGTTGAGAAGAATAGATATTAACTATTCCTTATTTTTTAAAGATTTTTCGGGTTTTTAAATTTTTAAGATTTTTTAAGAGAGAGAGAAAGAGAAAGATAGAGCAGGAGGGACAGAGAAAGTATCTAAAGCAGACTCCCCACCAGTTGTGGGCCTGACATGGGGCTTGATCTCACAGCCATAATGCCATGACCTGAGCCAAAATGAAGAGTCAGATGCTTAGCCAACTGAGCCACCCAGGCACCCTTAACTCTTTTTTAAATGTTTATGGTATAATTCACTTGTGAAGCCCTCTGGCCCTGTACTTTTGTTTGTTAGGAGATTTTTGATTACTGATTCAATTTCTTGCTGGAAATTGGTCTGTTCAAATTTAATTTTTTCTTCTTGCTTCAGCTTTGGTAGGTTATATGTTTCCAGGAAGTTATCCATTTCTTTCAGATTGTCCAATTTGTCGGCATATAGTTTTTCATATGATTCTTTTACAATTGTTTGTATTGCTGCGGTGTCAATTGTTATTTTTTTCTCTCTCATTTGTGATTTAGTTTGAGTCTTCTCTCTCTCTCATGAATCTGGCTAAAGGTTTATCATTTTTTTTTTCACTTTTCAAAGAACCAGTTCCTGGTTTCATTGATTTGTCTATTTTTATTTCAATATCATTTATTTATGTTCTAATCTGTATTATTTCCTTCCATCATCTGATTTTGGCTTTTGTTTGTTGTTCATTTTCTAGCTAGTTAAGTGTAAAGTTACACTATTTAAGATTTTTCTTGCTTCTTGAAGTAAACCTGCATTGCAATAAACTTTTTTTTTTTAGATTTTTTAAAAATTTATTTAACAGAGAGAAACAGCCAGCCAGAGAGGGAACACAAGCAGGGGGAGTGGGAGAGGAAGAAGCAGGCTCCCAGCGGAAGAGCCTGACATGGGGCTCGATCCCAGAATGCTGGGATCACACCCTGAGCCGAAGGCAGACGCTTAAGGACTGCGCCACCCAGGCGCCCCTGCTATAAACTTTTTTTTTACAACCACTTTTGGTGTATTCCAAAAGTTTTGGACTGTTGTATTTTCATTTTAATTTCAGAAAGGGGGGGGTAATCAGAATATGGAATGAAGCATGAGAGACTATGGACTCTGAGAAACAAACTGAGGGCTTCAGAGGGGAGGGGAGTAAGGGAATGGGAGAGGCTGGTGCTAGGTAGTAAGGAGGGCACGTATTGCATGGTGCACTGGGTGTTATACGCAACTAATTAATCATGGAACTTTACATCAAAAACCAGGGATGTACTGTATGGTGACTAACATAATATAATAAAAAATATTATTATAATAAAAAAATAAAATAAAATAAAATAATTTCTTTCCATTTATTTTATTTCTTCTGTGATTTTCTCTTTGGCCCGTGCATTGTCTAGTTGCATGTTGTTTAACCTCCATGTACTTGTGGTCTTTCTAGATTTGTTTCTTGTGGTTGATTTCTAGTATCATATTGTTGTGCTCAGAAAAGATGCATTATGTGAATTTGTTCTTTTTTCAATTTGTTGAGTCTTGTTTTGATCCTAATATGTGCTCTATTCTGGTGAATGTACCATGTGCACTTGAAAAGAATGTGTATTTTACTGTTGTAGGATGGAATATTCTTAATATATATGTTAAATCAATCGGGTCCAGTGTGTCATTCAAAGCCACTGATGCTTTGTTGTTTTTTTTCTTTGGATGATCTTTCCATTGATGTAAGTGGGGCGATGATGCCCATTACTATTATTATATTACTAGAAATTATGTCCTTTCTTTTTTTTAAAGATTTTACTTATTTATTTGACAGAGAGAGACAGCCAGCAAGAGAGGGAACACAAGCAGAGGGAGTGGGAGAGGAAGAAGCAGGCTCCCAGTGGAGCAGGGAGCCTGATGTGGGGCTCCATCCCAGAACCCTGGGATCACGCCCTGAGCCAAAGTCAGATGGGTAATGACCAAGCCACCCAGGCATCCCTAGAAATTATGTCCTTTATGCTTGTCATTAACTGTTTTATGCATTTAGGTGCTCCCATTTTGGGTGTATAAACATTTGTAATTTTTTAATCTTTTTTTTCCTTTCTACTTAGATTTTATTTAAATTCAACTTAGTTGACATATAGTGAAATATTAGTTCCAGGGATAGAATTTCGTGATTCCTCAGTTACATCTAACACTCAGTGCTCATTACATCAAGTGCCCTCCTTAATGCCCATCAATCAATTACCCCATTCCTCCTCTAACTTCCTCTCAAGCAACCCACAGTTTGCTCCCTATAGTAAGAGTCTCTTATGGTTTGCCTCCCTCTCTGTTTTTATCTGGTTTTATTTTTCCTCCCTTCCACTATGTTCATCAGTGTTGTTTCTTAAATTCCACATATGAGTGAAATCATATGGTATTTGTGTTCTCTATTTAGCTTAGCATTATACACTTTCGTTCCATCCATGATGTTGCAAATGGCAAGATTTAATTCTTTTTGATTGTTGATTAATATCTCATTAGATATATATATACCACATATTTATCCATTATCATCAGTGGATGAACATCTGAGCTCTTTCCATAGTTTGGCTATTGTGGACATTGTTGCTATAAACATTGGGGTGCACGTGCTCCTTAAAATCACTACTTTTGTATCCTTTGGATAAATACCTTGTAGTGCAATTGCTGGGTCATAGGGTAGTTCTATTTTTTGCTTTTTGAGGAACCACCACACTATTTTCCAGAGTGGCTACACCAGTTTGCATAAACAACAACAGTGTAAGAGGGGTCCCCATTCTCCACAAACTTGCCAACATCTGAAGTTTCCTGAGTTGTAATTTTAGCCATTCTGACCAGTGTGAAGTGGTGTCTCATTGTGGGGTTTTTTTGGTGAAGAAAAAAATATATCTTTACTTACACAACTTCTAACTCAAATATAGCATATATATTTTTTCATGTATGATGTAGGCACCAAACTATAATAATATTAGCTGTATCTATGACTTTGACACTGAGAAGGGATTTATAGATTTTTTCCAACTGCCAAATGGTTTTATGGTGCATGCGTATGTGCACATGCATATGCTCACAGTGTAAGAATGCTGGAAGAAAACATAGAAACACACAAGCAAGTACCCAGAGCAATGGGCCAGTGTTACATGGAGAAGGATGAGTCAGAGCATGAGACTCTATTTCCATACTCTCTGACTCAAGCCTGAGACCCAGAAATAGGGAGACTGAATTGAAAGCGGACAAGAGTGGCTTTACCAAGATAACAGTGAGACTCAGTCCAAAGTGGCACTGACACAGCAGCTCAAGCAGAATCAGAAAAGTCAGCAAGAGCCAGAGAAAAGAGGAGAGTGTGGCTAATCTCTCCAGACCCCCAAAAGCATTCTGTGAACACAGGCTTGATTTTTCTTGGGGATATTCAGAAATAGTTGGGGGTAATTGTGAACTAGTTTATAGTTTCACAAAATATAAGGAGGAAAGAGTACAAATATTTTTTGGGGGGGACAATTTCGTGACACCATTTTTCTCTCATGTTGAAATGAGATTTTAAAAAATATTTTATTTATTTTTATTTGAGAGACTGAGAGAGAGAGAGAGAGAGAGAGAGAGAGAGAGAGAGCAGGGGAGGAACAGAGGGAGAAGGACAAGGAAATAATCTCCAGCAGACTGCACTGACTGCAAACCCTGATGCAGGGCTTGATCCCAGGACCCTGGGATAGTGTCCTGAGCTGAAACCAAGTTTGTCACTCAAACGACTGAGCCACCCAGGGGACCCAAAATGGCTTTGAAAACATAGCTTGTATGACATAGGCAAGATGATCACTGTATGACAGGGACTCAAAGAGAGTCAAAGACTCAACAGAAGAGATTGAAGTGCTAAGCAGCAGAACTGGGATTCAGACTCAAGTATGCCTGACTCCAGAGTCCACATTATTTCTGCAAAGTTGGTCCAGTCTCCCCTCCTGTTCCTCCTTTTCAAGGTTTCTTAGTTTTCTTAACACATCTTGAGTTTCCCAACACCCGTGATGCTGCTCATGGTGTTCCCTTTGCTGATTGTTCTCCCCCAGTTCCTCCTATCCCCACTTGCACTCCTGATAATTCTTTCTCTATGAAGCATTTCCTTATTCCACCAGAGGTTTTATTGTTCTCCTATGTTTCCATAACCCTTCATTGGTTATGGATTTTATCACATTGTGGATTTGGCCCCTTTGTCTCCTGACTAGATTCATTTTTAATTTAAATTCAGTTAATTAACACATAGTGTATTATTAGCTTCAGAGGTAGAGTTCAGTGATTCAATAGTCTTATATAACACCCAGTGCTCATTATGTCATGTGTCCTCATTAATGTCCATCACCCAGTTACCCCATCCCTCCTCCCCTCCAGTGACTCTTTCTGTTTCCTATGGTTAAGAGTCTCTATGGTTTGTCTCACTTTCTGATTTCATCTTATTTTATTTTCCCTCCCTACCCCTATGCTCCTGTTTTGTTTTTTAATTCCACATATAAATGACCATATGATAATTCTCTTTCTCTGATTGACTTACTTTGCTTAGCTTAATACACTCTGACTCCATCCAAGTCTTTGCAAATGGAAAGATTTCTTTTTTTTTTTTTTTGATGGCTGAGAAATAGTCTATTGTATATATATACCACATCATTATCTATTCATCTCTCAATGAACGTCAGGGCTCTTTACATACTTTGGCTATTGTGGACACTACTGCTATAAATATCAGGGTGAAGTTGCCTCTTAGGATCACTACATATATATCTTTGGGGTAAATACCTAGTAGTGCAATTGCTGGGTCGACTTTTTGGGGAACCTCCATACTGTTTTCCAGAGTGGCCGTACCAGCTTGCATTCCATCAACAGTGTAACAGGGTTCTCCTTTCTCTGTATCCTCACCAACATCTGTCATTTCCTGACTTTTAATTTTAGCAATTCTGACTGGTGTGAGGTGGTATCTCATTGTGGCTTTGATTTGTATTTCCCTGATGCCGAATGATTTTGAGCATTTTTTCATGTGTCTGTTGGCCATTTGTATATCTTCTTTGTAGAAATGACTGTTTATGTCTTCTGCCACATTTCTTGATTGGATTATTTGCTCTTTGGGTGTTGAGTTTGATAAGTTCTTTTAGATTTTGAATACTAGCCATTTAACTGACAAGACATTTGCAAATATCATCTCCCATTCTGTCAGTTGTCTTTAGGTTTTGTTGGCTATTTCCTTTGCTGTGCAGAAGTATTTATTCTTGATGAAGTCCCAATAGTTCATTTTTGGCTTTATTTCCCTTGGCTTTGGAGACGTGTCTAGCAAGAAGTTGCGGCAGCTGAGGTCACAGAGGTTGCTGCCTCTGTTCACTTCTAGGATTTTGATGGATTCCTGTCTTACATTTAGGTCTTTCATCCATTTTGAGTCTATTTCCTTGTATGGTGTAAGGAAATAATCTAGTTTCATTCTTCTGCATGTGGCTGTCCAATTTTCCAAACACCATTTGTTGAAGAGAGTGTCTTTTATCCATTGGATATTCTTTGCTGATTTGTTCAAGATTAGTGAACCATATAGTTGAGGGTCCATTCCTGGGTTCTCTATTCTGTTCCATCAATCTATGTGTCTGCTTTTGTGCCAGTGCCACACTGTCTTGATGATTAGTCTTGTTGTATAGCTTGAATTCTGGCATTGTGATGCCAACAACTTTGGTTTTCTTTTTCAACATTTCTCTGGATATTTGGGGTCTCTTCTTGTTCCATACAAATTTTAGTATTGTTTGTTCCAGCTCTGTGAAAAAAGTTTATATGGATTGCATTGAATGTATAGATTGCTTTAGGTAGCATAGACATATTTAACAATATTTGTTCTTCCAATCCATGGGCATGGAAATTTTTCCATCTTGTTGTGCCTTCCTCAATTTCTTTCATGAGAGTTCTATAGTTTTCAGAGTACAGATCCTTTGCCTCTTTGGTTAGGTTTATTCCTAGGTATCTTATGGTTTTTTGGTGCAATTGAAAATGGGATCGACTCCTTAATTTCTCTTTCTTCTGCCTCATTATTAGTGTATAGAAATGCAACTGATATATGTGCATTGATTTTATATCCTGAAACTTTGCTAAATTCCTGTATGAGTTCTAGCAATTTTGGGGTATAGACTTTTGGGTTTCCACATCGAGTATCATGTCATTTGAGAAAAATGAAATTTGACTTCACTTTGCTGATTCAGATGCCTTTTATTTCTTTTTTGTTGTCTGATTGCTGAGGCTAGGACTTCCAGTACTATGTTGAACAACAGTGATGAGCATGGACATCCCTGTCAGGTCCCTGACCTTAGGGGATAAGCTGATATTGATGTATGATATTGAGGTATGTTGCCTCTATCCCTACACTGTGAAGAGTTTTAAACAGAAAGAGTGCTGTACTTTGTCAAATGCTTTTTCTGCATCTTTTGAGAGGATCATATGGTTCTTGTCCTTTCTTTTATTAATGAGGTGCATCACATTGATTGATTTGTGGATGTCAAACAACACTTTCAGTCCAGAAATAAATCCCACTTTGTCGTGGTGAGTAATCCTTTCAAAGTACTGTTGGATCCTATTGGCTAGTATCTTCATGAGAATTTTCACATCCACATTCATCAGTGATATTAGTCTGTAATTCTCCTTTTTGGTGGGGTCTTTGGTTTCGGGATAAAGATAATGCTGGCTTCATAGAAAAAGTTGAAAGTTTTCCTTTCATTTCTATTTTTTGAAACAGCTTCAGAAGAATTGGTATTAATTCTTCTTTCAGTGTTTGGTAGAATTCCCCTGGGAAGCCATACAGTGCTGACTCTAGTTTGTTGGGAGATTTTTTATTATTCTTTCAATTTCCTTGTTGGTTATGGGTCTGTTCAGGTTTTATATTTCTTCCTGTTTCAGTTTTGGTACTTCATACATTTTTAGGAATGCATCCCTTTTTTTCCAGACTGCCTAATTTGTCAGCACATAAATGCTCATAACATGTTCTTATATTTGTATTTCTTCAGTGTTGGTTGTGTTCTCACCTCTTTATTTCATGATTTTATTTATTTGGGTCCTTTCTATTTTCTTTTTGATAAGTCTGGCCAGGGGTTTATAGGTCTTATTAATTCTTTCAAGGAACCAGCTCCTAGATTCATTGATCTGTTCTACTGTTCTTTTGGTTTCTATTTCATTGATTTCTGCTCTGATCCTCATTATTTCTCTTCTCCTGCTGGGTATAGGCTTTCTTTGCTGTTCTTTCTCCAGCTCCTTTAGGTGTAGGGTTAGGTTGTGTAGTTGAGAACTTTCTTGTTTCTTGAGAAAGGCTTATATTGCTACATACTTCCCTCTTAGAACTGCCTTTGCTCCATCCTGAAGGTGTTGAACAATTGTGTTTTCATTTTCATTTATTTTCATGAATTTTTTTAACTTCTTTTTTTAATTTCCTCATTGACCCATTCATTCTTCTTCTTAAACATTATATTTTATTTTATTTTTAAAGATTTTATTTATGACAGAGAGAGGGAGGGACAACACAAGCAGATGGAGTAGTAGAGGGAGAGGGAGAAGCAAGATCCCCATTGAGCAGGGAGTCTGATGCGGGGCTCGATCCCAGGACCTTGGGATCATTGCCTGAGCCAAAGGCAGACACTTAACTGACTGAGCCACTGAAATTCCCCAACCCACATATTCTTTAGTGGGATATTCTTTAACCTCCGTGTATTTGAATTCTCTCTACATTTCCTTTTGTGATTGAGTTCAAGTTCCAAAGCATTGTGGTCAGAATATATGCAGGGAATGGTCCCAATCTTTTGGTACCATTTGAGACCTGATTTGTGATCTACTCTGGACATTGTTCCCTGTGCTTTCAAAAAGAATGTGCATTCTGTTGCGTTAGTATGAAATGCTTTGAATATATCTGTGAAGTCCATTTTGTCCAGTTGTCATTCACAGTCTTTGTTTCCTTGTTGATTTTCTGCTTAGATATCTGTCCATTGCTGTAAGTGGGTGTTGAAGTCCTCTACTATTATTGTGTTATTATCAATGTGTTTCTTTAATTTTGTTATTAATTGGTTTATATAATTGGCTGCTCCCAATTTAGGAGCATAAATATTTACAATTGTTAGATCTTCTTGTTGAGTACACCCTTTAATCATGGTGTAGTGTCCTTCCTCATCTCTTATTACAATCTTTGGTTTAAAATCTAGTTTGTCTGATAAAAGGATTGCAACCCCAGCTAATTAAGAAATTGGTTGAAAAGGGAATAGAAAAAAACTAAAATTAAAAAGACTAAAGAACTTGAGAATAAGACATGAATTCTATGTACTATTTTCCCCTAGTGCTGGAGTTTTGCAGTTCTGTGTGATTGGTAAACTTGGTATTAGAAGGTTTTTCTTGCTGATCCTCTGGGGGAGGGGCCTGTTGCACTGATTCTCAGGTGTCTTTGCCCAGGTGGAATTACACCACCCTTG
This sequence comes from Ursus maritimus, assembly GCF_017311325.1. Lineage (NCBI taxonomy): Eukaryota > Metazoa > Chordata > Mammalia > Carnivora > Ursidae > Ursus > Ursus maritimus. The sequence goes on from NW_024423319.1 coordinate 61,490,473, forward strand.
CCAGGGAACCAGGATAAGTGTAAGTGACTCCACATTGCTCTATGTGGTTTTTGTTCACTGAAGGCTTTCCAAGCCACTTTAGAGGATGAGAATAAAAATGGTGGCTTCCTGATCTCCATCCCCTGGGCTGAAAGATTGCACCCCATTCTTCAGTGCACCCTCAGGGAAAAGCAGTCAATCACTCCTGTCTCTGCACTTCCTGTCCACACTCTGTATTCACTTAGCCTGTGACCGAGCATTTTTATATCAGGCACACAACCCCATTTGGAGTCTCCAAACTTTGCAGACTCCTATGGCACACACGAGTGCAGCTCCTCCCAGGGGAAGGAGGGGGTCTCATCACCATTCTGATGCTTGCTAGGCCCCTGCTCAGACAGTGGTAACTAAGTGTTTCTATTTCAGGTTCCTGACTCTGCAAACTCCTCTGGCGTGCATGTGTGCTGTTCCTCCTGGGGGAGGGGAGGGGGTTCTCATAGTTGCTATGCTGCCTGCTGGGGCCCAGATCAGAGAGTGGTCCCCTGACCATGCCCTGGTTCATGGTATGTAGCAACCCTGAAATAAGAGCCCACTCCTGGGCTCACTGATTGCAGCTGGCTTCCCCGCTATAACACTTGGGAATTCTGCCTCATTCAGGCACCCCAGTCTTCCTGTGACCCCCAGGGATCTTGAGACCACACAGTCCCACCTAGGATTCTGCCTCCCTTCACCATCTGAGCACCTTTCAGGTAGGAACATCCCTCACGGGAACAGACTTCTAAAAGTTCTGATTTTGTGCCCCACTGCCCTGTCACTTTCTGGTAGCTGGTTTACATAGGCTCCCTGTCGCACAGTTTTTCCTCCCATATATTGCCTCGGATTCACTTCTCCACAACTCCTACCTTGCAGAAAGTGGTTGCTTTTCTATTTGTAAAATTGAAGCAATTTTTTTCTTAGATCTCAGGTTGAGTTCACAGGTGTTCAGAATGATTTGATAGCTATTGAGATGAATTTCAGGGGCCAGATGAAACTAGGGTTTCCTAATCCTCCACCATCTTCCCCCTCTCATTGTGGTTTTCTTTTTTTTCTTTTTTACTTGTCACCATAACATTAAATTTTATTCTCCAACTTTGCAATATTTTTGGCTAAAGGTGTAATGAGGAGTTTGAGGTTTGTTTTATTATTATTATGTTGTTAGTTACCATAGAGTACTTTATTAGTTTTTGATGTAGTGTTCCATGCTTCATTGTTTGTGCTCATTGCAATATGTGCCCTCCTTAATACCTCCATGATAACCTATCCCCCACCCCCCTCCCCTGTGGTTCTCATTAATATTTCCCTTATGCTGAGTGAAGTTGAGCACGTTTTCATGTGCTGTAAGCCATTTGAAGGTCTTTGGAGAAATGTCTGTTTCTGTCTTCTGCCCATTTCTTGACTGGATTTTTTTGTTTGTTTTTTTGAGCATTAGGATTGATAAGTTCTTTGTAGATTTTGGATACTAGCCCTTTATCTATTATGTCATTTGCCGATATCTTCTCCCATTCTATGGGTCTTCTTTTAATTTTGTTCATTGTTGGTGTAATCTCTCCTTTTGCATTCATGATTTTATTTATTTGGGTACTTTCTCTTTTCTTTTTGATTGGTCTGGCTAGGGGTTTATCCTTGTTAATTCTTTCAAAGAACCAGCTGCTACTTTCAATGATCTATTCCTTTTTTTTTTTATTTCTATGTCATTGATTTCTGTTCTAACCTTTATTTCCCTTCTTCTGCTGGATTTTGGCTTTATTTGTTCTTTTTCCAGCTCCTTTCAGTGTAAGGTTAGGTTGTGTATTGAGAACTTTCTTGCTTCTTGAAGAAGGCCTGTACTGCTATATCCTTCCCTCTTAAGAATGCCTTTGTTGCATCCCAGTGGTTTTGGTTTGTTGTCTTTTCATTTTCATTTGCTTCCATGCATTTTTTAAAATCTTCTGCAATATTCTGATTGACCCAATCATTCTTTAGTAAGATGTTGTTTAGCCTCCATGTATTTGTGGTCCTTTCAAATTTTGTCTTCTGGCTGACTTCAAGTTTAATAGCATTGTGGCCTGAAAATATACATGGTATAACCTCAATCTTTTTGTACCAGTTGAGGCCTGATTTGTGACCCAGTATGAGATCTATTCTGGAGAATGTTCCATGTGCACTCAAAAGGAATGTGTATTCTTCTGTTTTACAAGGAAATACTTTGAACATATCTGTTAAGTCCATCTGGTCCAGTTTGTCATTCAAAACCCTTGTTTCCTTGGTGATCATCTGCTTAGATGACCTGTGTATTGTTGTGAGTGAGGTGTTAAAGTCCTCTACTATTATTGTATTATTATCAATAAGTTTCTTTAAGTTTGTTATTTATCGATTTATATACATGGATGCCCCCAAGTTAGGGGCATATATATTTTGAATTGTTAGATCGTCTTGTTAGATAAATCCCTTTATTTTGATATAGAGCCCTTCTTCAATTCTTATTACAGTCTTTGTTTTAAAATATAGTTTATCTGATGTAAGTATGTCCACTCCAGCTTTCTTTTGCTGCCTATCCTTATGATAAATTATTCTCCACTCCCTCACTTTCAATCTGGAGGTGTCTTTGGCTCTAAAATATGTCTCTTGTAAGCAGCATATCAATGGGTCTTGTTTTTTATCCATTCTGATACCCTACATCTTTTGATTGGAGAATTTAGTCCATTTCCTTTCAGAGTAATTATTGAAAGACATGGATTTAGTGCTATTGTATTACCTATAAAGTAACTGTTCCTGTAGACTGTCTCTGTTCCTTTCAGTCTTTCTTTATTTCTAGTTTCTCTTTCCCACTCAAAGCTTTCCCTTTAATATTTGCTGCAGAGCTGCTTTACTATTTACAAACTCATTTTTTGTTTTGTTTTTTTTGTTTTGTTTTGTTTGTCTGGGAAACTCTTTATCTCTCATTGTATCCTGAATGAGAGCCTTGCTGGATAAAGTATTCTTGGTTGCAGATTTTTGCCATTTAGCACCTTGAATATGTCATGCCAGTCCTTTCTGGCAGGTCTGCTGCTTGCCTTATGTGTCCACTTTTGTAAGGTAAGGACCTTTTCTCCCTAGCTGCTTTCAGAATTCTCTCTCATCTTTGTGTTTTGCAAGTTTCACTATGATACCTCATGGTGTAGACCTGTTCTTGTTGATTTTGAGGTGAGTTCTCGCCACCTCTTAGACTTGGGTGCCTATTTCCTTCCCCACAATAGGGAAGTTTTAAGCTATAATTTGTCCAAATAAACCTTCTGCCCCTTCTTCTCCTGCTTTTCTTCTGGGACACATATAATGTGGATTTTATTTCACTTTATGGATTCACTGAATTTCGTTGGTCTACCTTCTTGTTCTAATAGTTTTTTTTCCTTCCTCTTTCAGCCTCATTATTTTCCATAATTTTATTTTTTATATCACCTTTCTCTACTCTTCTTCAATCTTCTTTGTGTTTATATCCAGTCTGTTTGCATCTCAGTTATAGCATTTTTGTTTATTTATAACTTTTCTTTCTGCAGCAAAGGTTTCTCAGGTGTCTTCTATGCTTTTTTCAACTGCAGTTAGTATTCTTCTTACTGTTGATCTAAATTGTTATTCATATATATTACTTTTTTGATACATACTGGAGAGTATATTTATAATATAAGTTATGAAGCATAATAAAATGAGCACCAATGATCAGAATACCCCTGAAGCTACCCACAGGTAGGTTCCATCCTACGTGTTGAGTGAACTCAAACAGCTAAAGCTGGCCTGGAATTGACCTCATATCCCAGAGCCCCTGGGACTGAGCAAGACTCAGCAAATGTAAACAATGAGCCACTGGAGCAGAAGATTGCATGTCTTTGCAAGTTCGTCAAAAGACTTTTTAAAACTCCAGTTGAATCACCATAGGTACTAATGCCTTTAGCTCATGATAGCATGTCTTTTGGCTCTTTTCCCATATAAGGGCATCTCAATAAAAGGGTAAATAGAAGAAATAAAGCAAAACTTTTATTAAAGGAAAGCCTAATGACTAGAATCCTTTTCCCAGTGGTTTTTTCTTAGTTCTACCTTCTTTGGTAAAAAAAAAAAAAAAAGATAAACCATAAATCAATAATCCCATATTATTGGATTTTTTTTTTTTTTTGCCATTCAGGGAAAAGACCCAGAATTCGATATTCAGCTACATCTCATACCAGTGTCCAGGATCCTAACTGGTGGCACATTCTATTCACCCAGGGGCCTTGGGATGTTTAGTCCCATCCAGACCATTAAATCTCTTCATGGCCAGGCACGTTCTTATTGTTCTAAGCTCTCCAGGGGACAGTAACACACAGCCTAGCTTGAGACCTCTGCCTTTTCTTTTTCTATGATGCTACATAATTATAACTGATGATCGGCAGGGATTTAATATAATGCATATTGAAGATGAAACCAAATAAGTTCTCAATTTAAGTAAGCTAATCATGTAACTGGGTCTGATCAATAAAAATTTATAAAAGTACAAATCAGAAAGTTTTTTTTAATGAACAACTTTGGTTCAAGTTGGGCTGGAGGGGGTATACACGACTAGTTATGAAGATGTTTTCAGATCATCAGCAAACTTCAGTTTCCCATTGCTTTGTTTAGCCTCTGTTACTGTGGATGGTAGATGGATGGCTATACTCAGTAAACTAAGGATCACTCAGATAAAAATGAATAATTCCTTAAAATGCCATTAGATGGCATACCTAAAATAATTTTATATAACCTGAGTGGCCAGTAAAGCATTTTTTTATTATAATAATATTTTTTTACTATATTATGTTAGTCACCATACAATACATCCCTGGTTTTTGATGTAAATTTCTATGATTAATTAGTTGCATATATAACCCAGTGCACCATGCAATATGTGCCCTCCTTACTACCCATCACCAGACTATCCCATTCTCCCACCCCCCTCCCCTCTGAAGCCCTCAGTTTGTTTCTCAGAGTCCATAGTCTCTCATGCTTCATTCCCCCTCTGATTACCCCCTTTTCTTTATTCCTTTCTTCTCCTACTGATCTTCCTAGTTCTTATGTCCATAGATGAGAGAAGCCATATGATAATTGTCTTTCTCTGTTTGACTTATTTCACTTAGCATTATCTCCTCCAGTGCTGTCCATGTTGCAACAAATGTTGAGAAATCGTTCTTTTTGATAGCTGAGTAATATTCCGTTGTATATATGGACCACAGCTTCTTAATCCAGTCATGTGTTGAAGAGCATCTCGGCTCCTTCTGCAATTTAGCTATTGTGGACAATGCTGCTAGGAAAATTGGAGTGCACATGGCCCTTCTCTTCACTACGTCTGTATCTTTGGGGTAGATACCCAGTAGTGCAATGGCTGGATCATAGGGTAGCTTAATTTTTAACATTTTAAGGGACCTCCCCACTGTTTTCCAGAGTGGCTGTACCAACTTGCATTCCCACCACCAATGTAGGAGGGATCCCCTTTCTCCACATCCTCTTCAACTGTTGTTGTTTCTTGCTTTCTCAATTTTTGCCATTCTACTGGCATAAGGTGGTATCTCAGTGTGGTTTTGATTTGAATTTCCTGATGGCTAATGATTTTGAACATTTTTTCATGTGTCTGTCAGCCATTTGTATGTCTTCATTGGAAAAGTGTCTGTTCATATCTTCTGCCCATTTTATGATTTGTTTATTTGTTTCTCCTGTATTGAGTTTGAGAAGTTCTTTGTAGATCTTGGATACCAGTCTTTTATCTGTAGTGTCATTTGAAAATATCTTCTCCCATTCCTTGGGCTCTTAGTTTTTTTTTTTTTTTTGACTGTTTCCTTGGCTGTGCAGAAGCTTTTTATCTTGATGAAGTCCCACAAGCTCATTTATTCTTTTGTTTCTCTTGCCTTTGGAGATGTGTCATGAAAAAGTTTTCTGTGGCCGATGTTGTAGAGGTTGCTGTCTAGACTCTCCTCTAGGATTTTGATGGATTCCTGTCTCACATCGAGGTCTTTCATCCACTTGGAGTTTATCTTTGTGTATGGTGTGAAAGAATGGTCAAGTTTCATTCTTTTGCATGTAGCTGTTCAATTTTCCCAGTACCATTTATTGAAGAGACTGTCCTTTTTCCACTGGATGTTTTTTCCTCTTTTGTCAAAGATTAGCTGCCCAAAGAGCCGAGGGTCCATTTCTGGGTTCTGTATTCTGTTCCATTGGTCTATGTGTCTGTTTTTGTGCCAGTATCATGCTGTCTTTGTGTTCACAGATTTGTAGTACAACTTGAAATCTGGCATTGATGCCCCCAGCTTTGTTTTTCCTTTCCTTTTCTTTTTCTTTATTTTTTAAAGATTTTATTTATTTATTTGACTGAGAGACAGCCAGCGAGAGAGGGAACACAAGCAAAGGGAGTGAGAAAGGAAGAAGCAGGCTCCTAGTGAAGCCTGATGTGGGGCTCGATCCCAGAACACCGGGATCACGCCCTGAGCCTAAGGCAAACGCTTAACGACTGCACCACCCAGGCGCCCCTGTTTTTCCTTTTCAACACTTCCTTGGTGATTTGTGGCCTTTTCTGGTTCCACACAAATTTAAGGGCTGTTTGTTCCAGTTCCTTGAAAAATGTCATTGGTATTTTGAGTGGGATGGTATTGAAAGTGTAGATTGCTCTGGGTAGCATGGACAGTTTAACTATGCTAATTCTTCTGATCCATGCACATGGAATATTTTTCCATCTTTTTGTGTCTTCTTCAATGTCTTTCAAGAATGATTTGTAGTTTCTAGAATATAGATCCTTTACATCTCTGGTTAAGTTAATTTCAAGATAATGCATGATTTTTGGTGCTATTGTAAATGGGGTGGATTCCCTAATTTCTCTTTCTTCAGTCTCATTGTTCATGTATAGAAATGCAACTGATTTCTGAGCATTGATTTTGTATCCCGCCACATTAGTAAAATGCTCTATAACTTCTACTAGTTTGGGCATGGATTCTTTTGGGTTTTCCATATAGAGTATCATGTCATCTGCAAAGAGACACAGTTTGACTTCTTTGAGGATTTGGATACGTTTTATCCCTTTTTTTGTCTGTTTGCTGTTGAAAGGACTTCTAGTACTATGTTGAATAATAGTGGCGAGAGTGGGCATCCTTGTCGTGTTCCTGATCTTAAGGGAAAGGCTTTCAGCTTTTCCCCATTGAGAATGATATTTGCTCTATGCTTTTCATAGATGGTTTTTATGAGATTGAGGAATGTACCCTCTATGCCTTCACTCTTAAGGGTTTTAATCAGGAAAGGATGCTGTATTTTGTCAAATGCTTTTTCTGCATCTATTGAGAAGATCATATGATTTTTGGCTTTTTTCTTGTTGATATAATCTATCCCACTGATCAATTTGTGAATGTTGAACCACCCTTGCATCCCAGGGATGAATCCCACTTGGTCTTGATGGATAATCCTTTTAATGTACGGTTGGATCGTATTAGCTAGGATCTTGTTGAGAATTTTGGCGTCCATATTCGTCAGGGAAATCTGTCTGTAATTCCACTTTTTGATTGGGTCTTTGTCTGGTTTGGGGATCAAGGTAATATTGGCCTCATAGAATGAGTTTGGTATTTTTCCTTCTGTTTCTATTTTATGAAATATCTTTAGGAGAATAGGTATTATTTCTTCTTTGAATGTTTGGAAGAATTCTCTGGGGAATCCACCAGGCCCTGGAGTTTTGTTTTGGTTTTTAGTCACTGTTTCATCTTTTCATATTTAATTGGACTGTTTTAAAAATCAAATTCTTCCTGTTTCAGTCTTGGTAGTTTATAGGTTTCCAGGAAGGCCTCCATCTCTGCCAGATTGCTTAATTTATTGGCATAAAGCTGTTGATAAAAGTTTCTAATAATCCTTCCAATTTCATTGGTGTTGGTTGTGACCTCACCCTTTTCATTCGTAATTTTATTAATTTGGGACCTTTCTCTATTCTTTTGGAAAAGTCTGGCCAGTGGTTTGTCAGTTTTATTTATTCTTTCAAAGAACCAGCTTCTAGTTCTGTTGTTCTGCTCTACTGTGCTCCTGGTTTCTAATTCATTGATCTCGGCTCTAATCTTGATCAACTGCTTTCTTGTGCATGAATTAAGCCTGTTCTTCTGTTGCTGTTCCAGCTTCTTGAGGTGAGAATATAAAAACTGCATTTTAGATTTTTGTATTCTTTTGAGTGAGGCTTGAATGGCTATGTATTTTCCCCTTAGGACTGCCGTTGCAGTGTCCCATAGGTTTTGTACCATTGTGTTTTCATTCTCGTTGGTCTCAATAAATTGTTTAAATTATTTTTTTATTTCCTTGTTTATCAAATCATTCTTGAGCAGGATGGCTCTTAGTCTCCAAGTGTTTGAGTTTCTTCCAAATTTTTCCTTGTGATTGAGTTCCAATTTCAAGCATTGTCGTCTGAGAAGATGCAGGGAATAATTTCAGTCTTTTGGTATCGGTTGAGACTTGTTTTGTACCCAGAGCATGGTCTATTCTTGAGAATGTTCCATGTGCATTAGAACAGAATGAGTATTCTTTGGTTCTGGGGTGTAGTGTTCTATATATATCTATGAGGTCCAACTTGTCTAGTATGACATTCAAAGCTCTTGTTTCTTTGTTGATTTTCTGCTTAGGTGATCTATCTTTTGCTGATAGTGGGGTGTGTTGGTCCCCTACTATTAACGTTTTTTATCACTATGACTCTTTATTCTGGTTTAGAGTTGGCTTGTGTATCTTGCTGCTCCGCTGTTGGGGGGCATATATATTTATAATTGTCATATCCACTTGTTGGATACATCCTGTAAGAATCATATAGTGCCCTTCTGTATCTCTAACTATAGTGTTTCGTTTAAAATCCAATCTGTCTGATATGAGAATTGCTACTCCAGCTTTCTTTTGAGATTCATTGTCGTGAAAGATGGTATTCCATCCCTTTACTTTCAGTCTGGATGTATCTTTAGGTTCAAAATGAGTCTCTTGTAGACAGCAAATGGATGGGTCATGTCTTTTTATCCAATCTGCAACCCTGTGGTGTTTTATGGGAGCATTTAAGCCATTTACATTGAGACTGAATATTGAGAGATATGATTTTAATGATGCCATGTTGCCTGTAAATTCTTTGTTTCTATAGATTGTGACTTTCTGTTCTTTATGACCTTTGGGGCCTTTTTACTTTTATAGAGCCCCCCTTAATATCTCCTGTAGGGTTGATTTTATTGTTATGAAATTGGTCATTGACTGTCGATTCCGGAAGGTCTTTATCTCTCCATGAATTCTGAATGACAGCCTTGCTGGATAAAGGATCCTTGGCTTCATGTTTTTCTCTGAAAGAGCTTTAAAAATGCCCCCAACCCTTTCTCTCATTCCAGGTTTATGTAGACAGGTCTGACATAATTCTGATACCTTTGCCTTGGTTCTTGAGAAATTTCTTTGCCCTGGCCACTTTCAATACTCTATCCTTGGATCTAATATATGCGGATTGCACTATGACGTGACATGGCATAAGTTTATCATGGTTGAGCTTGGGAGGGGTCCTCTCTGCCTCTTGGACACGAATGCTTGTTTCCTTTGCTAGATTAGGGAAGTTTTCAGCTACAATTGGTTCAAATATCTCTTCTAGACCTCTGTTTTTCTCCACGTCCTTGGGGATGCCGATGATTCCGACATTGGAATGTTTCATCGAGTCAGTAATCTCCCGTAACCTACATTCTTGATATTGGATTTTTTTTTTGAGCCAAGTTTGTTTTAGTTTTCTCTTCTACTAACCCATCCTCCAATTCACTGATTCGTTCTTTTGCCTCATTTATCCTGGCCGTCAGAGCATCTAGTTTTGACTGCATTTGATTCATAGTATTTTTAATTTCTGCCAGATTCGCTCTCATTTCCGCCCTCAGAGATTCTATACTCTCGTTAATATTTTTGTTAATATTTTTTTCAAGTCTACTCATCATCTTGACCATTGTTACTCTGAACTCCATTTCTGATAATTTGGTTGTATCCATATCCATTAGTTCTGTGGCAGAGGCCACAAACTCATTGTCTTTTCTTTGCTGGGGGGGATTTCTCCTTCTCGTCATTCTGATGAGGAGAGATTGCAGGGTTGTGTAGAGCCCAAATTATTGACCAGGTTCCATGCAGTGTGCACTTGTTTTATGAGGACCTTAGGGATGTGGGCTTCTTGATTTTTCAGCCTGCCTTCTGGGGGAGGGGCCTGCTGCGCTGGTACTCAGGTAACCCTGTTTAGGTAGAGTCGCCCTCTCCCCCTGCGAGGGGGGGATGTGGATGGGCACACTGTGAGCTGGTATTTCCAGGCTTTTGTTCTCTGGCGGCTTTCCCTGGTGGTTTGCTCTGCCTCTTCTGAGAGTCCAAGCAGCAATAGCCGAATCCCAGCCTCTTTCTCAGAACAGAGGGATCTCAGTCTGCTCTCTACTGAGCTCCTCTGGCCACTCTAACTCTTCTTCTGCTGGTGCTGCTAAACCATAGAGTGTCCTGGGTTGTGTGCCCCACAGCCGGCCTCCCAGCCCTCACTTCCAGGGCTGGCACGTCTCTGTCCTTTGTGTTTCTAACACTGCCAGCCACCAGCCATCCCCACGCGTTTCGGAGCTCCATTTCAGTGTGGTTCTGGCACACTCCGGAGCTCTGGTTTTCAGTCTGGTCGTGTGCTTTTCCCAGCTCATGGTCTCAGTCTGCTCTCTCGCAGGTGCTGGTCTGCGAGTCAGCCCACTCCCCAGTGCAGGTGGTTACTGCTTCCTGGCACCTGATCACGGATGCTCCCTCCCCCTTCCGTTTATCTTCCAATATCTGTTCACGGATTCACGGCTCCCCGCTTCGTACCTCAATACTCAGTGCTGGAGATGCTCATTTGTAGAGATCCAGATGTAACTTCCTGCATCTCAGGCTGATTCAGTGGGTGTTCAGGATGGTCTGGTACCTATCCAGCTCAGCTCAGAGGACCAGCTGAAAAAGGGGACCCCTACTCCTCTGCCATCTTAACTCCCTCCCCCTATTCATGTATATTACTTATATTTGTTTTGAGCAGATCCCTGGTTGTGATATCTTTCTGTTCTTTCTTTTTTTAAATACATTTTTTAAAAGATTTTATTTATTTATTTGACAGACAGAGATGGTGAGAGAGGGAACACAAGCAAGGAGAGTGTGAGAGGGAGAAGCAGGCTTCCTTCTGAGCAGGGAGCCTGATTTGGGGCTGTATCCCAGATCCCTGGGATCATGACCTGAGCCAAAGGCAGATGCTTAACGTCTGAGCCACCCAGGTTCCCCAATTTCTGTTCTTTCTTTTTGGGAAGAAGTCCTCTGTCTGTTCATTTTGGCTGAGTTTCCTTCTTTTGCATGTTATGAAAGCTTGTTATGTTTCATGGACCTCAGATTAATCCTATATTAAAAAGAGGTCACACACTGTCCAAAGTCAGGCACTTGGAAGTGTTTCTGATATATGCTGTGTGCACTCTGCTGTTGCATTTTGGCTGCTCTTTCCCACTATTCAGTCCTCTGCAAAGTTCCCCCTTGCTTGTGGTGGGGAGTGGTTGGACGTTTATCTAGGTGTACTTTGATTTGATTGTTGAAAAAATCATGGAGAATAGGAAAAAAAGAAAAAAATAGCCTGCTCCAAATAAAAGAGAAATGGAAAAGGAATGAAAAAAAAAAAACACCAAACCATAAAAAAATATAAGCTTCATTCCAAAGAAAAAGAAAGGAAAAAAGAAGACTGATGCAAAAATAAAAGAAAAACGGTTGTGGAAAAACAAACAAACAAAAAACCAAACTAACAAACAAACAAAAAACTATAAGCCTTATTCCAAGGGGGAAAAACTACAAGGAAAGGAAAATACAGCCTGGTCCCATTTCTACCAAAACTGAAGGGGATGATTTGAAGCACTATGTTAACAGTAGACTTTGTGCATGTGGTGTGCTGCCTATGTTGCTCTTCTCGGGGAGAGGCCCACTGCAGTGGTTCAGAGTCAATGTTGCCCCAACATAAAAAGCAGTTGCCAAACATAGGGGGTGGGGGTTGATATAGGCTGCTCCCACCTCCACTGGGGGTTACTGTTTTGCTCTCTGAAGTTGAACCATGTTTGTAGTGATTATAAAATGGTGCCACACCACTCTCATCCCCAGAAAGGGTATCTCACACCCCCACTGTTCAGGAAGCACTCACAGAAAAACAAGGGCCATCAGCGTGTCTGGTGCCCAAACCTCCTGTGTTTAATCTTTGATGCAGCTGAGATTCAGAACTCCAACTCTCCTGCATTTTATTTTTGGCATGTGGCTGGGATTCAAAACTCCAAGTGTTAAAGGAGTTGTAACCACCTGGATTTGTTCCCTCCTCCAGATTAAAGCCTCACTGCATTCTGACTACTACCCTTTATCGCAGAAAAACCATCCTCCATCTGCATTGTGCATGGAATATATGGTGTGTCACCATAAATAGTAGTGACCAGGTTATCCACCCTTTGTGTGTGCCTTTGTCCCCTGATGATGAAAGACCATTTGCTTGTGTCTGCAGGGTATTTAGTCCTTGGAGAGGCAATATACCCACTTCCAAATGTACTCAAAGAAAGGGAAAGATCTCTCCCAGGAGATCTCTATACCACTTTGCGTGCTCTCCTTGGACAGAGCCTTTCTTCTCTCCAACAGTTCACGCTACAGCCCTGCTCTGTCATAAGTCATGCACTTCCAAAACCTCAGAGCATGAGCTCCACTGACTGTTTGCAAAAAACCTAGCTACAAAGTTCCCCTGTCTCCCCAGTCTGTGGTCCCAGAGATTTTCTTCTGTGTGAACCTAATGCCACATTCTCTCAATCCCTCTCTCTCCCCATGGAAAGTGTCTCCTCCCCTCTCTGGCAGTATAGCTTTTCTCTCCCCCAGTTGACTTCCATGGACATTGCACCTGCCCTACTGTCTCCCTCCTATCATGCAGATCCTTCTTCCAACTCTCACATTGATTTCCTGGGTGTTCCAAATGATCTTACCTCAATACAACTCTGTTTGATGGATGAACAAAGCCCAGGAGCCCCCACTTCTCTGCCATCTTAACTCCTCAGAGCAATTGTTATGTATTATTGCTGGATTTCCCCCCTTATGTTTTTCTTTGTTTCTTTTAACAGACTTTGTTTTAAAGTCTATTTTGTCTAATATAAGTATTGGTACTCTGGATTTCTTTTGACATCCATTTTCATGATAAACATTTCTCCATCCCCTTTTTCTAAATCTGCATGTGTCTTTAGGTCTGAAATAAGTCTCTTGTAGATGGCATACAGATGGGTCTCCTCCCCCCCACATTCTGTCATCCTGTCTTTTGATTGGAGTGTTCTGTCCATTTACATTCACAATAATTACTGATAAATGTGTATTTATTGCCATTCTGTTGCTTGTTTTGTTGTTTTGTAGTTTTTCTCTGACCCTTTCTTCTCTTTCCCTTTTTAATGGTTTGCTGGTTTTTTTTTTTTTAGTGATATATCTGGGCTCTTTTCTTTATTCTTTGCATATTTATTAGTAGTTTTTGATTTGTGGTTACCATTAAGTTTGCATATTACACCTTCTGCATATGGCAGTCTATATTAAGTTCATCATTGCTTAAGTTAGAACCCATTCTTTACTTCTGTGCCACACCCACGTTTTAGGTATATGGTTCATTTTGCACAATCTTTTATTTTGTGAATGTCTTGAATGACTTTTCATAGAAATACTTATTTTTACTGCTTTTTTGTTTCTGACTTTTCATACTCTCACCTACGGTCTTTCTTTTCCACTCAAATAGTCATTTTTAATTTTTTTTGTAAGTCTGCTTCAGTAGTCATGATCTCCTTTAGTTTTTGTTTGTCTCAGAAACTCTTTATCTCTTCTATTCTAAATGATAGACTTGATGGATAAAATATTTTAGGTACAGATTTTTTTTTCCCTTTAAGCACTATGGCCATTTTTTTCCTTTCCCAGTTTTGGGAACTTTTCAGTTATTATTTCTTCAAATAAATTTTCTGCCCCCTTTTCTCTCTCTTCTTTTTCTGGGATCCCTATAATGCAAATGTTATTACCTTTGATGTAGTCACCAAATTCTTTAAGTCTATTCTTATTTTGCATAGTTTTTTTGTCTAATTTTTTCAGCCTTATTTATTTTCATTACTTTGTCTTCTAGTTCATGAGTTCATTTCTCTTCTTTTTCCAGTCTGCTATTTATTTCACTAACCGTATGTTTAATTTCATTTATTGTGCTTTTCATCTCTGATTGGTCCTTTTTTATGTTTTCTCTTTCTTAAGTATCTCACTGATGTCCTTCACTCTTTCATCAAGTCCAGTGAGTATCTTTATGATTATTACTTTAATTTCTCTACAACCCACATGGAAAATCTTATTTTAAAATGGACAAATGACTTAAAGCATCATTTCTCCCAACACCTATAATATACTGGCACAATATCACTAATCTTAAGGAAATGTTCATAAAAAGTACAATTAGATACAACCTCAAACCCATTATGATGGCTATTATCTAAAAAAATGTATCAACTGTTGTTGAGGATGTAGAGAAATTGGAACACATGCATTGTTCTTGAGAATATAAGTTTGTACAGCTGCTATGGAAGACAAAAAAGTGTTTTTTTCAAAAAAAAAATTAGATAGAATTATCATCTGATTCAGCAATTGCACTTCTGTATTTATGACCAAAGAATAGAAACTAAGATCTCAAAGAGATGTTTGCACACCCATGTTCATTACAGTGTTAGTCACACTGTTCAAAAGATAAAATAATCTGAATGTTCATTGATGTATGTAGGTATAATCAAAATGTGGTATAAACATACAATGGTATGGTATTTAGCTTAAAAAGGAGCGGATTCTGACACAAACTACAACATGGTTAAACCTTGAGGACATTATTATATGTCAAATAAGCTAGTGACAAAAAGAAATATTGTATGGTTCCACTTATATGAGGTATGTAGAATAGTCAAATTCATAGAAACAGAAAGTGGAATGTTGGATGCAAGCGGTTAAAGGACAGGGGACAATGGGAGTTGTTATTTAATGCATATAGAATTGTAGATTTGCAAGATAAAATTTATGTAGATTGGTTGTACAACAATATGAATTTAATTAGTGCTGTCAAACTATACACTTAAAATAATTAATATGGTAATTTTTATCTGTGCATTTGACCACACCTAAAAATAAGAAGAATTTAAATATGAACTTAAACCAATTTTGATAAAAAGAAAAAACACTGAGGGAGGGATGAATATATGTTTATTGCCGTTTTGACTTCACTGAACCTTGTCTGTAGCAATCCTANATGGCAAGATTACTAGGCAAACCTATTCAATGTTTAAACTAGTAATAAAAAAAATAAATCTCTACCACATAAATAAGCGAAATAAGCTACTGGCCCTTATTCTTGTCAAAAAATAACTTTTAAAATGTTACATTATTGATTGTTTATTGTATTTTTGTACCTCCTCTCTCATTATCACTGGTTATTTTGATCACCCATCCAATCATGATTTTTATCATATTATAATTTTCAAAATTTTGGGATTAAAATGGTTTAAATTTGTATAGACTGCCAAGATTAAGATCTCTGAAAGATAAATTATTTGACATTAATGAACTAATACTGTGAGCAAATAAACCATTTAATCATTCCTCAAATATGATTCACAGAACTAGTATTGGCAAATCTATATAAAGATAAAATACATAGACTAGTGGTTGCCTTGGGCTGGGTGATTTGGATGAAATTGGGAATGACTGCTAATGAGTATAGGGTTTCTTGTCGGAGTGTTGAAAATGTTTATTGATTGTGATAATGGTTGCATCACTGTAAATATACTGAAAACTACTGACCTGTACATTTTAAATGGGTGAATTGTGTGGCATGTAAATTATATATTAATAAAACATAAAAATCAATCAATATAATCATTCATTTTAATAGACTTAACAAGAAATATCAAATAATTATATTAATCAGTGCAGAAAAAAGCATTTGAAAAATTAAACACCTCTTCATAATAAAGTTTCTCATAAAAATAGTAATAGAGAAGAACCTTCCTCAATTCAATGAGGAGCATCTATAAAACCTACAGCTAACACAGTACTCAGTGGTGAAAGACAGAATGCTTTCCCTTTAAAATATGGAGCAAGGCAAGGATGTCTGCTTACATCACTCTTATTAAACATAGTGCTAGAGATTTTAACTAGCACAATAGGTAGGAGAGGAAATAGAGGAAGATGAATAAGAAATAACACTTATCCTTACAGTGGATAATGTAATTTTCTACACTGAAAATTCCAAGAAATCTCCAAAAATATAGAAATAACAATTAAGTTCAGCAGTCCCAAGATATAAGAGCAACAACAACAGCGGTAACATTAATTGTATTTACTTCTACTAGCAATGAACACATGGAAACAGAAATTTAAAAAATATAGTAACATATATAATCAATGAAATAGTTTACAACTTGGTTACAACTTAGTTTACAACTAAGTATTGTAACAATAAATACACGATACTTTTTTGATACTACAACAATTGATCCTAGAACAATATCATTGTAACAAAAACAATATTGTTGTAACAATAAATATATGTCACTCCTAATCTGAAAACTACAAAGCACTGGTAAAAGCAACCAAAGATGATCTAAATAAATGGAGACTCATACCATGTTAATGGGTTGGAGACTCAACATAATAAAGATAACAACTGTACCCAAACTGATATTTTGATGTATGAAATTCCTATCAAAATCCTGCCAAAATTTTTTAGATACAAGCACCATTTTTCCAAAGTTCACATGGAAATGCAAAGGAAATAGAATGGCTAAAACAATTTTGGAAAAGAAGACACTAGAAAGAGCCAGCCTACCTTATTTCAAGACTAATTATATATTAAATATACTAATCAAGACTACAGTATATGCAGAAAGATGTAGTTTAATGGAACAAAATAGGGGTGCCTGGATTGCTCAGTCAGTTAAGCATCTGCCTTTGGCTCAGGTCATGATGCCAGGATCCTGGGATTGAGCCCCATGTTGGGCTCCCCACTCAGGGGAGAGCCGGCTTCTCCCTCTCCCTCTGCAGCTCTCCTTGCTTGTGCTCTCGCTCTCTGTCACATAAATAAATAAAGTATATTAAAAAATAATGTAACAAAATAAAAACATTAATGGACCACTCAAATATAAGCACATTTTTTTACATAGGTTCAAAACAATTTAATGGAGGAAGGATTGCATTTTCAAAAGCAAGTTCTGGAACAGCTGGACATCTATAGCCAAAAACAAAGAAACAAACAAACAGAAACACTAAAGCTTGACATAAGTCTCCCATCATATACAAAATTAAACCGAAATTGTTAATTGATTAAAGTGTAAAACATATGGGTGCCTGGGTGGCACAACTGGTTGAACATCCAACTCTTGGTTTGGCTCATGTCATGATCTCAGGGTTGTGGGATCAAGCCCGATGTTGGCCTCCATGCTTAGCATGGAGTTTGCTTGAGATTCTCTCCCTCTCTCCCTCTGCTCCTCCTGCTCTCTCTGTCTCTCTAAAATAAACAAATAAATCCTTAAAATAAAATGCAAGGTAAAACATAAAATTATAACAATTAAAAAATTTTTTTTATTATTATGTTAGTCACCATAGTTTTTGATGCAGTGTTCCATAATTCATTGTTTGCATATAACACCCAGTGCTCCATGCAATATGTGCCCTCCTTAATAACCATCACCAGCCTATCCCAATCCCCCACCCTCCTCCCCTCTGAAGCCCCCATTTTGTTTTCCAGAGTCCATAATCTCTCGTGGTTCATTCCCCCTTCTGTTTACCCCCCTTTCATTCTTCCCTCCCTTCTCCTACCGATCTCCCTGATATTCCTTATGTTCCATAAATGAGTGAAACCATATGATAATTGTCTTTCTCTGCCTGACTTATTCCACTTAGCATAATCTCCTCCAGTCCCATCCATGTTGCTGCAAATGTTGGGTAATTGTTCTTTCTGATGGGTGAGTAATATTCCATTGCATATATATGGACCACATCTTCTTTATCCAGCCATCTGTTGAAGGGCATCTTGGTTCCTTCCAGAGTTTAGCTATTTTGAACAATGTTGCTATGAACATTGGGATGCATATGGCCCTTCTCTTCACTATGTCTGTATCTTTGGGGTAAATACCCAGTAGTGCAATGGCTGGGTCATAAGGTAGCTCTATTTTTAACATTTTGAGGGACCTCCACACTGGTTTCCAAAGTGGCTGTACCAACCTGCATTCCTAGCAATAGTGTAAGAGGGTTCCATTTCTCCACATCCTCACCAACACTTGTTTCCTGCCTTGTCCATTTTTGCCATTCTAACTGGTGTAAGGTGGTATCTCAATGTGGTTTTGATTTGTCTTTTCCTGATGGCTACTGATGTTGAACATTTTTTTCATGTGTCTATCAGCCATTTGTATGTCTTCTTTGGAGAAGTATCTGTTTGTGTCTTCTACTCATTTCTTGACTGGATTATTTATTTTTTGGGTCTTGAGTTTGCGATGATCTTTATAAATCTTGGATACGAGCCCTTTTTCTGTTATGTCATTTGCAAGTATCATCTTCCATTCCGTAAGTTGCCTTTTAGTTTTGTTGACTATTTCCTTTGCTGTGCAAAAGCTTTTAATCTTGATAAATTCCAATATTTCCTTTTTGTCTTTTTGTCCCTTGCCTTTAGAGATGTGTTTTGAAAGAAGTTGTGTCCAAGGTCTAAGATGTTACTGCCTATGTTCTCCTCTAAGATTTTGATAGATTCCTGTCTCACATTGAGGTCTTTCATCCATTTTGAGTTTAGCTTTGTGTATAGTGTTTGAAAATGGTCCAATTTCATTCTTCTGTATGTCGCTGTCCAATTTTCCCTGGACCATTTCTTGAAGAGATTGTGTTTTTCCATTAGATGTTCTTTCCTGCACTGTAGAAGATTAGTTGACCATAGAGTTGAGGATCCACTTCTGAGCTCTCTACTCTGTTCCATTGATCTATGTGTCAGCTTTTGTACCAATAGCATGCTGTATTATTATTATTTTTTAAGATTTTATTTATTTGACAGAGAAAGACAGCCAGTGAGAGAGGGAACACAGGCAGGGGGAGTGGGAGAGGAAGAAGCAGGCTCCCAGCAGAGGAGCCTGATGTGGGCCTCGATCCCAGAACACTGGGATCACGCCCTGAGCCGAAGGCAGATGCTTAACAACTGAGCCACCCAGGTGCCCCATAGCATGCTGTATTCTTAATCACAGCTTTGTAATATAGTTTGAAGTCAGGCATTGTGATACACCAGCTTTGTTTTTCTTTTTCAACCTTCCCCTGATGATTCAGGGTTTTTCTGGTTCCAAAAATTTTGTTTGTTTCAGCTTTGTGAAAAATGTCAATGGTATTTTGATAGGGATTGCCTTGAAAGTGTAGATTGCTCTCAACAGCATAGACATTTTCTCTTCTATTTCTCATTTTGATTTTTTAGTATCCTTTTTTTTCCCTTAAAGTAGATAAAGCATTGCCAATTTTGCTTATTTTTTTCAAGCCCTGGTCATTACTTTCTATGTTATGTTATTGTGTATTCTCATCTCTACTTTATGTAATTCTGAATTTTCTTTATTTCCTTCCCGTACTAAATTTCAGCTAAGTTTCTTCTTTTTCTAGTTCCTTATGGTTCAATGTTAAGTTGTTTGTTTGAACTTTTTTCTTAATACATTTATAGCATAAATTTCACTTTAACATGTTTTTGCTGTATCCCATAAGATTTAGAACATTGTGTTTTCATTTTCTTTTGTTTTGAGACATATTTTCATTTGCTGTTTGATTTCTTATTTGGCCCATTGCTTGTGCAGTAGTGTGTTTTTTAATATTTACATATTAATTAATTAATTAAGTAATTAAGTAATTAATACTTCATCATAAAAACTATTCTAGCTTCAATGCTTTTATTTAAAAATTTTAATATTAATTTGTCTATATCGACCAAATATTTTCTAAGTTTTTGATTAGAATTCTATTAAATGTATGAATCAATTTAAGAAGAATTGACATCTTCACAATATTTATTCTTCTAATCCGAGAAAACAAAAGTATTTGTCCAGTGACACAAATCAATACATAAATAAATGCCCCACCCCCCCCCCCAAGAAAAAGCACCAAGACAAAAGAAGACAGTAACTTACAATGTAAAACCCATAAGGTTAGCAGGGGATTTTTCATCAGAAATATTCCAAGTCAGAAGGGTGTCCTACAATATGTTCAAAGTGCTGAGAGGGGAAAAATCTGGAACCAAGAACACTCTATCCAGGAAGGGTATCATTCAGAATAGAAGAGATAAACAGTTCTCCAGACAAACTAACAATAAAGATGTTCATGACCACTGAACCATCCCTGCAAGAAATCTTAAAGGGGATTCTTTGAGTGGGAAGTGGGAAAATATATATTTACAGTATAAATGTAGGGAATACAAAAGTAGTAAAAATGAATATTTATGTAAGAAAAGTCCGGGACCTCATAAAATAAAAGGATATATATATATATATATATATATATATATATATATATATATATATATATATTTCACTTCTCAGTGAAAAGTAAAGAATAGGTTCAAACTTAAATGACAATCAAAAATCACTAATACATATGCAAAGAATAAAGAGAAAGAAATTCAAATATATCCCTAAAGAAAATCAGCCAACAATGAAAGAAAGGCAAGAAAGGATCAAAAAAAGAAATCATAGAAGGACCCACAAAACAAATAAAATAATATTAAACATATCTATCAATAATTACATTGAATGTAAATGGACTAAACATGCCAATTAAAAAAAATAGATAGGGTGACATAATGGATAAAAAAATAAGACCCATCTATATACTGACCACAAAAGACTCATTTTAGACCTAAATACATCTACACATTGAAAGTGAGGGTATGGAAAAACATCTACATTGCAAGTGTGAAAAGGAAGCCAGAGTAGCAATAATTATATTTGAAAAATATACTTTATTTTTTAAAGGTTTATTTATTTATTTGAGGGGGGAGGGGCAGAAGGAGAGAATCTTTAAACAGATTCCCCAGTGAGCAAGGAGCTGACATAAGGCTCAATTTCACGACCCACGAGATCATGACCTGAGCCAAAGCAAAGAGTTGGACACTTAACCAAATTAGCCACCCAGGCACCCTCAGGAAAACAAAACAAAACAAAACAAAAACAAACAAACAAACAAAATATATATATATATACACACACACAAATATGTGTATATTATATATACACACACACATATATATGTGTGTATACACACATATATATACACACACACATATATTATATATTATATATATGTGTGTGTGTATATATATACATACACACATACACACACACTTTATTTTTTTATATTCTTTTTTTTTTATTTACATGTTGCTATCCTAGCTTTCCTTTTTTTTTTAATGATTTTTTATTATATTATGTTAGTCACCATACAGTACATCCCCGGTTTCCGATGTAAGGCTTGATGATTCATTAGTTGTGTATAACACCCAGTGCACCATGCAATATGTGCCCTCCTTACTACCCATCACCAGCCTATCCCATTCCCCCACCCCCCTCCCCTCTGTGGCACTCAGTTTGTTTCTCATAGTCCATAGTCTCTCATGTTTCATTCCCCCTTCTGATTACCCCCCCTTTCTTTATCCCTTTCTCCCCTACCGATCATCCTAGTTCTTATGTTCCATAGATGAGAGAAATCATATGATAGTTGTCTATCTCTGCTTGACTTATTTCACTTAGCATTATCTCCTCCAGTGCCGACCATGTTGTCGCAAATGTTGAGAACTCGTTCTTTCTGATAGCTGAGTAATATTCCATTGTATATATGGACCACATCTTCTTAATCCAGTCATCTGTTGAAGGGCATCTCG
>NW_024423319.1:61517505-61519175 GCF_017311325.1 Ursus maritimus
ATGGGGATGGGCACTCTCTGAGCTGGTATTTCCAGGCTTTTGTTGTCTGGTGGCTTTCCCTGGCGGTTTGCTGTGCCTCTTCTGAGAGTCAGAGCAGCAGCGGCCAAATTTCAGCCTCTGTCACAGAACAGAGGGATTGCGGCCCATTCTCTACTAATGTTCTGGCCACTTTAACTCTGTTACTGTTGGTGCTGCTCAACCCTGCAGCGCCCCGGGATGTGTGCCCCACACCCGGCGTCCTAGCCCTCACTTCCAGGGCCGGGGTCTCTCTCCTTTGTGTTTCTAATGCCGCCAGCCACTCCGCGTGTGCTCCGGAAGCTCCCGGTCTCAGTCTGGATCCAGTGAGTGCACCGGGATTCCGGTGTTCTGCGAGATGCCTGGTGGCACGCGCACCGGACTCACGGTCTCAGTCTGCTGTTTTGCGGGTGCCGTCCGCAAGCCCCACCCGCTCTCCCATGCAAGTGGCTACCACTTCCCGGTGCCCGAACGCAGCGGCTCCCTCCCCCTTCTGTTTATCTTCCGATATCTGTGCACGGTTTCATGGCTCCCCACTTCGTACCTCAATACTCAGTGCTGGAGATGTTCATTTGTAGAGATCCAGATGCATCTTCCTGCATCTCAGGCTGGTTCTGTGGTTGTTTAGGCTGGTCTGGTACCTATCCAGCTCGACCCAGGGGACTGGCTGAAAAAGGTGTCTCCTACTCCTCCGCCATCTTAACTCCTCACACACACACACACTTTAAAACAAAGAGTGTAACAAGAGGCAAATGAAGATACTATATAATAATAAAGGGGACAATCCAACAAGAAGATATAACTATTTTAAATACTTATGTACCCAATGAGAAAGCACCCAAATACATTAACAGCTAACAACAAAGGAAATAATCAAAAGTAATACAATAATAATAGGGGACATTCATACCCACTTAAACCAAATTATCTGAATTAACAAAGAAACAATGACTTTGAATGACACACTGGACCAGTTGATCTTAATAGATATATTCAGAACATTGCAACCTAAAACAACAGAATACACATTATTTTCGATGGTCCATGGAACATTCTTCAGAATAGATCACACATTAGATCATAAAACAGGGCTCAACAATACAAAGAGATTGAAGTTATATCATGCATCTTTTATGACCACAACACTATGAAGTCAACTGCAAGAAATAATCTGAAAAGATAACAAATACATAATGGTTGAACAAAATGTTCATAAATATTGTATGGGTTAACAGTAAATCAAATGAGAAATAAAAATAAAATACATAGAAGCAAATGAAAATGAAAACACAATGGTCCAAAACCTTTGTGGTGCAGCAAAAGCAATTCTAAGAGGGACGATTAGAGCACAACTATTCTAACTAAAGAAGGAGCAAAAATCTCAAATAAACAACCTAACATTGCAATTGAAGGAATCAGACAAAGAACAAAACACAATTCCTAGAAACAGCAGAAGGGAGGAAATAATAAAGATTAGAGCAGAAATAAATGACATAAAAACTAAAAAAGACAATAGAACAGATCAATGAAACCAGGATTTGTTTCTTTCAAAAATTCGATAAAGTTGATAAATCTCCAGCCAGACTTATCAAGAAAAAAGAAAAAGGACTGAACAAAATAAAATCACAAATGAGAGAGGAGAAATAACAACTATC
>NW_024423319.1:61519185-61532881 GCF_017311325.1 Ursus maritimus
GGGTTGTGGGCTTCTTGATTTTTCAGCCTGCCTTCTGTGTTCTGGGGGAGGGGCCTGCTGCGCCGATACTCAGGCAACCCTGTTTGGGTAGAGTCTCTGTGTCCCCTGCGAGGGGGGATGGGGATGGGCACTCTCTGAGCTGGTATTTCCAGGCTTTTGTTGTCTGGTGGCTTTCCCTGGCGGTTTGCTGTGCCTCTTCTGAGAGTCAGAGCAGCAGCGGCCAAATTTCAGCCTCTGTCACAGAACAGAGGGATTGCGGCCCATTCTCTACTAATGTTCTGGCCACTTTAACTCTGTTACTGTTGGTGCTGCTCAACCCTGCAGCGCCCCGGGATGTGTGCCCCACACCCGGCGTCCTAGCCCTCACTTCCAGGGCCGGGGTCTCTCTCCTTTGTGTTTCTAATGCCGCCAGCCACTCCGCGTGTGCTCCGGAAGCTCCCGGTCTCAGTCTGGATCCAGTGAGTGCACCGGGATTCCGGTGTTCTGCGAGATGCCTGGTGGCACGCGCACCGGACTCACGGTCTCAGTCTGCTGTTTTGCGGGTGCCGTCCGCAAGCCCCACCCGCTCTCCCATGCAAGTGGCTACCACTTCCCGGTGCCCGAACGCAGCGGCTCCCTCCCCCTTCTGTTTATCTTCCGATATCTGTGCACGGTTTCATGGCTCCCCACTTCGTACCTCAATACTCAGTGCTGGAGATGTTCATTTGTAGAGATCCAGATGCATCTTCCTGCATCTCAGGCTGGTTCTGTGGTTGTTTAGGCTGGTCTGGTACCTATCCAGCTCGACCCAGGGGACTGGCTGAAAAAGGTGTCTCCTACTCCTCCGCCATCTTAACTCCTCACACACACACACACTTTAAAACAAAGAGTGTAACAAGAGGCAAATGAAGATACTATATAATAATAAAGGGGACAATCCAACAAGAAGATATAACTATTTTAAATACTTATGTACCCAATGAGAAAGCACCCAAATACATTAACAGCTAACAACAAAGGAAATAATCAAAAGTAATACAATAATAATAGGGGACATTCATACCCACTTAAACCAAATTATCTGAATTAACAAAGAAACAATGACTTTGAATGACACACTGGACCAGTTGATCTTAATAGATATATTCAGAACATTGCAACCTAAAACAACAGAATACACATTATTTTCGATGGTCCATGGAACATTCTTCAGAATAGATCACACATTAGATCATAAAACAGGGCTCAACAATACAAAGAGATTGAAGTTATATCATGCATCTTTTATGACCACAACACTATGAAGTCAACTGCAAGAAATAATCTGAAAAGATAACAAATACATAATGGTTGAACAAAATGTTCATAAATATTGTATGGGTTAACAGTAAATCAAATGAGAAATAAAAATAAAATACATAGAAGCAAATGAAAATGAAAACACAATGGTCCAAAACCTTTGTGGTGCAGCAAAAGCAATTCTAAGAGGGACGATTAGAGCACAACTATTCTAACTAAAGAAGGAGCAAAAATCTCAAATAAACAACCTAACATTGCAATTGAAGGAATCAGACAAAGAACAAAACACAATTCCTAGAAACAGCAGAAGGGAGGAAATAATAAAGATTAGAGCAGAAATAAATGACATAAAAACTAAAAAAGACAATAGAACAGATCAATGAAACCAGGATTTGTTTCTTTCAAAAATTCGATAAAGTTGATAAATCTCCAGCCAGACTTATCAAGAAAAAAGAAAAAGGACTGAACAAAATAAAATCACAAATGAGAGAGGAGAAATAACAACTATCATCACAGAAATACAATCATAAGACTATATTATGAAAAGCTATATGCCAACAAGTTGGACAACCTACAGGAAATGGATAAAGTT
Organism: Ursus maritimus; assembly: GCF_017311325.1. NCBI lineage: Eukaryota > Metazoa > Chordata > Mammalia > Carnivora > Ursidae > Ursus > Ursus maritimus. The sequence continues at coordinate 61,521,056 of NW_024423319.1, forward strand.
ATGGAAACATAAAATACTAAAATTGAAACAAGGAAAAAGAAAAATGGGACAGAGTGATAACCAGCAAAGAAACTGAATTAGTAATCAAAAGTCTTCCAACAAACAAAAGTCCAGGGCCAGATGGCTTCACAGGGGAATTCTATGAAACATTTAAGGAAGAGTTAATACCTGTTCTTCTCAGACTATTCCAAAAAATAGAAAAGAAAGGAAAACTTCCAAATTCATTCTAGGAGGCAAGCATTACCATTTACCAAAACCATATGAGACACTAAAAAAAGATAACTACAGGCCAATATCCCTGATGAACATAGATGGAAAAATCCTAACAAAATACGAGCAAACCTAATCCAACAATACATTAAAACAATCATCCACCATGATCACATAGGATTTATTCTTGGGTTGAAAGTGTGGTTCAATATTTGCAAATCAAACAACGTGATACATCACATAAATAAGGGAAAAAATGAGAACCATACTATCATTTCAATAAACACAGAAGAAGCATTAGACAATGTCCAACATCTTTTCATAATAAAAACCCTCAACAAAGTAGGCTTAGAGCTTACCTCAACATAATAAAGGTCATATATGAAATACCCATACCTAACATCATCCTTAATGGGGAAAAACTGAGAGCTTTTCCCTTAAGGTCAGGAACAAAGGAAGGATTTCTACTCTTACACTTTCATTCAGTATAGAACTGAAAATCCTAGCCACATCAATCAGACAACAAAAAGAAATAAAAGACATCCAAATCAACAAGGAAGAAGTAAAACTATCACTATTTGCTGATGATATGACACAATACATAGAAAGCCAGAAAGATTTCACCAAAAAAACAGCTACAACTGATAAACAAATTCAGTAAAGACACAGAATACAAAATAAATGTACAGAAATCTTTTGTATTTCTATACACTAATAATGAAGCAGCAGTAAGAGAAATTAAGAAAACAATCCTATTTATAATTGGACAAAATATAATAAGATACTTACAAATGAACCTAACCAAAGAGGTGAAAGACCTGTATTTTGAAAACTATAAAACACTAATGAAAGAAATTCAAGGTGACATAAAGAAATAGAAAGGCAGTCCATGCTCATGGATTAGAATAACAAATATTATTAAAATGTACATACAATCCAAAGCAGTCTACAGAATTAATGCAATCCACATCAAAATACCAACAGCATTTTTCATTGTGCTAGAACAAAGAATCCTAAATTTGTTTGGAATCACAAATGACTCCAAATAGCCAAGGTAACATTGAAAAAGAAAATCAAGCCTGGATGCATCACATTGGCACAAAAATACGCACATAGTTTAATAGAAAACCAGAAATAAATCCACACCTATACAGTCAATTAATATTTGAAAAAGCAAGAAAGAGTATCCAATAGAAAAAAAGACAGTCTCTTCAACAAATAATGCTGAGAAAACTGGACAGCAGCATGCTAAAGAATGAAATTGGAGCACTTTCATTCACCATACACAGAGATAAATTCAAAATGGTTGAAATACCTAAATGTGAGACAGGAAACCATCACAATTCTGCAGGAGAACACAGGCAGTAACCTCTTTGACATTAGCCTCAGCAAATTCCTACTAGATATGTGTCCTGAGGCAAGGGAAACAAAAGTAAAAATGAACTACTGGGACTTCATCAAGATAAAAACTTCTGCACAGTAAAGGAAACAATCAACAAAACTAAAGGGCAACCTTCAGAATGGGAACGTGTATTTGCAAATGATGTATCTGATAAAGGGCTGGCATCCAAAATATATAAAGAACTTATAACACTAAGCACCAATAAAATGAATAACCCAATTATAAAATGGGCAGACATTTCCCCAAAGAAGACATACAATGGCCAACAGAGACATGAAAAGATGCTCAATATTACACATCATCAGGGAAATACAAATGAAAACAACAACAAAATATCACCTCACATCTGTCAGAATGGCTAAAATCAATGCAAGAAACAATAGGTGTTTGCTAGGATATGGAGAAAGGGGAATCCTCCTACACTCCTGGTGGAAATTCAAACTGGTGCAGCCACTGTGTAAAACATTATGGAGGTTCCTCAAAGTTAAAAATAGAACTACTCTAAGATCCAGCAATTGCACTACTAGGTATTTACTCCCAAAACACAAAAATACTAAAACCAAGTGATACATGTACCCCTATGTTTATAGAAGCGGCATCTACAATGACCAAATTATAGTCCAAGTGTCCATGGACTGATGAATGGATAAAGAAGAGCTGGTATATGTATATCATCATGACATAAGCCAAAGTCATACTTAAATGACTGAGCCACCCAAGTGCCCCTAGAGAATTTATTTTCAAACTTAGTACACAAAAGTGTCATATAGCATGCTTGTCAAAAAATGCAGTTTTCAGGGTGCCTGAGTGACACAGTCAGTTGAGCGTGAAACTTGGTTTTGGCTCAGGTCATGATCTCAGGGTCCTGAGATTGAGCCTGGCATAGGGCGCTATTCTCAGCATAGAGTCTGGCTAGGATTCTCTTTCCCTCTCCTGATGCCCCTCCCCCCCTCTAAAAATAAATAAATGAATCTTTTAAAAAAATTCCGTTTTCTAGGGTCTCCTGCTGCAGGTTTTTAATGAATAGTTTTGAGACCAAGAATCTTGCATTTTTGACAAACATCACAAAAATTTTCATATATATGCTCCTCCAACACTATTTTGAGGACCTCTTTTTATTTATTTATTTATCTTTTTTTTACAAATTTTTATAAATTTTTATTATGTTATGTTAGTCACCATGCAGTATATCCTCAGTTTTTGATGTAGGGTTCCATTGAGGACCTCTTTTTAAAATCTTTGTATTTTTAGTTGCAATTAATTGAAAGGATACTCACAGAATGCTAATAGATAGGTGTATTTCCTTTCATTATGTATCTGTGGGGGAAAAAAGTTGATTCATTCCATCTTTGAGCACTCATTTGGGTCAATCATTACTTTTTAAAATATACTTATCAAGTGCTTGTCATACACCAAAGTTCTAGGCTGAAGTGTACAGCAATGAATAAAAAAGACACAAATTTTATCATTGTACAGTTTCATTTTAGTGGGAGTAGATAAACAACAAACAATAAAGATATAATAGATACACAGATTTTAAATATTTTAGAATATGTTAAGTTCTCTGAAAATAACTAAAACAAGGATGGGTGATAGTGTTGGGGTAGAAGTAAACATGCAAAGAGAATGGTCAGAAAAATTCTCATTGAGAAGGTTCATTTTAAGTAAAGACTGAAAAGATATGAGGGAATGAGCTATGCCTACAGAAACGTTGAAAAAAAAAAGTAATCCAGGCAGAGAGAGTAGAAAAAGCAATGGCTGTGAGTCAAGATGTGCCTTGGCATGTTATTGGAAAAGGCTTTTGTGGCTAAAACAGAGTGAAAAAGGGGGAGATAACTGAAGATTAGGTAAGAGGTTTAGTGGGCTGAGGAAGATGGAAGGCCATGTAAGGCCTATAGGTCACTGTAAGGATTTTAACTTTTATTTGGAGTGAAATGTGACACCATTGATGGTTTTGAGCACAGAAGTGATGCAACATGGACTGCCATGTTTTAATCAGTTCCCTCTAGCTGCTGTTCTGAGAATACATTGAAGCTGTGGGACATGGATAGGTAGAAGCAATGAGATAGGTTATGCCATTGCAAAACCACCAGGTCTTGCAAGAATATAGAGGCAAATTCTAATATGTACTGTAGTTGCAATTTAATTTAATCGACCAAAGTAGAATGGAAAGTAAGAAATTTCTGAGACTCAGTATGACAGATAATGTACAATTCTATTTTCAGACATCTGTAACCTTAAATTTAAAATAACCCAACAGGTTAGCCTAATTCTAAATGGGCTAACCACAGGGATGTTACACTGTTCTGCACAGAGAATACATACTGATGGACAATCTTACAAAATGCCACTGAAAAATATCTTCAGGTTATAGAAGCATGATCAAAACCCAAATTTAACAGGTTTATCCCATGCAACATAGGTATTATCATCACAAAGTTAATAGCATTTTAGTAATATCATTAATTGTCAGGATTTTGTGATTCAGCATCTGGGGCTGCAAAGCTGAAGTCAGCCTCAAAACCACTATAGCCTAGAAATGACTTCATTGAGCTGCAGTGTAGATGGATTAATTTCACTACTGTAAAGTCAACTTAGTTGAACACCGCCTACATCAAAATATTCATTACTGTTGTCTGGCTCAAGTTGTAATGAAGTAATTTCCCTTGAGTTTAGTACTTAGATAGCCCATAGGTTTATCTCCTTGGACTTGACTTGAGAGCAGCCTTCCATTACCCTACCACCAAATAAATTGGCTTTTATCAGTTGCATATGGATATCTATGATTTGAAAGAGTTTCAAATGAAATCCGTACGGTTTGTGGCACTCTATGCTCAAACAATTGAGTGAATGAGAGGAGTATTTTTTTTGCATAGATGATAGAATTAATAACAAATAGTAAAAATTCAATGTGAAGGGAGAGACACTAGGTGGCTGTAATTTAATTATGCTTCTCACTTTGCAAAGGAGCCACACCTTTGCTGCATCATTCCTATCACTCAGATTTCAAACTCTCAAAGAACAGCTGGTACAGAAATTCCACACTGACCAATTTAATTTGGGGAATAAAAGATACTGTTAAACTTAGTGTCATGTTATTACTATCATAATTTTGGCTTATAGGTGACAAATTTTAGGCTCTCAAAGAGTTGAAGTTTTGCAATTTCAAGCCTAAATAAAAACATATAAAGCTCAGTTTTACGGACTGATTTTTTCAAATATATTTCTTTTGTAATATCCATAATTAGCAACATTGTCAGATACCTCCTATAATATTTATTTAAAATTCAGAGGCCAGGGGCGCCTGGGTGGCACAGTCGTTAAGTGTCTGCCGTTGGCTCAGGGCATGATCCCAGCGATCTGGGATCGAGCCCCACATCAGGCTATTCTGCTAGGAGCCTGCTTCTTCCTCTCCCACTCCCCCTGCTTGTGTTCCCTCTCTTACTGGCTGTCTCTGTCAAATAAATAAATAAAATCTTTAAAAAAATTAATAAAATACAATAAAATTCAGAGGCCAAATTGAAATGGCCAGTAAATAAAATAAATAAGTAAACATATTGTAAGTATTTGATCATCTATTTAAATTTTAATCATATTACCTCAAACATTAAAAAAGAAAACAATATTCAGGTTATTTTTTGCCAACATGGACAGTTGAGAGAAAAAAGATTGTACTATAAGATATAAAATGATCAGTCTTGGTATAGTAAAACCTTGACATTAAACATTAGCTGTAAGAATGCAGACAGTGCCCAAGTACAGACTCTACATAGCTGCTTTAGAATTCATGTCTTTATATGCACAGATTCGTATATAATATAACTTACTAAATTCTGAAAATTTCTTACTTTGTTTTTCCACAGGGAAAAATTCTTAGTATTTTTAATTTGCTCCTACTACAACAATATGAGTTCGTTACTACTAGTCTCCTGATTTTATCATTGAGAACACTAAGATTAGAGGCTATTAAACAACCCCAAATTTAAGTAGTTGGTAAATGCTGAAAATAAGGATACAAAATTAGCCTGCTGTACTTAGCAACTATGTTAGAAAAATTATTCATTCATATGTGCATTATGTACCTTGCTGACATCTTTCATATAATTATCATTGTGGCAAATGCATTATTTTCTCTTAAATCACAGTAAATCTTAACTTATTTTATAGTCCATAGGAACATATACAAGAGAAGATGAATATGATAATTAATCTGCAAAATCATAAATTTTGGCAGTCACCTCATTCCTATGTGCTATAATTCCTGTTTCCTTAATGAGAACATTAATGCTTACTTATTCCACATTTATGCTGCTGGATAAACTTTTGCTTTTGTGACTAATCCATCCATTTGCCAAATTATTTTTCAGTTGATTGCTTAAAATTACTTGGACAAGCAATAAATATTTTGTAGGCACCCAGTATATGCAATACATTGTTCTGGTTATAGTGCATAATATAGCGAAAGAGATGAAATAACATTTGTGAAAGAACTGAGTGTCTGGAGAAATTCGATCTCTACAAAAACAAGTCTGTGATATAAAGAAGAGTGTGAAAAGTGCCAAAATAGAGGCATGGAATTTCATGTGAGTTTAGAAAATAAACATTAGATTTACATAAGATCAGAGGAGAGTACATGGAAGAGGTGCTATTTGCACAGAAATGTGAAGGGTTGTTGGAATTGAGAAGCAATGCTGGGGAAAAAAAACAAAAAACCAACATTCCATTTGGATGGAGAAACACGAGTGAATTCACAGAAACAAAAATAGAGTAGACTTTGCAGTAATGGAAATAATCTGCCTACGTGAAGAAACGTGAAGGAGAAATTACATTGGGAAAATATTTGGGGACTTGAATTCCACCCTAGGTGCTTAGACATTATATTTTAATTAGTTAAGTATTAATAAATTCTTTTGAGCACAGAAGTGATATTATTTAAGTTGTGCTTTAGGAATTAGGCATCTCTAGTTTGGTTATCATTATGAATGAAGTAACTGAACCACATGTGGTTATTTCTGACATTAATATAAATAGGTGGGGTCGACCAACCTGCAATTTAGTCATTGCTTATTATTAAACTGTAATAACATAAACACTCATATCAATGCTATAAAACTAATAATAGAAGGTTGTAACTTTCCATGTCTTTGAAGCACAAATATTGAAGTACAGCTGGAATCACTTTAGCTACAAAAATTACATTTACAGTTTTTTATATGTGTTTACCCAGATAGAACTTACAACTTAGTGCATTTACCAGTGTACTTTTTCGTGTAATAGTGTGTATTAACAATATTATAAACATAAATATGAGAATCCCTTGCATTTAAGCCTCACATTCGACTTTACTAAATTTTTCATTGAGTTTTCCTTTTAATTCTGATGCAGTTAACATACAGTGCTCTATTAGTTTCAGGGGCACAATATAGTGATTCAACAATCCCACACAGCACCCAATGCTCATCATGAAAAGTGCACTTCTTAATCCCTATCACCTATTTAACCCATCCCCCCCACCTTCCCTCTGGTAACCATCAGATTGTTTTCCATATTTAAGACTCTGTTTCTTGGTCTATCTCTCTTTCTTTTTCTCTTTTTTCCTTTTGCTCATTTGTTTTGTTTCATAAATTCCCATATGAGTGAAAGTATATGGTATTTGTCTTTCTCTGAGAGACTTATTTTGCATAGCACAATATTCTCTAGCTCCATCCACATCATTGCAAATGGCAAGATTTCATTCTTTTTTATGGCTAAGTCATATTCCATAATATATGTATATATACCAATTCATTATCCATTCATCAATGATGGATGCTTGGCCTGTTACCATAATTTTGCTACTGTAAGTAATGCTGCTATAAACATAGGGGTGCATGTGTCACTTTGAATTAGTGGCTTTGTATTATTTGGGTAAATGCCCAGTAGAACAATTGCTGGATTGTAGGATTGTTCTCTTTTTAGTTTTATGAGGAACCTTCATATTGTTTTCAACAGTGTCTATAGCAGTCTGTGAATCAACCTACAGTGCAGAAGTGTTCCCCTTTCTCCACATCCTTGCCAACACGTGCTGTTTCTAGTGTTGTTGATTTTAGCCATTCTCACAAGTGTAAGCTGATATCTTTGATTAGTGTTAATATGCATTTCTCTGATGATGAATGATGTTACGCATCTTTTCATATATCGTTGGCCTTCTGAATTTCTTCATTAGAGAAATGTATTTTCATTTTCTGCCCATTTTTAAATGAATTATTTGTTTTTTGGGTGTTGAATTATGTAAGTTCTTTATATATTTTGGATACTTATGCTTTCTTGGATATTTCATTTGCAAATATCTTCTCCCATTTCATAGGTTACCTTTTAATTTTGTTGTTTCCTTCATTGTGCAGAAGTTTTTATTCGATGAAGTCCCCATCATTTTGCTTACTTAAAAAAAAACTGCTTACTTTAAAAAAAATGGAAGAGTTTGAAAAGAATAGGTATTAACTCCTCCTTAAACATTTGGAATAATTCCATTGTGAACCCATCTGGCCATGCACTTTTGTTTGTTGGGAGTTGTTGTTGTTTTTTTTTTTATTACTCATTCAATCTCCTCAGTGGTCAATGGTCTGTTCAAATTTTCTATTTCTTCTTGCTGCAGTTTTGGTATGTTACATATTTCTAGGAATTTATCCATTTCTTTTAGGTTATCTATTTTTTGTGTTGTCAAGTTTTTATTTAAATACTAGTTAGGTAACATATAGTGTAATATTGTTTTCAGGAGTAGAATTTAGTGATTCATCACTTATATATAATACCCAGTTCTCATCACAATGAGTGTCTTCCTTAATACCCATCACCCATTTAGCACAACACCCACCCACCACCCTTCCAGCAACCCTGTTTGTTCTCTACCATTAAGAGTCTTTCATGGGTTGCTTGCCTCTTTTTTTTCCTTACCCACCACTATGTTCATCTGTTTTGTTTCTTAAGTTCCATATGTGAATGAAATCATATGGTATTTGTCTTTCTCTGACTGACTGACTTATTTTGCATAGCATAATATACTCTAGCTCCATCCATATCATTGTAAATGGCAAGATTTCATTATTTTTGATGGCTAAGTACTATTCCACTGTGTGTGTGTGTGTGTGTGTGTGTGTGTGTGTGTGTGTGTGTGTGTATCTTCTTTTCCATTCTTTTTCCATTCTTCAGTCAGTGGACATTTGAGCTTTTACATAACTCGGCTATTGTTGATAATGCTGCTATAAACACTGGGTGCATGTGCCCCTTCAAATCTGTATTTTTGTATCCTTTGGGTAAATATCTAGTAGTATAATTGCTGGGTTGTAGAGTAGGTCTGTTTTTAACATTTGAGGAACCTGCATACTGTTTTCCAGAGTGGTTGCACCAGTTTTCATTCCCACCAACAGTGTAAGAGGATGAGATTTCTCCGCATCCTTGCCAACACCTGTTGTTTCCTGTTTTGTGAATTTTAGCCATTCTGACAGGTGTGAGGTGATATCTCATCATGGTTTTGATTTATATTTCCCTAATGATGAGCGATGTTGAGCAACTTTTCATGTGTCTGTTAGCTATTTGTATGCGTTCTTTGGGAAATTGTGTATTCATGTCTTCTGCCTGTTTTTAAACTGGATTATTTGGTTTTGGGGTGTTGAGTTTGATAATTTCTTTATAAATTTTGGATACTAACCCTTTAACAGGTATGTCATTTGCAGGTATCTTCTCCCAATCCATAAGTTGCCTTTCAATTCTGTTGGTTGTTTCCTTCACTCTGCAGAAGCTTTTTACCCTGATGAAGTCCCAATAGTTCATTTTACTTTTGTTTTCCTTGCCTCAAAAGACGTGTCTAGTAAGAAATTGCTAGAGCTGATGTGAAATAGGTTGCTGCCTATGTTCTGCTTTAGGATTTTGATGTTTTCCTGTCTCACATTTACATCTTTCGTGCATTTTGAATTTATGTTTGCATATGAGGTAAGAAAGTGGTCCAGTTTCATTCTTCTGCATGTTGCTGTCCAGTTTTCCCAATACCATTTGTTGAAGAGACTGTCTTTTTCCCATCAGATATTTTTTCCTGCCTTGTTGAAGATTACTTGGCCGTATAGTCATGGGTCCATTTCTGGGTTTTCTATTCTGTTCCATTGATCTATGTATCCATTTTTGTACTGGTACCATATCTCCTGATGACTACAGTTTTGTAATATAACTTGAAGTCTGCAATTGTGATGCCTCCAGCTTTTTTTTTTCATTTGTTTGTTTGTTTGTTTGTTTTGGTTTTTTTCAAGATTACTTTGGCTTTTCAGGGACTTTTGTGGTTCCATACAAATTTTAGGGTTGTTTGTTCTGTCTCTGTAAAAGAAAAAAAAAGCCATTGGTATTTTGAAAAGGATTAAATTAAATATGTAGATTTCTTTGGATAGTATAAAAATTTTTAGAAAATTTTTTCTTCCAGTTCAGGAGCATGGAAAATTTGTCCATTTTTTGTCCTATTCAATTTCTTTTATAATTGTTATAAAGTTTTCAGAATACAGATCTTTTAACTCTTTGGGTAGGTTTATTCCCATGGAGTATCATGCCATCTGCAAATAAAGTTTGACTTCGTCCTTTACTCATTTGGATGCCTTTTATTTTGTTGTTGTTGTTGTTGTTGTTGTTGTTGTTGTTGTTGTCTGATTGCTGAGGCTAGGACTTCCAGTATTATCTTAAACAGCAAAGGTGAAAGTGGACATCCTTGTCTTATTCCTAACCATAGAGGGAAAACTCAGTTTTTCCTTTTTATTGATTTTATCTTTATTTATTTATTTATTTGGGAACAGAAATTAGATTTTATTTTATTTTTTAATATTTTTAAAATTTTAAAATAAATTCAATTAATTAACATATAATGTATTATTGGTTTCAGAGGCAGAGGTCCATGATTCATCTGTCTTATATAATACCCAGTGCTCATTACATCATGTTTGCTCCTTAATGTGTATCACTCAGTTACCCCATCCCTCCACCTCCCCACCCTCCAGCAGCCCTCAGTTTGTTTCCTATGATTAAGAGTCTCTTATGGTTTATCTACCTCTCTGGTTTTGTCTTGCATTATTTTTCATATAATCTCACTGATATGTGAAATTTAAGAAACACAGCAAAGGATCATAGGGAAAGAACAGAAAAAATCAGTTTTTCCCCATTGACAATCATATTAGCTGTGTGTTTTATTTTTTTTCCAATATATGACCTTTATGATGTTGAGGTATGTTCCTTCTATCCTTATTTTGCTGAGGATTTTTATCAAGAATGGATGTTGTACTTTGTGAAATGCTTTTTCTGCATCTATTGAGAGGGTCATATGGTTCTTATCCTTTCTTTAATTAATGTGGTGTATCAAGTTGATTGACTTGTGAATGTTGAATCACACTTGCAGCCCAGGAGTAAATCCCACTTGATCATGGTGAATAATTCTTTCAATGTGCTGTTGGATTTGATTTGGTAGTATCCTGTTGAGAAATTTCATCCATATTGGTTGGGGATACTGGCCTGTAATTCTTCTTTTTGTTGGGGTCTTTGTCTGGTTTTGGAATCACTGTAATGTTGGCCTCATAAAATGAGATTGTAAGTTTTCCTTCCATTTCTATTTTTTGAAAGATTTTGAGAAGAACAGGTATTAACTCTTTTTAACTGTTTTTTAGTATTCTCCTGGGAAGCGCCTGCTCTTGGAATTTTGTTTGCTAGGAGAATTTTGCTTACTGATTTAATTTCTTTGCCACTTATCAGTTTGTTCAAATTTTCTTTCTTTCTTTTGCAGTTTTGGTAGTTTATATGTTTCTAGGAATTTAGCCTTTTCTCACAGTTTTTCCAATTTGTTGACATATATATTTTCATAATGTTATCTTTTAATTATTTGCATTGCTGTGGTGATGGTTGTGATCTCTCTTCTTTGATTCATGATTTTATTTATTTGGGTTCTTTCTCTTTTCCTTTTGATATGTCTGGCTAGGGGCATAAGTACTTTTTAATTCTGCCAAAGAACCAGCTTCTATTTTCATTAATCTGTTCTATTTCTTTTCTTTCTATATCATTTATTTTTGCTCTAATATTTGCTATTTCCCTTCTCCTCGCTTTAGGCTTTATTTGTTGTTCTTTTTCTAGCTCTTTTATGTTTAAGATTAGGTTGTTTATTTGAGATTTTTCTTGCTTCGTGAGGTAGGCATGTATTGATATATACTTCCCTC
>NW_024423319.1:61532891-61554685 GCF_017311325.1 Ursus maritimus
TTGAAGAGACTGTCTTTTTCCCATCAGATATTTTTTCCTGCCTTGTTGAAGATTACTTGGCCGTATAGTCATGGGTCCATTTCTGGGTTTTCTATTCTGTTCCATTGATCTATGTATCCATTTTTGTACTGGTACCATATCTCCTGATGACTACAGTTTTGTAATATAACTTGAAGTCTGCAATTGTGATGCCTCCAGCTTTTTTTTTTCATTTGTTTGTTTGTTTGTTTGTTTTGGTTTTTTTCAAGATTACTTTGGCTTTTCAGGGACTTTTGTGGTTCCATACAAATTTTAGGGTTGTTTGTTCTGTCTCTGTAAAAGAAAAAAAAAGCCATTGGTATTTTGAAAAGGATTAAATTAAATATGTAGATTTCTTTGGATAGTATAAAAATTTTTAGAAAATTTTTTCTTCCAGTTCAGGAGCATGGAAAATTTGTCCATTTTTTGTCCTATTCAATTTCTTTTATAATTGTTATAAAGTTTTCAGAATACAGATCTTTTAACTCTTTGGGTAGGTTTATTCCCATGGAGTATCATGCCATCTGCAAATAAAGTTTGACTTCGTCCTTTACTCATTTGGATGCCTTTTATTTTGTTGTTGTTGTTGTTGTTGTTGTTGTTGTTGTTGTTGTCTGATTGCTGAGGCTAGGACTTCCAGTATTATCTTAAACAGCAAAGGTGAAAGTGGACATCCTTGTCTTATTCCTAACCATAGAGGGAAAACTCAGTTTTTCCTTTTTATTGATTTTATCTTTATTTATTTATTTATTTGGGAACAGAAATTAGATTTTATTTTATTTTTTAATATTTTTAAAATTTTAAAATAAATTCAATTAATTAACATATAATGTATTATTGGTTTCAGAGGCAGAGGTCCATGATTCATCTGTCTTATATAATACCCAGTGCTCATTACATCATGTTTGCTCCTTAATGTGTATCACTCAGTTACCCCATCCCTCCACCTCCCCACCCTCCAGCAGCCCTCAGTTTGTTTCCTATGATTAAGAGTCTCTTATGGTTTATCTACCTCTCTGGTTTTGTCTTGCATTATTTTTCATATAATCTCACTGATATGTGAAATTTAAGAAACACAGCAAAGGATCATAGGGAAAGAACAGAAAAAATCAGTTTTTCCCCATTGACAATCATATTAGCTGTGTGTTTTATTTTTTTTCCAATATATGACCTTTATGATGTTGAGGTATGTTCCTTCTATCCTTATTTTGCTGAGGATTTTTATCAAGAATGGATGTTGTACTTTGTGAAATGCTTTTTCTGCATCTATTGAGAGGGTCATATGGTTCTTATCCTTTCTTTAATTAATGTGGTGTATCAAGTTGATTGACTTGTGAATGTTGAATCACACTTGCAGCCCAGGAGTAAATCCCACTTGATCATGGTGAATAATTCTTTCAATGTGCTGTTGGATTTGATTTGGTAGTATCCTGTTGAGAAATTTCATCCATATTGGTTGGGGATACTGGCCTGTAATTCTTCTTTTTGTTGGGGTCTTTGTCTGGTTTTGGAATCACTGTAATGTTGGCCTCATAAAATGAGATTGTAAGTTTTCCTTCCATTTCTATTTTTTGAAAGATTTTGAGAAGAACAGGTATTAACTCTTTTTAACTGTTTTTTAGTATTCTCCTGGGAAGCGCCTGCTCTTGGAATTTTGTTTGCTAGGAGAATTTTGCTTACTGATTTAATTTCTTTGCCACTTATCAGTTTGTTCAAATTTTCTTTCTTTCTTTTGCAGTTTTGGTAGTTTATATGTTTCTAGGAATTTAGCCTTTTCTCACAGTTTTTCCAATTTGTTGACATATATATTTTCATAATGTTATCTTTTAATTATTTGCATTGCTGTGGTGATGGTTGTGATCTCTCTTCTTTGATTCATGATTTTATTTATTTGGGTTCTTTCTCTTTTCCTTTTGATATGTCTGGCTAGGGGCATAAGTACTTTTTAATTCTGCCAAAGAACCAGCTTCTATTTTCATTAATCTGTTCTATTTCTTTTCTTTCTATATCATTTATTTTTGCTCTAATATTTGCTATTTCCCTTCTCCTCGCTTTAGGCTTTATTTGTTGTTCTTTTTCTAGCTCTTTTATGTTTAAGATTAGGTTGTTTATTTGAGATTTTTCTTGCTTCGTGAGGTAGGCATGTATTGATATATACTTCCCTCTTATGAAAGCTTTTGTTGCATTTAAAGGTTTTGGACTATCGTGGTTTTTTTAAATCATTTTTTCCACGTATTTTTTATTTCTTCTTTAATTTCCTGTTTGACCCATTCAGTTTTTAGTAGGATGTTCTTTAACCTCCATATATTTCTGGTCTTTCCAAATTTTTCCCTGTGGTTGACTTCAACTTTCATAGCATTGTTGTATGAGACTATTTATGACATTTAGTACTTGTTGAGGTCTGATTTGTGACCCACTATGTGATCTATTCTGGAGAATATCTCTTCTGCACTTGAAAAGAATGGGTATTCTGCTGTTTTAGGATGAAATATTCTCAATAAATTTGTTAAGCCCATCTGGTCCAGTGTGCCATTCAAAGTCATTGTTTCCTTATTGATTTTCTGATTAGATGATCTGTCCATTGCTTAAAGTGGTGTTTTATTTTATTTTTTTTAAGATTTTATTTATTTATTTGACAGAGATAGAGACAGCCAGCGAGAGAGGGAACACAAACAGGGGGAGTGGGAGAGGAAGAAGCAGGCTCATAGCGGAGGAGCCTGATGTGGGACTCAATCCCACAACACCGGGATCACGCCCTGAGCCGAAGGCAGAAACTCAACCGCTGTGCCACCCAGGCGCCCCTAAAGTGGTGTTTTAAACACCCCTACTATTATTGTATTATTACCAATGAGTTTCTTTAAGTTTGTTATTTGTTGATTTGTATATTTAACTGTTTCCACATTGGGAGTATAAATATTTACAATTGTTAAATCTTCCTGTTGGATACACCCCTTTATTGTGATAGAGTGCCCTTCTTCATCTTTTGTTACTATCTTTGGTCTTAAAATCTAGTTTGTCCGATATAAGTATGGCTACTCCAGCTTTCTTTCGACATCCATTAGCATGATAAATATTTCTCTATTCCCTCATTTTCCGGAGGGTCTTATTGTGTGGTGACTTTAGGTCTAAAGTGAGTCTTGTAGGCAGCATATAGATGGGTCTTTTTTTTTATCCTTTTTCATACCCTATATCTTTTGATTGGACTATTTTGTCCATTTACATTCAGATTGATTTTTTAAATTTAATTTAATTTTTTGATGTAAATTTTGATGATTCATTAGTTGTGTATAACACCCAGTGCACCATGCAGTATGTGCCCTCCTTACTACCCATCACCAGCCTATCCCATTCCCCTACCCCACTCCCCTCTGAAGCCCTCAGTTTGTTTCTCAGAGTCCATAGTCTCTCATGCTTCACTCCCCCTTCTGATTACCCCACCTTTCTTTATACCTTTCTTCTCCTACCAATCTTCCTAGTTCTTATGTTCCATAGATGAGAGAAACCATATGATAATTGTCTTTCTCTGCTTGTCTTATTTCACTTAGCATTATCTCCTCCAGTGCCGTCCATGTTGCAGCAAATGTTGAGAAATCATTCTTTTTGATAGCTGGTAATATTCCATTGTATATATATATAGACCACATCTTCTTAATCCAGTCATCTGTTGAAGGGCATCTCGGCTCCTTCCACAATTTAGCTATTGTGGACAATGCTGCTATGAACATTGGGGTGCATATGGCCCTTCTCTTCACTACGTCTGTATCTTTGGGGTAAATACCCAGTAGTGCAATGGCTGGATCATTCAGATTGATTATTGATAGATATGAATTTAGTGCCATTTTATTACCTGTAAAGTTAGTGTTGGAGATTTTCTCTGTTCCTTTCTTTTCTCTTTTGCTTTTGGTTTATCTTTCCCATTCAAAGTGTCCCCATAATATTTCTGACAGGGTCATTTACAAGGTTACAACCTCCTTTCGTTTTTGTTTGCCTGGGAAACAGTTTATCTGTCCTTGTATTCTGAATGACAGATAATGGATTACTGGCTGAAGATTTTTCCCATTCAGCATGTTGAATACATCATGCCACTCTCTTCTGGCCTGCCATTTTATTATGGATAAGTCTGCTGCTAACCTTATTTGTGTTCCCTTGTAAGTTAAGGATTTCTTTTCCCTTGCTACTTTTAGGATTTTTTCTTTATTTCTGTATTTTGCAAATTTCACTGTGATATGTCTTTATGTTGTCCTGCTTTCGTCGACTTTGATGGGGGTTATCCATGCCTCCTGCATCTGGATATCTGTCTCCTTCCCCAGATTAGGGAAGGCATATTTTGCTCAAAACTATAATTTGCTCAAATAAGCCTTCTGGCCCCTTTTGCCTCTTTTCTCCTGGGACTCCTAAGATACAAATCTTTTTACGCTTTATAGAATCACTGAGTTCCCTAAGCCTACATTTCTCATTAAACATTTATCTTTCCCTTTTGTTTCTGGTTTCACTATTTTCCATAGTTTTATCTTCTACCTCACTGATTTGTTCCTATGCTTCTTCCATCCTTGTGGTCATTATATCCATTTGGTTTTTTGTCTCTTTTAAAGCATTTTTTTTTTTTAATTTTGGCCTGACTGATTTTCAGGTCTTTTGTCTCAACAGTAAGGGACTCCCTGGTGTCTTCTTTGTTTTTTTTACTATTTAAATTGAATTAGCCAAGGTATAGTACATCATTGATTTTTTAAAAAATTTTATTTATTTATTTATTTATTTATTTATTTATTTATTTATTTGACAGAGAGAGAGAGAGCCAGTGAGAGAGAGGGAACACAAGCAGGGGGAGTGGGAGAGGAAGAAGCAGGCTCCCAGTGGAGGAGACTGATGTGGGACTCGATCCCATAATGCCAGGATCACGCCCTGAGCCGAAGGCAGATGCTCAATGACTGAGCCACCCAGGCGCCCCTACATCATTGATTTTTGATATAATGTTCAATGATTCATCAGTTCAGTATAACACCCAGTGCTCATCACATCTGTGCTTTTCTGAAGCCCAGCTAGTATCCTTATGGTTGTTGTTCTAAATTCTGGGTCAAGCATATTACTTATTTCTGTTTTGATTAGATCCCTGGCCATGACCTTTTCCTGTTCTCTCTTTTGGAATGAATTTGTCTACCTTGGCATTTTGTCAAGTTCTCTGTCTTCTGTGTGTTAGGAAAGCCTGTTAAGTTTCCTGTTCCTGAGAATAATGGCTATATAAGAAGAGGTCTTAGAATGTCCAGTGCTTCAAGAAGTGTTCCTTTTGTATGCTGTGTGGGGTCTACTATTGTGTTTTTGCTGCTCTTTCCTTCAGGGCAGTCCTATGCAGACTTTCTAGTTGCCTTCAGTGGTCAGTGTTTGGACTTTCTCAAGCATGGGACAAGTTTAAACTAGGTGTGATTCAGTCTGCTTTATTTATTTATTTATTTATTTATTTATTTATTTATTTATTTATTTATGTTATGTTATGTTATTCACCATACAGTACATCATTAGTTTTTGGTGTAGTGTTCTATGATTCATTGTTTGCGTATAACACCCAGTACTCCATGCAATACATGCCCTCCTTAATACCCATCACCAGCCTATCCCAATCCCCCACCCTCCTTCCCTCTGAAGCCCTCAGTTTGTTTCCCAGAGTCCATAGTCTTTTGTGGTTCATTCCCCCTTCTGGTCTTGTTTTTAAAATAAGTCTGTTCCTATTTCCACTAGAACTGAAGCTTTGTAGCACTCTGTGGTCAGTAGACTTGGTGAATAAGCGGAATTTGTCCTGGCCTGTTGTTACTCTGCCTCTCAGCCACACTTGTCCTAGTAAAAAAAAAAGCATCTGCAGAGCTCACAGGGAGCTCAAGACTCCACTATGGGTACTGTGCTGCTCACTGAAATCCATCCCTCCTGAAAGGCAGAGCATAAAAATTTACCGCCTGCTCTATCATCCCAAGAGGGGATTTCACACCCACTACTGTCTAGGTGGTCCATACAGAGGAGCAATGTATCTCCACTTGTGTGTTTCTGGCATCCCTCAGATCCCTGCCTTCAACCTGTTTGTGTCCAGGCTGCCTGCCTACCTGGCAGCAAAGTGCACCTGTGTCTTATCTTACAGGTGGAGGAGTTTCAAATCTCCAAATTTTAGGGATCCAGCATGGCAGGGACCCACACTGATCCCTTGAGGGATGGTCTTGCTGTACTGGGGCTTGTGCTGGTTTAGCCCAGATAGGCAGTCACACTGATGCATAGGGGTTTGGAGTTAAGAATAACACACAGCAAAAAGCTGGCATCCAGGTTAGTTGCCCTCAGCAGGTGTCTCTGCCCCTATGCTAATGAATGGGGCAGCATAATTGTGCCCATCAGATCTTTTGTCCCCAGAGTGTCAGTGTCACCTCTCCTAATGCACTCCAGGAAGGGGAACTATCTCTCCCAGTGCAACCCATGGGATCTTCAGAGCACTCTATCTTCTCCCAGGCCTCTTCCCTTCTTCTCCACAGGAGCACCACTATCCCAGTCAGTCAGGCTTCCCACCAGCCCCTGTGTGAACTTCTAAAACTTCAGTCTTTGAACTGCACTTGTAAAAACTTGTGATAATCTGCTCCTCTCATTTTCCCAGTGAATCGTTTTGATGAAGTGTTTTTCTTATGCAATCTCCTGTGCACTGCTCTCTCTCTCACTCTTTATCTTCCTCTCTCCTCTTTGCATGATCAGGGTTCCCTCCTAACTACAGCTGTGGTTCTTTTCTCCCCTAAATCACATCGTCACACCTCCTAACTTACATGATGACCTCTTTTCTTCCTGTAGTTGTTCAGTTTGTTCTCTCATTCCTCAGATTGATTTATTGGGAGTCCAGAATGGTTTGATATTTATCTAGCTGTTTTTAAGGGATCAAGCACGATTAAGGTCTCCCTACTACTCTGCCATCTTAGCTCCTCTCTAGGTTATCGGCTTTTTTGGCGTAAAGATTTCCAAGTATTCTCTTACATTTGTTTATATTTCCGTGGAGTTGGTTGTTATTTTTCCCTTTTCATATGTGAATTTATGTGTGTACTTTCCTTTCCTTTTTATCTCTATTTTGAAAAGTCTGGCTAGAGGCTCATAATTTTTTTCAATGAACCAGTTCCTGGTTTCATTGACAGTTTATATTGTGTTTTTGTTTGTTTGTTTGTTTGTGTTTCTGTACTACTTATTTCTACCTTAGTTTTATTATTTCCTTCCTTCAACTGGTTTTGTTTTTTTGACATATGCTATCAAAAATTACACTGAGGGGCACCCAGGTGTCTTGGGTGATTGAGCATCGGACTCTTGGTTTCAGCTCTCATCATGATCACAGGGCCCTGAGACCAAGCCCTACATTGGGCTGTGGTGCTGTGTTCCATGGGGTGTTAGCTGGACATTCTCTCTGTCCCTTTCCTCTCCTTCTTCCTCTCCCCCAGTCATGCTATCTTTCTTTCTCTAAAATAAAATTAATAAATATTTATTTCTTTGACCATTTTTATTTTAATTATTTTATTTTATTATTATTATGTTTTGTTAGTCACCATTCAGTACATCATTACCTTTGGATGTAGAGTTCCATGATCCATAGTTTGCATATAACACCCAGTGCTCTGTGCAATACATGCCCTCCTCAATACTCATTACTGGGATAGCCCATTCTCCCAACCTCCTCCCCTCCAAAACCCTCAATTTGTTTTCTGGAGTCTATAGTCTCTCATGGTTCCACTCTCCCTGTTTCCCCCCCTTCATTTTCCCCTTCCCTCTCCTAATAATCTCCCTGCTATTCCTTATGTTCCACAAATAGTGAAACTATATGATAATTGTCTTTCTCTGCTTGACTTATTTCACTTAGCATAATCTCCTCCAGTTACATCCATGTTGATGGAAATGTTGGGTAATCATCCTATCTGATGGCTGAGTAATATTCCATTGTATATATGGACCATATCTTCTTTATCCATTCATCTGTTGAAGGGCATCTCAGCTCCTTCCACAGTTTGGCTATTGTGGACATTGTTGCTATGAACATTGGGGTGCATATGGCCCTTCTTTTCACTACTTCTGTGTCTGTGTGGCAAATACATAGTAGTGCAATTGCGGAGTCATAGGGTAGCTCTATGTTTAACTTTTTGAGGAACTTCCACACTGTTTTCCAAAGTGGCTGTACCAACTTGCATTCCCACCAACAGTGTAAGAGGGTTCCCCTTTCTCCACATCCTCTCCAACATTTATTTCTTGCCTTGTCAATTTTTGCCATTCTAACTGGCGTAAGGTGGTATCTCAAGGTGGTTTTGATTTGAATTTCCCTGATGGTTAATGATGTTGAATATTTTTCCATGTGTCCCTTAGCCATTCATATGTCTTCTATGGAGAACTGTCTGTTCATGTCTTCCGCCCATTTTTTGACTCAGTCATTTGTTTTTTTGGGTGTTGAGTTTGAGAAGTTCTTTATAGGTGTTGAATACCAGTCCTTTATCTGTAGTGTCATTTGAAAATATCTTCTCCCATTCCATGGGTTGCCTCTTAGTTTTGTTGACTGTTTCCTTCATTGTGCAGAAGCTTTTTATCTTGATGAAGTCCCAAAAGTTCATTCTTGCTTTTGTTTCCCTTGCCTTTGGAGACCTGTCATGAAAGAATTTGCTGTGGCCGATGTCGAAGAGGATACTGCCTATCTTCTCCTCTAGGGTTTTGATGGATTCTTGTCTCACATCGAGGTTTTTCATCCATTTGGAGTTTATCGTTGTGTATGGTGTGAGAGAATGGTTGAGTTTCATTATTCTGTATATAACTGTCCACTTTTCACAGCACCATTTAATGAAGAGACTGTCTTTTTTCCATTGGATGTTTTTTCCTCTTCTTTGAAGATTAGTTGACCATAGACTGGAGGGTCCATTTCTGGAGCCTCTATTCTTTTCCATTGATCTATCTGTCTGTTTTTGTGCCAGTACCATGCTGTCTTGGTGATCACAGCTTTGTAGTATAGCTTGAAATCAGGCAATGTGATGCCCCCAGCTTTGATTTTCTTTTTCAACATTTCCTTGGCGATTTGTGTTCTTTTCTGGTTTCACAAGAATTTTGGGATTCTTTGTTCCAGCTCTTTGAAAAATGTTATTGGTATTTTGATCAGGATAGCATTAAAAGTATAGATTGCTCTGGGTAGCATAGACGTTTTCCAATGCTTATTCTTCTGATCCATGAGCATGGAACGTTTTTGCATCTTTTTGTGTCTTCTTCATTGTCTTTCATCAGTGTTCTGTAGTTTCTAGAGTATAGATCCTTTAACTCTTTGGTTAGGTTTATTCCAATATATCTTATGGGTTTGGGTATTATTATAAATTGAATCAATTCCTTAATTTTTCTTTCTACAGTTACATTGTTAGTGTATAGGAAAGCAACTGATTTCTGTGGATTGATTTTGTATCTTGCCACATTCCTGAATTGCTGAATGAGTTCTAGTAATTTGGGGGTGGAGTCTTTTGGGTTTTCCACATAAAGTATCATGTCGTCTGTGAAGAGAGAGAGTTTGACTTCTTCTTTGCCAGTTTGAATGCCTTTTATTTCTTTTTGTTGTCTGATTGCTGTTGCAAGGACGTCTAGTACTATGCTGAACAATAATGGTGAGAGTGAGCATCCTTTTGTTCCTGATCTTAAGGGAAAGGCTCTCAGCTTTTCCCCATTAAGAATTATATTCGCTGAGGGCTGTTCAAAGATGGTTCTTATGAAATTGGGGCATGTACCCTCTAACCCTATTCTCTGAAGCGTTTTAATCAGGAAAGGATGCTGTATTTTGTGAAATGCTTTTTCTTCATCAATTCAGAATATCATGGTTCTCTTCTCTTATTAATGTGATTTATCACATTGATTTATTTGAGAATGTTGAACCACCCTTGCATCCTAGAGATGAATCCTACTTGGTCGTGATGGATAATCCTTTTAATGTACTGTTGGATCCTATTAGCTAGGATCTTGTAGAGAATTTTGGCATCCATATTCATCAGGGATATCGGTATGTAATTCTCCTTTTTGATGGAGTTTTTGCCTGTTTTTGAATCAAGGTAACACTGGCTTCATAGAATGGGTTTGGAAGTTTTCCTTCTGTTTTTATTTTTTAAAACAGCTTCAGGACATTAGGTATTAGTTCTTCTTTGAATGTTTGGTAGAATTTCCCAGGGAATCCACCAGGCCCTGGACTCTTGTTTTTTAGGAGGTTTTTAATCACTATTTCAAAATTTTTTGTGATTAATTTATCTGTTAAGATAATCAATTTCTTCCTGTTTCAGTCTTGGTAGTTTATAGGTTTCCAGGAAGGCAACCATTTCTTCCAGGTTGCTTATTTTATTTGCATATAGTTGTTGATAATAGTTTCTAATAATTGTTTTATTTCCTTGGTGTTAGTCATGATCTCTCCCCTTTCAATCATAATTTTATTAATTTGCGTCCTTTCTCTTTTCTTTTGGATAAGTCTGGCCAGAGGCTTATCGATTTTATTAATTCTGTCAAAAAACCAATTTCTAGTTTCGTGGATCTGTTCTACTGTATTTCTGGTTTCTAATTCATTGATCTCTGCTCTAATCTTAATCAATTCTCTTCTTGTGCATAGCTTAGGCCTCCTTTGTTCTTCCCTCTCCAATTCTATCATGTGTAAATATAGATTGTGTATTGTAGATTTGTCTATTGTTTTGAGTGAGGTTTGGATGGCTATGTATTTCCTCATTAGGACCACCTTTGCAGTATCCCATAGTTTTGGACTGATGTGTTTTCCTTCTCATTGGTTTCTATAAATTGTTTAAGATCTTTTTTTATTTCCTGGTTGACCCAAACATTCTTAAGCAGGATGGTCTTTAGCTTCCAAGTGTTTGAATTTCTTCCAATTTTTTTTCTCGTGATTGAGTTCCAGTTTCAAAGCACTGTGGTCTGAGACTATGCAGGGAATAATCAGGTATCAGTTCAGACCTGATTTGTGACCCAGTATGTGGTCTATTCTGCAGAATGTTCCATGTGTGTTCAAGAAGAATGAGTATTCTGTTGTTTTAGGGTGGAATGTCCTGTATATCTCTATGAGGTCCATCTGGTCCAGTGTGTCATTCAAAACTCCTGTTCCTTTGTTGATTTTCTGCTTAGATTATTATTATTGCTGAGAGTGGGGTGTTTGGGTCCCCTACTATTAACATATTATTATCTACATGTCTCTTTATTTTGGTTAACAGTTGGATTATTTAGTTGGCTGCTCCCTTGTCAGGGGCATAGATATTTGTAATTGTTAGATCCTCTGGTTCAATAGAACCTTTAAGAATAATATAGTGTCCTTCTGTATCTCTAACTACAGTCTTTAGCTTAAAATCTAACTTGTTTGATATGGGAATTGGTACCCCAGCATTCTTTTGAGGTCCATTGGCATGAAAAATGGTTCTCCATCCCCTCACTTTCAGTTTGGATGTATCTTTAGGTTCAATGTGAGTCTCTTTTAGACAGCATATAGATGCATCCTGTTTTGAATCCAATCTGCAACCCTGTGGCATTTTATGGGAGCATATAGGTCATTCACACTGAGACTAATTATTGAGAGATATGATTTTATTGTCTTCATGTTCCCTGTGACATCCTTGTTTTTATAGATTGTCTCTGTAAATTTCTGTTCTATATCACTCTTGGGGTCATTCTACTTTTATAGCCCCCCCCCTTAATTATTCTTGCCGGGCTGGCTTGGTGGTCACATATTCTTTCAGTTTCTGCTGGTCTCAGAACCTCCTTGTCTCTCCGCCCATTCTGAATGACAGCCTTGCTGGATGCAGTATCCTTGGGTGCATGTTGTTCTCTTTTAGTACCATGAATATGTCTTGTCAACCCTTTCTGGCTTGCCAGGTCTCTGTGGACAGTTCTGACATTATTCTGATGTTCCTCCCTCTGTACATAAGGAATCTCTTCCCCCTCATTTCTTTCAATATTGTTTCCTTGGATCTAAGATTTGTAAATTTTATTATTATATATTGTGGTGTCGGTCTATTCTCATTGATCTTGGGAGGGGTCCTCTCTGCCTCTTGGACATGAATGTTTGTTTCCTTCCCCATATTAGGGAAGTTCTCAGTTATGAAGAGCATCCAGTTTAGACTGTATTTTGTTCCTAGCATTTTTAAACTCTGTCTGATTAGATCTCTCTTTTTTTTGCCCTTAGAAATAGTATATTTTGGTTAATATTTTTCTCAAGCCTAGATATCACCTTGATAATTGTTACTGTGAAGTCCATTTCTGGACATCTTGGTTATATCCATATCCATTTGTTCTGTAGCAGAGGCCACAGTCTCTGATTCTTTTCTTTGTTGGTGGTTCCACCTCTTAGTCATTCTGTTGAGGGGTGGTTGCAGGAATGTACAGAATCCAAATTATTGACACGGACCCAAGCAGGATGCACCTGTTTTAAAGGGACCTTAGTGTTGTGGGTCTCTTGTTTTTCCAGCCTGCCTTCTGGATGAGGGCCTTGCTGCACTGTTACTCAGGCAACCCTCTTTGGGCAGAATTTCCCTGCCCCCTGTGGGGAGGATGGGCTCAGTGAAAACCAGTTTTTGGGGGGGCTTTTTTTCTCTGGCAGCTTTCCTTGGCCACTTTCAGTGTCTCTTCTGAGAGTCAGAACAGAAGTGACCCTATTCAAACCTCTGTCTCAGACCAGAGAGATCACAAGCAGCTCTTCACTGAACTCTTCAGGCCACACTGTCCACGTTTCTGTCTTTGCTGCTGGAAACCCACAGCTTCCTGGTTTGTGTGCCCTACAGCAGCTCTCCCAGCCCTTACTACCACATCTCTGACCTTTGTGTTTCTAAAACCGCCAGCTGCCCCCAGTTCACACACAGCCCTCTAGCTCCATGTTTCAGTCTGTGGGGCTGCCCTAAATTCCTTTCCCTGCCAGTGCCAGTCTGCAAGTCTGGGCCTGGTCCCCAGAGCGGGAGGCTTTTGCCCTCCCAGTGCAAGAGCACGGAGGCTCCCTCCCCCTTCTGTTTATTTTCTGATATGTGCCCACAGAACATGGACTCCCTGCTTCATACCTTGAGACCAGCTACCAGAAATGTTCTGTTTGTAGAGATCCACATACATCTTCTTACATCTTAGGCTGATTTCATGTGTGTTCAGAATGGTCTGGTAGATATCCAGCCTGATTCAGGGGACTGGTTGAAAAGGGTCCCCTACTCCTCTGCCATCTTTCCCCCTCTCTCCTTCCCTTACTTTCAATCTACAGGTGTCTTTAGTTTTAAATTTAGTCTCTTGTAGGCAATGTACATATGGGCCTTGCTTTTTCATTCACTCTGCCTCCCTATGTCTTTTGATTTGAGCACTTAGTCCATTTAGACTCAAAGTAACTATTGATAGATATGCATTTATTGCCATTTTGTTACTTGTTTTGGGGTTGTTTGTGTAGTTTTTCTCTGATCCTTTCTTCTCTTGCTACCTTTCATTGTTGGCTTTCTTTAGTGATGTACTTGGATTCCTTTCTCTTTAATCTTTGTATATCTATGACTGGTTTTTGAGTTGTGGTTACAATTGAGTTTATATATAATATATCATGTATGTAGCAGTCTATATTATGTCGGTCAATTAACCTTGAGCCCATTCTTTACTCCTCATCGCTCCACACACATGTTTTAAGCATATGATATCATATTTTACATCATTTTATTTTGTGAATTGGTTGACTGCTTTTTACAGATATGCTTATTTTTATTGTTTTTGTGGTTTTTTACTATTTTTTCATACTCTTAGTTATGTTCTTTCTTTTCCACTCACAGAGTCCCTTTTCAGCTTTCTTGTAGGGCTGGTTTAGGGTCATGAACTCCTTTAGTTTTTGTTTGTCTGAGAATGCCTTTATCTATCTCTCTATTCTGAATAATAGCCTTGGTGGACAGAGTATTTTGAGTGCAGATTTTTCCCTTTCTGTGCTTTAATATATAATGTCACTCCCTTCTTGCTTTTAAAGTTTCTGGTGAAAAAAAAATCAGTTTATAGCCTTATGGGTTTTCCCTTGTATGTGTCTTCTTTTTCTTGTTGCTTTTAATTTTTTTTCTTTGTTATTATTTTTTTTTACCATTTTAAATACTATATGTCTTGGTGTGTGCCTCCTTCAGTTAATTTGGTGGGGGAGGATATCTGTGCCTGCTTGATCTGGATATCTGTTTCCTTCCCGAGATTAGGGAAGTTTCAGGTATTAGTCCTTTAAACGTATTTTCTTCCCCCTTATATCTCTTCTTCTTCTGGGATCCCTATAATGTGAATGTTATTATGCCTGATGGAGTCACTGAGCTCCCTACATGTATTCTCAATATGTATATATTTTTTCCTTTCATTTGCTCATCTTAATTGCTTTCCATTACTCTGTCTGCTGGGTCATTGATTCATTTCTCTGCTTTCTCTAGCCTGCTATTTATTCCATGATGTCTATGCTTAATTTCATTTATTGTGTTCTTAATCTATGATTGGTTATTTTTATCTCTTTATTAAGTATATCAGTCTTTTCTCAAGTCCAGTGAATATCCTTATGATCATTACTTTATATGCTCTATCCACCATTTTATGTATATCTGTTTCACTTAGGGCTCTGGCTGTGTTTTTATCCTTTTCTTTCATTTGGGACATATTCTTCTGTCTCTTCATTTTGTCAAACTTTCTGTGTCTTTCTTTGTGTGTTAAGAAAATCAACTACATCTCCTGCTCTTGAAAGTAGTAGGTGGACCATGGAGTTTTAAAAAAATTGTGCTGGTCCTCTTCCACAGTGGATGCATAGCTGCTGAGGAGCCCAGGTGCAGCTGCAGCCACTCTGCAAAGTGTGCATGTGTGCTGGGCTGTAATTTTATTTTATTTTATTTTATTTTTATTTTAATGATTTTTTATTATATTATGTTAGTCACCATACAGTACATCCCCGGCCCGGGATTGTGTATAACACCCAGTGCACCATGCAATACGTGCCCTCCTTACTACCCATCACCGGTATATCCCATTCCCCCACCCCCCTCCCCTCTGAGGTCCTCAGTTTGTTTCTCATAGTCCATAGTCTCACATGTTTCATTCCCCCTTCTGATTACCCCCCCTTTCTTTATCCCTTTCTCCCCTACCGATCATCCTAGTTCTTATGTTCCATAGATGAGAGAAATCATATGATAGTTGTCTTTCCCTGCTTGACTTATTTCACTTAGCATTATCTCCTCCAGTGCCGTCCATGTTGTAGCAAATGTTGAGAACTCGTTCTTTCTGATAGCTGAGTAATATTCCATTGTATATATGGACCACAACTTCTTAATCCAGTCATCTGTTGAAGGGCAACTTGGCTCGTTCCACGATTTAGCTATTGTGGACATTGCTGCTATGAACATTGGGGTGCAAATGGCCCTTCTCTTCACTACGTCTGTATCTTTGGGGTAAACACCCATGCATTCCCACCAACAATGTAGGAGGGATCCCCTTTCTCCACATCCTCTCCAACAATTGTCATTTCTTGCCTTGTCTATTTTTGCCATTCTAACTGGCGTAAGGTGGTATCTCAGTGTGGTTTTGATTTGAATGTCCTTGATGGCTAATGATTTTGAACATTTTTTCATGTGTCTGTTAGCCATTTGTATGTCTTCATTGGAAAAGTGTCTGTTCATATCTTCCGCCCATTTTTTGATTTGTTTATTTGTTTCTCGTGTATTGAGTTTGAGAAGTTCTTTGTAGATCTTGGATACCAGTCCTTTATCTGTAGTGTCATTTGCAAATATATTCTCCCATTCCGTGGGCTGCCTCTTAGTTTTTCTGACTGTTTCCTTGGATGTGCAGAAACTTTTAATCTTGATGAAGTCCCATAAATTCATTTTATCTTTTGTTTCTCTTGCCTTTGGGGATGTGTCATGAAAAAGGTTGCTTTGGCCGATGTCGTAGAGGTTGCTGCCTATGTTCTCCTCTAGAATTTTGATGGATTCCTGTCTCACATCGAGGTCTTTCATCCATTTGGAGTTTATTTTTGTGTATGGTGTGAGAGAGTGGTCAAGTTTCATTCTTTTGCATGTAGCTGTCCAATTTTCCCAGCACCATTTATTGAAGAGACTGTCTTTTTCCCACCGGATGTTTTTTCCTGCTTTATCAAATATTAGTTGCCCAAAGAGCCGAGGGTCCATTTCTGGGCTCTCTATTCTGTTCCATTGGTCTATGTGTCTGTTTTTGTGCCAGTACCATGCTGTCTTTGTGATCACAGCTTTGTAGTACAGCTCGAAATCCGGCATTGTGATGCCCCCAGCTTTGTTTTTCCTTTTCAACAGTTCCTTGGAGATTCGGGGCCTTTTCTGTTTCCATACAAATTTAAGGACTGTTTGTTCCAGTTCTTTGAAAAATGTCCTCGGTATTTTGATCGGGATAGCATTGAAAGTGTAGATTGCTCTGGGTAGCATGGACATTTTAACTATGTTAATTCTTCCGATCCATGAGCATGGAATATCTTTCCATCTTTTTATGTCTTCCTCAATGTCTTTCAAGAGTGATTTATAGTTTCTAGAATATAGGTCCTTTACGTCTCTGGTTAAGTGAATTCCAAGGTAACGTATGGTTTTTGGTGCTATTGTAAATGGGATGGATTCCCTAATTTCTCTTTCTTCAGTCTCGTTATTTGTGTATAGAAATGATTTCTGAGCATTGATTTTGTATCCCGCCACGTTACTGAATTGCTCTATAACTTCTAATAGTTTGGGAGTGGCTTCTTTTGGTTTTTCCATATAGAGTATCATGTCATCTGCAAAGAGAGACATTTTGACTTCTTCTTTGCCGATTTGAATACCTTTGATCCCTTTTTGTCGTCTGATTGCTGTTGCAAGGACTTCTAGTACTATGTTGAATAATAGTGGTGAGAGTGGGCATCCTTGTCGTGTTCCTGATCTTAAGGGAAAGGCTTCCAGCTTTTCCCCATTGAGAATAATATTTGCGGTAGGCTTTTCATAGATGGCTTTTATGAGATTGAGAAATGTACCTTCTATTCCTACACTCTGAAGGGTTTTAATCAGGAAAGAATGCTGTATTTTGTCAAATGCTTTTTCGGTATTGATTGAGAGGATCATATGGTTCCTGAGTCTTTTCTTGTAGATATGATGTATCATGCTGATTGATTTGCGAATATTGAACCACGCTTGCATCCCAGGTATGAATCCCACTTGATCGTGATGGATAATCCTTTTAATGAACTGTTGGATTCTATTAGCAAGTATCTTGTTGAGGATTTTGGCATCCATATTCATTAGGGAAATTGGTCTGTAATTCTCCTTTTTGAGGGGTGGGCTGTAATTTTAACAAGTTACGTTCATCTTCCCCAGGAGGTGACCCAATTGTTAGGACAGTGGCCTCACAAAATGCATTGGTTGGGAGACCTGTAGTTAGTGAGGTTTACACCAGCCTTTGGGGGGAGGGGACCTGTAGCATTGGGACTGATGCAAGTGTGATTGGAAAGTGTGGATTCACTCAAGTGCACAGGGGTAGTGCGTGGTGTAAGCAAGTTAGGCATCAAGTGTTGGTGCTATGCTGGTTCCCACAGGGGGCCATGTATTTATGCTGAGTGTCAGGGGTGACAAATGTCACCTGCCAGCTCCTTTGTTCCTGGAGAGGTCTCCCTGAAATTCCTTTCTTTCTGGGACACTCTGAGATGAGTAAATAACATTCCCTGTGCCACAGACATTGTTAAATTGCTGGTTCTATGCTGTTTTTCTGTGTGATGTCAGTTACATTGTTTCTTTAAGGGCAGGACCTCAGTTTCCTAAGGCCCCTCAGGCTCTCCCAGATGTGAACACACTGATTTTTAAAGTTCCAAGTTTTAAGCGCCACTGGTTACAAGGACTCAGAAAATTAGGTCCCTTTCAATTTCAAAGCCAAATGTAACAGGGATTTGTCTTCCCAGTGCAGGGTCCCTAGTGAAATAGTCGGTTTCTCCCCTTTCTCTGTGCCCTTGGCTCCCTCCTGACCACAGATGGCCTTGGCCTGTTGAGCTCCCTACCATGTTACTGCCCTTCTTACCCTCTTCGATGTGTCTTCTTCCTTACCTTTAGTTGTGGAGTTTGCACTGCCAGTCTTTACTTCATTTTCTGGGCTATTTATGCTGATGTGAATGTTATCTAGTTGTATCTGTGGAACAAGGGAAAGTTAGGGTCCTCCTACTCCACTATCTTACCAACATTTCTGACTTATCTCTCTTATTATACTGTCCTTGTCTAGCCATGTATTCATAAATGGCAGGGTCTCTTTCTAACTCATTGGTAAATAATATTTAATTGCATCTTTTTTATCCATTGATAGACATTTAGGCTGTTTCTTTATCTTGGCTACTGTGAGAAATGCTGCAATAAACATGGAAGTGCTTATATCTCTTTAATGTCCTGTTTTCATTTCCTTTGGAAATATATCCAGTAGTTGAGTTGTTGGATAATATGGTAGTTCTATTTTTAATTCTTTGAGAAACCTCCATACTGTCTTTTATATTGTCTGAAACAATTTCCATTACTACACAATACAGAAGAGTTTCTTTACCTACACATCCTTGCCAACAATTGTTATCTTTTGTCCTCCTGATGAAAGGCATTCTAACAGTTATGAGATAATATCTTATTGTGGTTTTGATTTTCATTTTTCTGATGATAAGTAATATGAGTGTTTTCAGGTACCTGTTGGTCATTGGATTCTTCTTTGAAAACGTGTTTATTTAAATTATCCACCCATTTTAAAAATCAGATTGTTTCTTTTTTGTTATTTTTTATATATTTCTATGAATTCTTTATATATTTCAGGTATTAATCCCTTATCAAATATACATTTTGCAAATATTGTTTCCCATTCTGTAGGTTACCTTTG
This sequence comes from Ursus maritimus, assembly GCF_017311325.1. NCBI lineage: Eukaryota > Metazoa > Chordata > Mammalia > Carnivora > Ursidae > Ursus > Ursus maritimus. The sequence continues at coordinate 61,551,762 of NW_024423319.1, forward strand.
TATGGTTTTGATTGTCTGTTTTCTTATGTAGAAGTTTCTTAGTTTGATGAAATCCAACTGATTGATTTTTGCCTTTGTTGCTTGTGCTTTTGGTGTCATATCCAAAAACTCTTTGGCAAGATCAGTGTCAAGGTGCTTCTCGTCTATGTTTTCTTCTAGGAATTTTATGGTATCAGGTTTTGTGTTTAATTTTTTATTCCATGTCAAGTTAATTTCTGTGAGTGATGTAATATAAGGGTCCAGCTTCATTTTTCTGTGTGTGGTATTTCACTTTTCCCAGCACCATCTGATGTAGACACTGTCTTTTCCCCATTGAGTGTTCATCCTCTTGTCAAATATTAGTTGACTATGTCTTTCCAGGTGTATTTGTCTTTTGTAATTTCTTTCATCAAAATCATCTTTAATTTTAGTTTTTATTGAATAAGACTTTCCATTTCTTGGTTGAATTTGTTTCTAAGAATTGTAATTTTTAAGGATTTATTTATTTATTTGAGAGAGAGAGAGTGCATGAGTAGTGGGGGGGCAGAGAGAGAGTAGACAATCAGGCTTCCCACTGGGACATTGGCACAATCCCAGGACCCTGAGATTATGACCTGAGCTGAAACTGAGAGTCCGACACTTAACAGACGGAGCCACCCAGGCACCTCAAGAATTGTATTGTTTTTGATGCTATTGTGAAAGAATAGTTTCCTTGTTTTTCTTTTTCGGATGTTTTGCTGTTAGTACATAAAAATGCAACTGATTTCTGCATGTTGAATTTATGTTCCACAACTTTACTGAAATTGTTGGTTAATTCCAATAGTTTCTTGGTTGAGGCTTAGGATTTTCTATGTATATTATCTGCAAGTAATGAGAATTTTACTTGTTTTCCTTTCCAATATGAATGTCTTTTAGTATTGTGATTACTATATGTTTTGCCTGATTGTTCTAACTAGGGCTTCCTGTGCTACATTGAATTAGAGTGCTGAAAGTGGCACCCTTATCTTGTTGTTCCTCTTACAAAAATAAAAAACTAAAACTTCTATCTTTCACCATTATGAATATTGCTAGCTGTGGGTTTGACCTATATGGACTTTATTATGTTGAGGTATGTTCTTTCTATACTTAATTTGTTGAGTCCTTTTATCATGAAAAAAATGTGTATTTTGCAATCTTTTCTACATCTATTGAGATAATCATATGACTTTTATTTTTTATTCTATTAATTTGGTGAATTACATTTATTGGCTTTCATAGATTGAAATATACTTGTATCCTAGGAATAAATCCCACTTGGTCATAGTTTATAATCCTTTTAACATGTTGTTTAAATTGATTTGTTAGTTTTTTGTTGAGAATATTTATACCTATATTCATAAGGGATACTGTTTTTTTTTTAATTGTTGTTGGGTTTTTTTTTTTCCTTTTTAGTTTTCTTATACTGTCCTTGTATGGCTTTTGTATCAGGGTAATGCTGGTCTCATAGAATTAGTTGAGAAGTATCTCCTTTTTCATTTATTGGAAATGTTTGAGAAGAATTGGCATTAATTATTTTTAAATGAATTGTAGAATTCATCAATGAAGCTATCTAGTCCTGACCTTTTCTATGTTGGGATGTTTTTGATTACTGATTCAATCTCCTTATTTATTGTGAGTCTGTTCAGATTTTCTATTTCTTCATGATTCAGTTTTAGTAGCTTGTGTGTTTCTAAAAATTAATCCATTTCTTGTAGATTATCCTTTTTTTTTGCATGTGACTGTTTCGTGTCTCTTCTGATCTTATGTATTTCTGTAGTATCAGATGTAATGTCTCTTCTTGCATTTATGATTTTATTTTTTGACTCCTTTTTTCTTAGTCTAGCTAAAAGTTTAATTGTTTATGTTCAAAAAATGAGTTCTATTTTTTATATATGCATTTATCACTCTAAATTTTCCTTTCAGAACTGCTTTTGCTGCATACCATAGTTTTTGGTTGTTACAATTCTGTTTTCATTGGTCTGAAGATATTTTTGATTTCTCTTTTGCTTTCTTCTTTAACCTATTGGTTGTTCAGTAGCCTATTGTTTAATCTCTACATATTTGTGATTTTTCCAGTTTTCTTTTTTTTTTTTTTAGGATTTTATTTATTTATTTCACAGAAAGAGAGAAAGCACAAGTGGGGAGAGGGACAGAGGGAGAGTGAGAAGCTGAGCAAGGAGCCTGATGCAGGGCTTGACTCCAAGACCCCAGGCTTGATTCATTGTTCAGGATTGTTATTTTCCATACCTTGTAAAATGTCCAGATTCCTCTTGTTGATTTCTTGTTTCCTACCATTTTTTTTCAGAAAAATGGTTAATATGATTTTGCTCTTCTTCAGTTTGCTAAAACTTGCTTAGTATCCTGTCATATAATGTAACATGGAGAATATTCAATGTGCACTTGAGAAGAGTATATATTCTGTTGCTGTTGGATAAAATGCTCTCCAAATGTTAGGTCCATTTGGTCTAATATATCTTTTAAGTCCAATGCTTTAGTGTTGATTTTCTGTCTAGATGATCTATCAATTGCTGAATGTCTGATACTGGTATTCTGTGATTGTATTGTTGTTTATTTCTCCCTTCAAACCTGTTAGTATTTGTTTAATATATTTCAATGCTCCTAAGTTGCATGTGTGCATATTTATGGTTGTTACATCTTCTTGATGAATTGACCTCTTTATTGTTATATGATGAACTTTTTTTTGTTTTTCACTACCATTTTTGGTTTAAAGTCTGTTTTGTCTGATTAAATATAGCTAACCCCACTTTCTTTTGGTTTCTACTTGCATGAAGTGTTTTTTTTTTTTCAGCTCCTCACTTTGAGTTTATATGTATCTTTACAACTTAAGTGGTTCTCTTGTAGGCAGTATATAGTTCTTTCTTCCTTCCTTCCTTCCTTCCTTCCTTCCTTCCTTCCTTCCTTCCTTC